>NC_141013.1:35256609-35722419 GCF_052327205.1 Somniosus microcephalus
CAGACAGATAGACAGAATGACAGAAGTACCGATTTATATATATAGATAGATACAGAAAGGGGGGAAAAAACCCCATACATGATCAATTTAATGTACAGCCCAGAACATTTCCATATAAAGGAAAACCTGGCGAGCAGGACAATTATATAAAGCCTTAATCATTTTCAATGCCAATGCTGGGTATGCATTGGATTTAAAACCTTTTTAATTGGCAGGGTACAATGTAGTGTACTCCAGAATCAATGCAGACTAGGTAGAGCACTAGGTTCTAAAATAGGTTAGCACTGATTATGTAATGATGCCCAAATGCTCTTGTGTCATTAATTCACGACATGTTGAAGCCAGGCTGTTTAGTAGCAACATTAGAGATAATGTACCAATTTCTTTGGCTGTGGTGCAGGTTAGCTCTACCTGCATTTTCTTACTGGTCTGTATAAAAATTGTACCCACATGGGTTTATTCTACAGGAGCCCTGAACAAGTTCCAGCCCATTACTGTCTTTGTGCAAATATAAACACGTACAACTCTTTCAAAAGCCTAGACTGTCCAATTATAGCCACATCTCTCATCAGACAAAAATTTGCCAGCACATACCTCAGATGGGAAAGCAGCCCTCAGCCTCGTGAGCAGGATAGGACACCCACAGCCAAATAGAGACCACTTTCCCCTCCCATTTGAAATTTGCCTTGGCTGGAAACTTGCTTTCTTCCCCCCCCCCCCCCTCCCCTCCAGCTGGTGTAAAAGATCAGCTGCTCAACTCTGCCCTGGCATACACAACATGCTACAAAAGGATACTGGTTGAGAGGGACTTGAGAAAAGCCACTGAAGCACCATCAGGGGAAAAAACTGCAATACTGTTATTACAGGACTAATGCAGCACCCCCCCCCCCCAATCATTTAGTGTAATTGTTTAAAATTGATTGGTAAATTCATTTTTGATGGACCCCCAATTCTTTAAAGCTTCTTCTGTCCTCCACCAGATGTGGGAGTACTAGAGGTGGAAAGCACCTTAGGCACACTTCCAGGTCCCTGCTTTCCATGGGCCAGCCTGCCAAAGTAAACTACACCCCTGCCCACCCCACTCTCATCCAGGCAGACAAATGGTGATATGCAAATGAGGCAAAGCCTAGCCTCTATTGTGTTTCCTCCATTTCTCATTCTTTGAATGCTGCACACTAGAGCTCCTTGTTCAGCCTCAGCTTTCAGAGGTCAGTGCAAAGATGCCTACGCATGGACCCTTCTGCCCTGAGCCAAGCCATATGAATCCCTCTGTGGAACTAAAGATTTTCCCAACAGCCACCTTGCTCTGCAACAAGTCTGCATCCCCGGACTGGCATGATTCCCCAGTAAAGTTCAGAGAGCCCACCCCCTGCAGGTATTTACCTTGGAGCTGTAGATACAACCAGGGTACCCAGGCAAGGCAGTCACAGTGCAAAGGGGGCAGGGGGGGGGGGGGGGGGGGGGAAAGGAAAAGAAAGAGAAAGCCTAGGGCCTTATGTACAGACCAGGCCAAGATGCCTTTCCTGCATTTCACTTAAGTACCTGAAATTACATCAATGTGTTAATCCCCATCTTAAGCTAAAGTTATGCTAGTTTTAAAAAGTGTAATCTGATGCCAAGATGTTTCATTATTTTACATTCTAGCCAAAATATGCAAATTTTACTCTGCTCATTTCAATATAAACATTAGTCTCAACCCCCCCCCCCCAGAATAGTAAAACCAGAGGCAGGTAGTGGACACAATACCAAGCTACTCCCAAGAGTGTAGGTCAATTTGTGAAATACTTCTCAGCCAGAGATAGATGTGGGAGGACATTCATTTTAAATCTGTTTAAGTGCTCACTATTTGAGATAGCATTTCCAGTTCACTGCATCTTGGGAGGAAGAACAGCTTTGTTCTCAATCTCAGGTACACAACTAAGTGCAGCATATGGGATTAGTTTTACAACCAATTTTACAGCTGACAGTCAACTAGTGTTTATGCTTCACAAGCATTCTCCCACCCCATTTCATCTCACCATCAACCAATGTCTAATTGTTTTGGTGCCTAACCCCTTTAACAGGCCCGCCCCCCCCCCCCAACCCATTTAAAAGCTGTTGAGCAGCCTGCACCAGAACTCCAGACCACTGCACAGCTTAGTGGCTGCTATCAACATATCCTTCTACTCCTTTCTCCCTCATATTTAGCATTTCCCCTTAAAGCACCTGCTATTCACCTCAACCACTCCATGTGGTAGCAGGTTCCCTATTCTCACCACTGAGTAAAGAAGTTTCTTCTAAATTCATATTGAATTTATTAGTGACTCATTTATGCCCCCTAGTTTTGGACTCCTCCACAAGTGGAAACATCTCTCCCTTAATTTTAAAGGATAGCGATGCAGTGCCAGTAACTTATCTAGAATTAGAACCAAGAAGTGAATGATTTAACAATGTTGGTTAGTAGAATTAACCATTGCCAACAAGTCAACCACTAATATACAGATGACCCCACACCTTTGTGGTTTTTGCTCGATCAAGGCACACAAGAGGTAGTAGAACCCTAGCAATCCTTCTTGCTAATACTGCAACTCTGAATTTAAGATCCAAAATTTCCACTCTAAACCAGATGTAAAAATAGCATTAGAAAACATACAAGCCCAAAATGAATGATATTAGATAGAGAACATCCACTCAGGGGGACAAGATTTCTGCATCCAACAGTGATCCATCAGTTATAGTAGTATTTAGGTCAAGCGGTTAAGACATTCCAGCCTTAGTATCCCAATATACTTCCAACTAATTTCTTACACCTACAGGCAGTTTTATGCCACCAACTTTAACGTGCATCCAATTTCAGAGTCCATATCCCCCCTTTCACCCTACTGCAGTTAAGTGGGCATCAGGCCACAGCTCGGAAATAACTAGCATTTGGCAATCTTTGAGCTCACAAAATGGCTGGCATTGGAAGTGAAAAGGTTTCACAGGTGCAATTATGTTTCAGGCACATTGGTGGCTGAGGAACAGGAGCTAGATACTGTAACTGGGCATGTACTTGCACCGAGAATGCTCAATGACAAATATCAGTTACCCCAAAACATTGTATTCTATTCCTCCTCAGCACTGAAGCTTCTTATTTTGGGATGATTATCAAAAGTAGTACACAGGAAAAGTTACACATTTAAAGGTTTTTATTGCTTCTTTTTAATTAATGCCAACTTCATTCCTAGTGACAAATATATTACAGATTTTAAATGAAATGTATCACAATACAAAACCCATATCAGTCCAACAAACTTTCTGTACAGTGTCCTCCCAGGCAATGCTGGGAAATCTTATCCATAATAAATTTAAACTTAAAAAAATACATAAATGACTGGCTTTTTCCTTCTGTTTGATGTGACTTTTAGTCTTAAGTTAAAAATGAGGTAAAATGAATATTCTAAGCCATCTACTTCTTGCCCAGGGCTTTTTCCAAGTTCTTCTTTATGGCATCCAGGAAGTCAGTAGTGTTCACAAAGTGCTCATTCAATCGGACACTAAGGGAAAATGGAACACATCCACATTTAGGGAGACATAGCAAATGAAATTGAAGGTAAACTTTTTGTATTTTGCATTAAACACTCTGTACACCCAAGTAATTAAAAAAAATAAACCTAGAACATACCTGGTATTAGCCACACATTGGTGAAATTTAGTGGCCATCAACATAAAAGAAAAAGGATCCCTTGGTCTGTAGCAACTACATGATAGATAGTAACAGGTTGTCAGTTACCCGGTCCCCTGCTCAGCCTCCATCCTGCCCAGGTGACCTCAACACAATTCCATTATATTCGATCTGCCCCCCATCCCCAAAGGTAGGCTGGGTCAAGCTGCTTTACCAATGAGTGAGGCAGCAGCTGCTCCCCATACCTCCTGGCCTCTCCCAGCTCAGCTTCAATAATGGTTTGATACTAGCCTCAGCTTCCTTACTGTACTTTGAGACATTGCTCCAGCCTAAACCTCTAACCCCCCAGGGTCCTACTTTCTCCAATCCACATGATGCTCAGACTTGCTGGTCCAGTCTGGATTGAGACCGAAGCAGCCAAGAAAGTCCCTGTTAAGTGCATTCCAGCCTAGCTTCATGCTTCCTCTTGTAATGGGCCTTGTACCCAGGGACTGATTAGTCATGTCTGCAACCCAGAGAGAGAGCAGAGTCTGGTTCTATGTCTCTTTGGAAGGCAGAGACAGGAAAGTCCTTTTTGGCACATGACCACCACAGAGTCCATTCTAAACAACCTTCGCATACATCAGGATAACAACTGTAAAATGAGCATCAACTTTCCTTTAAGCTCAGTACACAAGATGTAATGATTTTTAACTAAAAGTACAACTTACTGACTGAGGCCATGGATACAGCCAGCCAGATCCTTAGTCATGATGCCACTCTCAACCGTTTCAACACAAACCTGTTCCAGTATCTGAGCAAACCTTTTAAAATAATAAAAAAAGTTACAGTACATTTGAGTCAGCACTTTTAAAAGTTGTAATATAAAAATGTTACCTGGCCACAGATAATGGCAGTAGGAAGTGCTACAGTGGATCACAGCATTAATACCTTAACCATAGGGTCAGTGTCCAAAATTAAAATTAGTATTTGTGGCTAAATGTGTCAAAGATTCAACATTCACATCCACGATTCATTACAGGTAGCCTGATCTCATCTATTCAGTTCTGAGGCACCAGCACAGATGAAGTACCCCAGGAAACACTCGTACAATGACTCCTGGAGGGACAGAGATATAGCAGAAGCCTTGATCTGTACACAACTCAACCAGAGAAGGCACAGGACAACACTTGGGGGAAGTTTAAGTAACCTTACAACCATCTACTGTGACTGCATATGAAATAAGTCAGCATCGCTTTAAACTCATTTCAAAGTATTCACAAACAATTTCATTGGTCTAGATCAAACACACAACCCACATTAGCCCGTTTTACCTAATGAGTTCTTGATTGCCATCCAGCTTGCCACGGTGTTCAAGGCCTCGAGTCCAAGCAAAAATACTAGCAATAGGGTTAGTGCTAGTAGGATTGCCCTGCAACACAAGATTAAAATTAGCCCACTCTTACCAACCAATTAGCACAGCACTGTTTCATTTAAGCCAGGCATTTAAGACTCCAGGATTTCACTTCAATGTAAAATTAACAGATGCAACTCTAAATCATCATGAAAACTACCATAAGGAACCATTTACAACTACAAGGGGGGTTTGAAAGAGTAAATAAGGAGGTGGGGTTCGGGGTTACGGGGATAGGGCTTGGGTGGGATGGCTGTCGGTGTAGGGACCGGGTGCTAAGGGTTTAGATGATCAGCCATGATCTCGTTGAATGGCGGAGCAGGCTCGAAGGGCCGAATGGCCTACTCCTGCTCCTAGTTTCTATGAATGGTTTCCACTAGCTGGTGGATCAGTAACCAGGACAATAGATTTAAGGTAATTGGCAAAAGAACCGGGAGGAGCGATGAGAATTTAAAAAGTATTTAAAAAGAGTTAGGATCTGGAATGCACTGACTGAAAGGGCAGTAGAAGCAGTTCAATAGCAACTTCAAAAGGGGAATTGGATATATACTGGAAAAGAAAAAAATTAAGGTCATGGGGAAAGAGCAGGGAGTGGTGCTAATTGGCTAGCTCTTTCAAAGCCAGCACAGGCATGACCAGCAGAATGGCCTCCGACTGGGCTGCAAGATTCTATATAAAATGCCCACAGTAACTGAAATGTATACTTCACAGAAAGGAGACAGAAGCTTTACATTGTTGCTGTCCTTCACATTAACGAATACCTATATTGAAAACTGATTTACAATGGGCTCCCATTGGTATTCGTGTAAACAAAAAAGGAGCGATAGTGGCATTAACTAGAATCCAAGACCAAGTGTGGATAAATGAGAGAAGGACAGCGCCTACAAGCACTTCAGTTAAGTTGGGCCTAAGATTTTAAAATCAACTCAGTGCAAGAAACATTCATTTATGGAAAGGTGATTGTTAATTTACATACACACCGCACAGAGCAACCATGTCAACACCAGTGTTGTGTAGAGCACTAGCCAGATGGGTGTCTGCTCCAGATTGCTGCAGCTCCATTTTCCACCAAATGAACACAGTAGTGCAGAACATGAAAATGTCTATTTGTAGGCTAACAGAATCAGAAGATTACAACAGAAACAGTCCATTCAGCCCATCAAGTCTGGTACTCTTTCCCCCCCCCCCCTAAAAAGCACCTAGTCCAATCCCACTCATTTGCCATGCCTTTAATATTCCTCTTAAGCCATTATCACATTTCCCTTTAAAAGAATTTATGGACTTAGCTTCAATATCAGCTTGTGGCAGAGATTCTAACCATTCCTTTATTGCCATGATGACTAGCTTAAAATTTGTGCCCTCATTAGTCATCTAACAGTTCCCCACTTCTCTCTTAAGCAGCTTGCCAGTCACTCCAGCCATCAACGTCCTGATTGGAGTCAGATTTCACTTCACCTCTCACCCCATGATAAAATACTTGCTCATCTCAGTAGTGAAGAAAGGTTGCATTTGAAACATTAACATCTGAAATCACAAGTTCTGCTGGCACAGGGCAGGGCAAAAGTAGAAATATGAAACAGGAAATGTTCGGAGATTAAGAAAAAGTAAATTGTACTGGTCTGTGCTCCACTGGAGACAACCTACCCACACCCAAATAAAAATGCCGTGGTACTTCAGATCTGCCAGATTATTCAAACTTTGTGGGAAATTGGATGCGAGCTCCCAATTACATAACTTGGATGAAGTATGTACAAGAGCTATGGATTACAAGAGCAATTGGCGGACAAACTTGCTGCCACCTTGAAGACAGGTCCCATTAGTCTTTACCCAAAGGCTAAGTCCCAATACAATCTTCAGTTACCTGTAATACATAGATACATAGAAGATAGGAGCAGGAGTAGGCCATTCGGCCCTTCGTGCCTGCTCCGCCATTTAATGAGATCATGGCTGATCCTTTAATTCAGTATCCCGTCCCCGCCTTCTCTCCGTAACCCTTAACCCCTTTTGCCCGTAGAAATATATCTAATTCCCTCTTAAATATATTTAATGAGCTGGCGTACACTGCCCTCTGTGGCAATGAGTTCCACAGGTTCACCACTCTCTGAGTGAAGAAATTCCCCCTCATCTCTGTCCTAAATGGTTTAGCCCTTATCCTTAAATTATGTCCTCTAGTTCTGTTCTCACCCGCCAAGGGAAACATTCCTTCTGCATCCAGTCTGTCTAGACCTGTCAGAATTTTATACACTTCTATGAGGTCCCCTCTCAATCTTCTAAACTCCAGTGTGTACATCCCTAAACTACATAGTCTCTCCTCATAGGTCATTCCCGCCATTCCTGGTATCAGCCTGGTGAATCGCCGCTGCACCCCCTCCATGGCAAGAACATCCTTCCTCAGATGAGGCGACCAAAACTGTACACAGTACTCGAGGTGTGGTCTCACCAGTGCCCTGTACAGCTGCAGCAAGGTATCCCTGTTCCTGTATTCTAACCCTTTTGCTATGAAGGCCAGCATACCGTTTGCCTTCTTGACCGCCTGTTGCACCTGCATGCTCGCCTTCAGTGACTGGTGTACAAGAACACCCAGGTCTCTCTGTACTTCCCCCTCTCCCAATCTATTGCCATTTAAATAATAATTTGCCCTCCCGTTCCTGCACCCAAGGTGGATAACTTCGCACTTGTCCACATTATAGTGCATCTGCCATTTATCCGCCCAATCGCCCAGTCTGTCCAAATCGCTCTGGAGCTTCCTGGTCTCTTCCTCTGAGCCCACCCCCCCTCCTAGTTTAGTGTCGTCTGCAAATTTGGAAATGCTGCATCCGACTCCCTGATCCAGGTCATTAATGTAAATTGTGAACAGCTGGGGGCCCAGGACAGATCCCTGTGGTACCCCACTTGTTACTGCCTGCCATTCAGAAAATGAGCCGTTTATTCCAACTCTCTGTTTTCTATCTGACAGCCAGTTCCCTATCCACGCCAAAACTTTCCCCTTTATCCCATGAGCCTCAATTTTCCATGCTAATCTTTTATGTGGGACCTTATCGAAGGCCTTTTGGAAGTCCAGGTACACCACATCTACTGGCTCTCCCCCATCTATTCTACCAGTTACTCCCTCAAAAAATTCCAATAGATTAGTCAAGCACGATTTACCCTTTGTAAATCCATGTTGACTCTGTCCTATCTGTCTCACTCTTACCTTCTGGTGCTCTCGGTAATGGCGTGTGACTGTGCCATGGGCTGCCTCTGCTTCAATCGTCTTTCCATCGGGACAAACCAAAACAGAAGTCATCAAGCCAAGAGAGCCAAATCCTGGGGGGAAAAAACTGCATATGTAAAGAGGACCAGCAGCATTTTTTCTAGGATCCAGTTTGAAGATGGGATCCTCAACATTGCGAGAGAACATGTTTCTTGCAGTCTCCTTCTCCCTCCCCACAAACCACAGCCAATTTAAAGGAAGCTAGGCTCTTTCACACACAGGTGAAGAGTGGTATGGATTGCAGGGATTGGTTCAAATAAAATTCTTGTAATATAGGTCACAAATTTAATCTTTGTGATCCCACTTTATGATCTGCCCAATGAAAACACTGCATCATTTAAAGTTAGTTTGCAAAAAACACATTACTGCTTCACATCGCTTAGCAGAGTTCCGGAATTGAATTTTCTCCTAGTCCGTCCCATGTAACAGACATTGTCCCTTCTGGCCAGATTCCTGGGAGAGTAACAAGTGGTGAACTGAGTGGCTCAGATCGCACCAGAAGCCACTTGAGCAGGTTGAACATTCTTTGTGAATTTTCATCAAGTCCCTGCCTTTAAAAAAGGTACAATGCAGGTAGTAGAAAGCACATGCAGCCAGCACTGTAGTATTGCACACAACAAAATTGGGTCTACAAAGGAAGCAAGCAAACTTACCTATTCAATTGGGATTCAACTGAAAAACTAGGACATTTGTGGGCTTAATCCCCATGTATTTACCAGTTAGAGCTAAGCCACAGCACAACCCCTTGTGTTCTCAGCAGCCACTGGGTGATGTGGGCTCAGTCTGTACAACGGTCAACATTAAGAATCATCTGGGTTTACAGCATGAATCTTGCCCAGTACTGTACTATTTTAAGCTTACTGCCACTGAGTAACTCTAGCCCCTAAGCCAAGAAGAATGCATTAATTCCTTGAGGGTTGAAGAAACTGCATTACTGATTTTGGTATGAATTTAGACATGGAATGTTTGGAACAGCAACAGTAAATTGCATCCAAATATTGAAAGCATTTACACCACAACAATCAGGACATGTTAAACAGTTTAGTTACTCTTTTCTTGCAGCTGTTTTGTGCCCATGTTCAGCCCTCAAGATTTTGCTTAATATACTTTTTATACACATGCAAGAAAGTAACTTTTGGTCTGTGGTTCAGATGTTAATGAAAATTCTCAGAGCATTATATATTCACAACTGAATGCATCAGTGGGTAGCACCCTTGCCCGAGTCAAGGCTGTGGGTTCAATTCCCACTCCAGGGACTCGAGCACAAAAATCTAGGCCAACACTCAGTGCGGTACTGAGTGAGTACTGCACTGTCGGAGGTGCCGTCTTTCAGAGACATTAAGAGGCCAGGTCTGCTCTCAGGTGGACGTAGATGATCTCATGGCACTATTTTGAAGAGGAGCGGGGGAAGTTATCCCTGGTGTCCTGGGGCCAATATTTATCCCTCAATCAACATCACAAAGATATTATCTGGTCATTATCACATTGCTGTTTGAGAGAGCCTGCGGTGTGCAAATTGGCTGCTGTGTTTTACATTACAACAGTGACTGCACTTCAAAAGTACTTCATTGGCTGTAAAGTGCTTGGGTGGTGTCATGCAAGTCTCTTTCTTTTACAAGAGACAACTTCCAAAAAGGAAGCAACTGGAGCACTGAAAACAAGGAATTGATTCAGAAATGCAGCCTGCATTTAATAGCAATTAGATACAGTACAGGAAACTTTCGATTAACCGGCCCCTAAATAACCAGAACGCTCTACCCACCGGCAAAATTCAGGAGTCGGTTCAGGTAACTTTTTTTTACTCCATTTGTTGCTGTGCAAGGGTGTAGCTGAAGCTGTTGCTAAGCTACAGAGATGCTTGCAACTTGTGCCGATTGTTTTGAAGCTGTTGAACAGGGTTTGTTGCTTTATACGGAGCGCTGAGCTCCATATCTTTTACTATAGCATTCGGTTATCCAGAATTGTTGATGAACCGGCAACACGTCGGTCCTGTCCGTGCCGGATACCAGAAAGTTTCCTGTATTACTGAACAGAAAACTCTGCCCAAACATTTATTTCTAAATGCAAACCCACTTCCAATTAGGTAGCCAACATGTTCTCCAGCTAGTATAGTCAGGGCTGTGGGAAGTAGTCAATGCCTCCTAGAGGGACAGCAAAGCTCGACAAATCTATAATGTCTCACTCGTAGAGTCCAACCAAAGGCTGGCTCTTACTGATAATTAAGGTAACAGGCAATCACCTTGAGCTAGAATATCAGACTGTACATCACCATCATAGTTCTTGCATGCCCAAACAAAACCGCCAGAGGACTTCAGCACTTGAGCAACCATGTCATCAATGAGACGATGCTCATACCAGATACCAGCCTTCTCAAAGTCCCCTTTGTACTTCCTGTGGGGAGAAAGAGGACATTAATTAAGGTCATTAAAAACCAAATAAAAATAGGTACAGGAAACTTTGTGCTATCCAGCACCGAGCTGTTGCCGTTCCCTCAAAACTGCCGGACACTCCAGTGCTAGTGTTGAAAGATACGGAAGCTTTTGAGCTCCGTATCTGTCAACAAACCCTACAGCTTCTAAACAGTCCAAGCGTCTCTGTAGCTTAGCAACAGCTTCAGCAGACCTTGACTGTTGAGGAAAAAAGCAACGAGAAGAAAAAAAAACCTAACGAAAACGGCTCCTGATTTTTGCCGGTGGCTCGAGCATTCCGGACAGTTAGCCTCCGGATAACACAAAGTTTCCTGTATTGTAGATCAGTGTGACAAGACAACCAATACAGTGGCAATCATTTTAATGTTTGCAGTACAACTAGGTACAAGCAGCAAGTACAAATGTATTTTATCCCAATTATTTGGAGAACAGGCAATCAGGTGTTGAAACTGTTGGTCTTTGCTCTGTTCTGCCTTCAGGCAGTTTTTTATCCCCCCCCCCCCCCTCCCCTCCCAACTCTACACATCATCCAAATCAGTGACTCTGGAGCCCACTTAACCCATATATGGACATGTTTTCATTGTTTCTCTGATTTTTCAGTAATTTTCCAGCAGACAACTTAAACTGCAGGAGGACAGTTTAAGATTACACTATTTAGATACTTAAAATGCACTAGCTATTGATATCCATGAATTTTAATACATTACATCTCCAGGCATATTTAAAACTTAATTTCCAATGCATTTTTATTCTTGGACTGGTAGTAAGGGAAAAAGAGATAAATACTTACTGCTGAAAAACCTCCTCAAAGATGTCTTTGAAACGTCCATCATAGGCCTTTAGAATAGTATTCTTTGTACTCATGTAGAGTGGCCACTTCTTCTGGAGGGCGTACTGAAAGCAGCTGTGTGCAAAGCCATTGATGGACTGAAAAAAACCCAAAAATGGTCAGCCCGACCAGAAGATAGACACACCCACACCCCAATCCAATCACATTTCAGGGTCACTGCCCACCCTTTGTCAGAACAGTGCTGGTGCAGGAAGAGTATCTGCATCTATGCTGTTGCAGATTTAGCAGGTGTGAAATTAAAACTGGCAAGCTCCCCACAAAATTCTCATCTTTACTTGCACAAGGCTCCCCAGACCTTTCACCTAGGTATATTTGCACATTCTTTTAATGCCTTCCTAAAGTCACTAATTGAAAATTGTTGATCTTGGCCTAATCAGCTTACAAGTCATGCAACCTTAGTCGTAGAGAAGAGGTTTCCACTTTAATCCAAAACTAAAGGGCCATAAAAATAGTCACCAATAAATCCAGTAAGGAATTCAGGAGGAACTAGAATGGAACTTTCTACCACCTGGAGTAGTTGAGGCAAATTGCACAGATGCCAAAGGGGAAGCTAGATAAGCACGAGGGAGAAAGGAATAGAAGGATATGATGGGGTTAGATGAAGTAATGTGAGGAGGCTTGTGTGTAGCATAAAAACCAGCATGGACCTGTTGGGCTGAATGGCCTGTAATTTTATTAACTCATGAGTGAAGTCACTCCTCATTTCCCTCCCAACCTTACTGGAATAATTGCTTATCTTTTAGTTTTAAGTTCTGATAAAGGGCTGCACCAAAGCATTTAAATTCTTTTATATCCCCCTTTACAGATCCAGAGTCTACACAGCCAAAAAATTGCTTGGGGAAACTCAGCTCCACCTACCGCCCCACGGGTGGTGTGGCAGGCACATTACAAGTGCATGCAAATGTATCCTCAAGTATTTGCTACAACTTGGCTGGATTGAATGCTGGACATTAGGCCCAAACATGCTGTGTTCAAAGGTTAATGAGTCCCCACCCCCTGCCAAACTGAAACAGAGATCCCACCTTCAAAATGCTGAAGGCATCAAAGTTGATCAGGGGCACATCTCCACAGCAGGCAACAGTCCCACCTACCTCAAGATGCACAGCAATCAAAAGGAGGCCAAAAAATCCCACCCTCATTCTCCATTTCATAAGAAACAGCAGATCTTTCCAATTGGAGACATTATGCATGGGAATCTCCCGACTCACCTCATCAGTGTTGTACATTCCCATTCCGACACCGCCTCCAGGAAAGTCATACACCTCCCACTCCTTGATAGCACTTGCATCCTTTGGAGTGAAGACTAGCTTGAATTTTCCAGGTTTGTCCACCACAAAGTCTGTAGCTTTGTACTGAAGAGAAATGTTTTCCCCAAAAAGTTAATTTACAAATACAAGAACACAAAGCTTTTTGAACAATTAAAAAAAGACAGCAACTAGTGGAAGGCAGTAATCCTACAGTACAGGATGGAGTATTTTGCCTCTGCTTGGAGAATAAAAGGACTAGAATGCCAGGAGAAACTCTAGATTAAAAAAGGGATAATGGGACTTCAATTGATAAACCATCAGGCCCAAATGGTTTACATGCCCAAGTACAAATGTTGGCAATAAAACTGGGATGCTAACCATAATTTTCCATATTTAAGCACAATTTTTATTTTCAAAAAAGATGGGAGGGTGGCAAATGTTACATATTTATTAAAAGAGGGTTATAGCTATAGACCAGTCTGCTTCAAGTCATTAGTAGCAAAACTATGAGACATTAGAGATTCCTTATTAATGAATACTTAAAGTATGGCTAAGCAGGGGCAATCAATGCAGATTAGATCTAAACTAAAAAAAGGTACATGTGCACATTTCCAGTCTGTGTCAGATTTCCTGCATCAGTTAAAACCAAAAGCAATTTTCCACCTGCTTCTGGCCTGCAACATAAAGAGACATGCACTTCACAATCTCACCCTTCAAAGAGTAACCAGAGTTTCTATTTACTTAGACTGCTAGATCTTTAAAAAGATAATTCAGAGCAATTGACACCTTGTAGTCGGATAAATTTGACACCTACCAACAGAGCAGAGTGCTATCTTAGCCAGTGGTTACAGAATAGAATTCTTGCCTGTTTAGATTAAGCCATGCAGTCTGGAGAGGCACATGAATTCCTACATGGGTACAGTCCATGATGCCATCTACCCTGTGGAAGGCAGGTCAAGTTAAAATGGAGTTGTCTATCTGTTGCTGCTACTGCTCATAGCTGAAGACAGTGCAGTTCTTGGCATTCCCCCCACCGACATCTCCCCAACACCAGGCAGATAAGCAACCACTATACGGCACAAGAGGACCTTTGGCACCAACTACCATAGGTAGTACAGTGCTAATGGATGACTGTTTCTGCAGATGTACTTCAAGCAGATGGCATTTGATCAGCTCAGTGATTGCCTAAAACTGAGGCACCAGTCCTTGGTGAAATTCAGGTAACTAAATTTGGATAGTTGTGCACTGCAACATCCTCCTCGCCCATGCCCATCAACTTTCTGGGCTGTCCTCACCTGCTCATTTAATAGTTAACTACTGGACATTGTAAGTAGTACCCATGCATCTCTGCTCCCTACAAGTCCACCAACTCACTCCCAAAGAATTGTCCCAGGTTCAAATATGCAGATATTTACCAGGAGACAAGATGAACTAAACTGCCATTTGACAAGGAACAAGCTCACAACCCATAGAATCTCTTGCACTCGTGTCTAGAGTAGTAAAACACAGGCAAGCAATGGAAGTTTATTCCACCCATGGAAATAACTAACATGTGGAGGAATTTCTAGTCACTCGTGGTTTGCTGTGAAAAATGTCACTTGTCACCTACTGGTCTTGCTATTGTGAAATGCAGTATTTTCAATCACAAATCCCCCCATAAAACAGACATCACCAATAAACTGGTTTCATTTAGAGGAAAGTGCTCAGAAGAGGACATGCACAACATTTAATTGTGTCTAAATTAGAGAAGCCAATCATCACTTAGTAACCAAGGAATAAGATTACACACCTGGTCACCATGTGCATGTCTGCCTATGGTAATAGCTTTCACCCAGCCAGGAACAAGTCGAGGGATGTTGTTGCAGATAATTGGCTCACGGAAGACCGTACCACCCAAGATGTTCCTGATTGTGCCATTTGGACTCTTCCACATTTTCTTCAGTTTAAATTCTACAAAACCAGATCATTTATGGCAAAAAGGTTTATACTTACAGACTGATCAAGAGTTATGGTGCATTCACACCAACATTTTAACCCAAAAAAGCTTGCATTGAAGCTAAACTTGGAGTGCAAATCAGGTGTGAAGACCCAAACTGACTGAAATCAAAAGGGAACAAGACTCCTCCTCTAGGGAGCCCCCATACAAGATCTGACACTGGATTGAAGCTACATTTACACTACAACTGCAGAATTGGTGCAAGTAAACCTGCTTCACACTGCCCTGGCAATGATCATATACATAGAATTTCTGATTGTGCCAGACATTGCCATCAGGGGGAGGTGTGTGAAATATTAGATGAAAATAAACAGCGAGGGGAAGTATTAAGGGGTTTAGCAGCTTTAAAAGTGGATAAATCCCCAGGCCCGGATGAAATGTATCCCAGGCTGTTAAGTGAAGCAAAAGAAGAAATAGCAGAGGCCCTGACCATCATTTTTCAATCCTCTCTGGCTTCAGGTGTGGGGCTGGAGGACTGCTAATGTGGTACCCTTGTTTAAAAAGGGAGAAAAGGATAGACCGAGTAATTACAGGCCAGTCAGCCTAACCTCGGTAGTAGGAAAATTATTGGAAAGAATTCTGAAGGACAGGATAAATCTTCATTTAGAAAGACATGGATCAATCAAGAATAGTCAGCATGGATTTGTTAAGGGAAGGTAGTGACAAACTTTATTGAATTTTGAGGTGGTAACGAGGAGGGTAGTGAGTTTGATGTAGTGTATATGAAAATTAGCAAGACTTTTGATAAGGTTCCACATGGCAGACTGGTCACGAAGTTAAAAGCCCATGGGATCCAGGGCAAAGTGTCAAGTTGGATTCAAACCTGGGTCGGAGACAGGAAGCAGAGGGTAATGGTTGATGGGCGTTTGTGACTGGAAGGCTGTTTCCAGTGGGGCTCTGCAGGGGTCAGTACTAGGTCCCTTGCTATATATATATATCTCAATGATCTAGACTTGAATATAGGGGGTATGATTAAGAAGTTTGCAGATGATACTAAAATCGGCTGTGTGGTTGATACTGAAGAAGGAAGCTGTAGACTGCAGGAAGATATCAGTAAATAAATTGGTCAGGTGGGCAGAACAGTGGCAAATGGAATTTAATCTGGAAAAGAGAGAGATAATGCATTTGGGGAGGGCCAACAAGGAAAGGGAACACACATTAAATGGTAGACACTGAGCAGTGTAGAGGAACAAAGGGACCTTGGAGTGTATGTCCACAGATCCCTGAAGGTAGCAGGCCAGGTAGATAAGGTGGTTAAGGCAGCATACGGAATGCTTGCCTTATTAGCCGTGGCATAGAATACAAGAGTTGGGGGGGGGGGGGTTAGGCTTTAACTGTATAAAACAGTAGTTAGGCCTCAGCTAGAGTACTGCATGCAGTTCTGGTCACATTACAGGAAAGATGTGATTGCACTAGAGGGGGTAGAGAGGATATTTATAAGGGTGTTGCCGGGAGTAGAGAATCTTAGCTATGAGGAAAGACTGGGTCTGTTTTCCTTGGAACAGAGGAGACGGAGGAGAGACCTTAGCGGTGTATAAAATTGAGGGGCATAGATAAAGTGGATAGAAAGGACCTATTTCCCTTAGCAGAGGGGTACAGATTTAAAGTAATTGGGGGAAGGTTTGGAGGGGATATTTCTTCACCGAGGGTTGTGGGGGTCTGGAACTCACTGCCTGAACAGGTGGGAGAGGCAGGAACCCTAACCACATTTAAAAAGTACTTGGATGTGCACTTGGGATGCTCTAACCTGCAGGGTTACAGACCAAGAGCTGGACAGTGGGATTAGGCTGGATAGCTCTTTGTTGGCCAGTGCAGACGCAATGGGCTGAAATAGCCTCCTTGTGTGCTGTAACTTTCGATGATTCTGATCATTTACAGCACAGAAACAGGCCATTTGGCCCAAATGGTATGTGCTGGTGTTTATACTCAACACAAGTCTCCTTCCAGCCCAACAGCATATCCTTCTATTCCTCTCATGTTGATCAAGCTTCCCCTTAAATGAATCCATGCTATTTGCCTCAACTACTCCATGTGGTAGCAAACTTTATTACCTAGAGAGTGGTTAGAATGTAAAGTTAGAAGTGTAGATACACCTTTAGATAACATGAACTTGCTACAAGTAACTGTAGAGGAAGCTTGTATCCCAGCAATGATTACACTGTCTGGTCATGTATCTAGTTTTCTAGCAGATTCATTTGTAATAGCAAAATACTGCAGATGCTGGAAATCTGAAATAACAGAAAATGCTGGAAACACTCAGCAGGCCAGGCAGCATCCGTGGAGAGAGAAAAAGTGTTAACGTTTCAGGTTTGGGACCCTTCATCAGAACTGGAAAAAGCTTATCTGTTACATCTCCAGATGAACAAATTGTGCATTAGGTACATGGCTGCCCTCTTATTATGTTTTGCATCCACAACTATGCTTCACCTCCCCAAAGGTTCTGTCCCTCTGACATATTTCAGTATGCTTTCATACCAGTGAACACTTTCAAGATTAACAGCAGAGCAATGGAGACAAGTTAAACAGCCTTGTCCTCCAATTACCTGCAGAAATTCTTGCAGATACTGAGGTTCCAATATACATTTACTCAAATTCTAAGCAACAATTGATGACATTTCACACATTATCAATCAATTCTTTTGGGGCTCATAGCTAAATAGCCAAACTGAAACAAATATCAAAAAAGTGTACAACACTTCAGCTCTTATTGACATCACCTGAAAACAAAAAGGGACTCATTTATAGTGCCTTTCACAACCTCAGGACATCATTGGCTATAAAAATGTCTTTTGACATACTTCAAGTGTAATCACTGTTGTAATGTAGGGAAACCACAACCAATATGCACACTGCAAGGTCCACAAACATTAGTGAGATAAGTGATTGGGTAATGTTTTCTTAGTGATTGAGGGATAAATACTGGCCAGACACCAGGAGAACTCTATTGGCATGGGATCTTTTACATTCACTTGAAAGAGCAGGCAAGGCTTTGGTTTAATGTCTCATCTAAGACAGTACCTCCAACAGTGCAGGGCTCCCTCAATACTGCACTAAGTCAGGCTGTATTATGCACTCTAGTCTCCGAAGTGGGGCTTGAACCCATGATCTTCTGACTCTGAGGAGGAATTTCTTCAGAGGGTTGTGAATCTTTGGAATTCCCTACCCCAGAGGGCTGTGAATGCTGAGTCTGAGTATATTCAAGAGAGAGATTTTTGGACTCTAGGGGAATCAAGGGATATGGATATCAGGCAGGAAAGGAGTTGAGGTCGATGATCAGCCATGATCTTATTGAATGGCAGAGCAGGCTCGAGGGGCCATATGGCCGACTCCTGCTCTTATTTATGTTCTTAAGACTCTGAGGCAAGAGTTCTACCACTGAGTCAAGGCTGACAGATTGCATCCCAACACTGGCAAGAGACTAATTTCAGAAGTTCAAAAACTAGTTGGGGAAGCACCATGGACTATCTTTTGTAGAGGTGATGAACGCCTTAAGAGTATCCAAGCACTGAAACACCAACAGCTATCTTAATGTTGTTTCAAAACAAAACTGATAAATATTTCATGTGTTGCATTATCAGCATTTTATCAGTGTTTTATTATATACACACACAAATTAAACTGAAGGACAAAGAAACATTTACCTACTACTCTGTCCTCATCAGGCGTGATTGTGGCACACTTAACTGCAACATGATATTTCTGGGTTGCAAGTGCAGAGTCAATAGTAACCTGATCACTAGTGGTATCCCGATATGGCAAACCCAGATCAAAATACTTCATCTCCACATCAACGTTCGAAAGGATGAGCTGCAGAAAAAGCAACATATTCAGGTTTGCAAGATGTTAGAACAGCAAGAAACCTTCCACCAACCTCATACAATTACCAAACAAGACATCTAGAGTATAATGTGTTTTCTTTAAACTAACCATTCAACATTGCCAGTTTTAGGATAATGGATTATTGATTAATGCTAATTTGTAGTGAAGATAGTCAAATATCGACAGTTGACAGCAGAAGCAACATCCTCCATTCCAATGTATGTATTTCTTGTTAAGAAAAGCAGTAATAGATTTCCTATGATCAGTACATCTCAACTCAATGTTTAAGCACTGCCCCAGTGCTGAGTGTTAAATGCCCTTTCTTATAGCAGGAACTAGAGCATTATTAAAAAAGTTACATACCCAAAGCAGCTGTGTTAGGATAGAATTTTGATATACAACGTGCAGTTCAAAGACAAAAACTGATAGTGGATTATAATTTAGAAAGCTTAACAAAAAACCCAGATAATTGTATGAGACATGATAACTAAACAACCAGTCTTTGGCCTTGGCACATGTTCTCTCCTCGCTCGGCAGAGTATTTCCCCTTCAACCCTTTTCCACACCTTCAGCTCCAAATGTGGCTACTTTAAGACACTTATTGCAGGCCTTCCATCCTCCATGTTGCCCAAACCTTTGTTCCACATATCTTGTCCTGTACCAAGTGCTCCTCCTCCACCACCAGCCCCCTGCCATCACCGACTGTTCCCAGCCCTCCCAACAATTCAAAATCCTTATCCTGATCTCTAAATCCTGCCCTACCTTTAATCTCCTCAGCCCTAGGCCATTCCCAAAGTCTCCATTCCAGCTTCCTATGCATTCCTTTCCCGCTCTTCACTCAAATTTTGGTGGCAGAGAATTCAGCTGCCTTGGTCCTGCTGAGAATCTCTCCCTAAACCTCACAGGCTTGTGTCTCCACCTTGAAAAACCTCAAATCACAGCTCTTTGAGCAAGCCTTCAGATACCCCATCTAATCTCTCCTTTCCTGGCTCAGTTTACATCTCGTTGGGAAGGACAATGATAACAACCTGCATCTATATAGCACCTTTAATGTAGCAAAACATCCCAAGGCACTTAAGAGCAATATCAATAAAAACAGTTCTGCCACTGAGCCACAAATGGAGATATCAGGGCAGGTGACCAAAAGCTTAAAGGAAGAGAGGGGGTAGTGAGAGGTTTAGGAGGGAATTCCAGAGCTTAGGGCCAAGGCAGCTGAAGGCCTGGCCACCAATGGTGGAGTGATTAAAATTGAGGATGTACAAGAGGCCAGAATTGATGGTTTGCAGAACTGGAGGAGGTTACAAATAGGGAGGGGCGAGGCCATGGAGGGATTTGAAAACAAGGACGAGGATTTTAAAATTGAAGCGCCGTCAGACCGGGAGCCAGTGTAGGTCAGGAAACACAGGGCGATGGGTGAACAAGACTTGGAGCGAGTTAAGATACGGGGGCAGAGTTTTGGGTGAGCACAAGTTTATGTAGGGTGGAATAGTCAAGTATGGAGGTAACAAAAGCATGGATGAGGAGTTGGGCGACATTAGGGAGGTGGAAGTAGGCAGTCTTGGTGATGGAGCGGAAGAGTGGTTAGAAGCTCATGTCAGGGTTATATAAAGCCAACTTTTATTGCAATAGTGGGACATGAACTTGTTTGTAGCAAACAGCCGAATGCATATTGAAAATTAGTTCCGAATTGACGAAGGGTCAGTGACCTGACACCTTAACTGTTTTTCTCCAGATGCTGCCTGACCTGCTGAGTATTTCCAGCATTTTCTGCCTTCTCATTTATTGGCAACCCACTACACTATGCATAATGATTGGAGCAAGTGTCAGAAACAAAACCACTGCCCACATGTTCTTCCTGCCTCTGTCACAAATGGGCACTTAACTGTAAACCAATCTCCTGATTTTTTAAATTTTTATAAAGAGTATTTTCCAATGGTGTCTGCAGTCTGAAGCTAAAGTAACCTTACCCAAGGGTATCGTTAACTGAAATTAGATATTTTAGACAAATGTTGATTATAGTCAAGGGCTTTAGTAGCAAACAATTGTTGGAAAAGCTTTAGAAGTGGCCAAGTAGTTGTTGAAATCAAATATGTAACATTCCATGTCTAACACCAGGTGCTGATGTTTCACCCTCAACCTCAATTGCAGTTGGTGCAGGCCTTTTTTACTGCACTGAACAACTGGCCTTAAATTAATAAGACTTACAATGTGCCGGCCAGCTTTTTGAAATCTATCCAATTAGTCACACTCCCCTGCTCTTTCCCCATAGCTCTGCAATTCTCTTCTTCCCCCGCCCCCACTCTTTCCAGTATTTATCCAATTCCCTTTTAAACAGTTACTTTTGAATCTGCTTTCACCACCTTTTTTAGGCAGTGCATTGCAGATGCTAGTCTGCACCTCAATTTCCTTCAGTTAAACATTGGGAGGACCAAAGCCACCGTCTTTGACTTGCACATCCTTGCCACTGATTCCATCCTTCTCTGGTCACTGTCTCAAGTTGAACCAGACTATTCATATCCTTGGCATTGAACCAGACTCTTCATAGCCTTGGCATTTTATGCAACCCATAGCTGAGCTTCCAGACCCAGAGCAGAGCTTCCAAACCCATATTCTCTCCATCAGAAAGACTGCCTGGATCATAGAAGATAGGAGCAGGAGTAGGCCATTCGGCCCCTCGAGCCTGCTCCGCCATTTAACGAGATCATGACTGATCATCCAAATTCAGTGCCCTGTCCCTGCCTTCTCCCCATATCCCTTTAGCCTTAAGAAATATATCCAACTCCTTCTTGAATATATTTAATGAATTGGCCTCAACTGCCTTGTGTTAGTGAATTCCACAGGTTCACCACTCTCGGTGAAGAAATTCCTCCTCATCTCTGTCCTAAATGGCTTACCCCTTATCCTTAGACTGTGACCCCTGGTTCTGGACTCCCCCGCCATCGGGAACATCCTTCCTGCATCTAGTCTGTCTAGTCCTGTTAGAATTTTATAAGTTTCAATTAGATCCCCTCATTCTTCTAAACTCCAGCAAATATAAGCCCAACCGACCCAATCTCTCCTCATACATCATTCCTGCCATCCCAGGTTATCAGCCTGGTGAATCTTTGCTGCACTCCTCCATGGCAAGAACATCCTTCCTCAGATAAGGTGACCAAAACTGCACACAATACTCAAGCTGTTGTCTCACCAAGGTCCTGTACAACTGCAGCAAGACATCCTTGCTCCTCTACTCAAATCCTCTCGCTACGAAGGCCAACATACCATTTGCCGCCTTAACCGCCTGCTGCACCTGCATGCTTACCTTCAGCAACTGGTGCACAAGGACACCCAGGTCTCGTTGCACTTCCCCTTCTCCCAATCTACTGCCATTCAGATAATAATCTGCCTTCCTGTTTTTGCCACCAAAGTGGATAACCTCACATTTATCCACGTTATATTGCATCTGCCATGCTTTTGCCCAATCACCCAACCTGTCCAAATCATCCTGGAGTTTCTCAGCATCCTCCTCACAGCACACACGCCCACCCAGCTTTGTGTCGTCTGCAAATTTGGAGATATTACATCTAGTTCCCTTGTCTAGATCATTTATATAGTGAAATAGCTGGGGTCCAAGGACCGATCCCTGCGGTACCCCACTAGTCACTGCCTGCCACTCGGAAAAAGACCCGTTTATTCTAACTCTTTGCTTTCTGTCCGCCAACCAGTTCTCTATCCAAGTCAATACCTTGCCCCCAATCCCATGTGCCTTAACTTTACACGCTAATCTCTTATGCGGGACCTTATCGAAAGCCTTCTGAAAGTCCAAATACACCACATCCACTGGTTCTCCCTTATCTATTTTACCAGTTACATCCTCAAAAAATTCCAGTAGATTAGTCAAGCACGATTTACCTTTTGTAAATCCATGTTAACTTTGTCCGATCCTGTCACTGTTTTCCAAGTGCTCTGCTATTACATCTTTTATAATGGACTCTAGCATTTTTCCCCACTACCGATGTCAGGCTTACCGGTCTGTAATTCCCCGTTTTCTCTCTACCACCTTTTTTTGAATAGTGGGGTAACATTAGCTACCCTCCAATCCATGGGTACTGTTCCAGATTCCATCGAATGTTGGAAGATGATCAGCAATGCATCTACTATTTCTAGGGCCACTTCCTTAAGTACCTTAATCTCCTCTAGCCCCAACACTATTTAAACAGCACCAGAATCTGGAAGCATGTTTTTTTTAAATTTTTTTAAACCAAGCTGTGGTACTCTCACTATTTGGCCTAGGGATATCTGTTGTGTTCATGTACTCCCATAGCACTTCCACTTGGTTGTTCACATCCCTATTGTTAGAAAAATGGTATACCCTCCAGCTCATCATGAGCAACACCACAGGAGATTGGCTAATTATATAGCAGCTCATCAAGTCTTCAGCATATTCTAAAGCTCTTCACATCCAAGAAGCTACTTCAGTAAATAATTAATCACCATGGCTACATATGAAGCTTAGCGTGTCTCTTAAAATTTATAAGAGCAAAGGGTCCTACCTTCTCCTTGATAAAAGCCCAGATGATGCGGGTCATCTCATCGCCGTCCATCTCAACCACAGGGTTAGCCACTTTAATGCGCTTGTCTGCATCTGTTCAAATGAAAGCAGCTTAGTCACCTAATCCAATAACATGTCCATTAAAGTAAAGGCTGCCCATTAAAGAGCAGCTTATTTCAGATTGGTTTAGATAGTGTTATAGTTCAAGGGTTCATTCATATTTAACCACAGAATTTTATAGTTTGTACTCAGTCTTTGAAAAGTTTAAAGATCTAAAGTTCCGACCACAATAAATCAGGTCCATTGCTGTCACTGGAAGGGCAGCAATTGAAACGTTCCCACCAATGGCATTTGAACAGGGAAAACAATCTTAAAGTAGGATTACAAACTTAAGTTTGATCTGAAGAAAAAGCAGCGAGGCAAAACACACTAGAGTGAAGTATTGGTGATTCTACGTCCATCGCTGATAATAGGAGCAATTTAAATAAAAATGTATCCCACAAAAATGCATAGCACCAAACACTGAACTACACTGGCTCAAGTACAAATTTTCCCTATAGTGTCAATTCCAACATGCTACATAAGACTAGTGATAACCCAGTTTAATCAAGGCCTCCATTGCATCATTGTGGTTAACAGAAGCACCAAAAGTCAATTCTTTTGATTTCAAAAGTTCTGAAAGGGGGAATAAAAAAAATACATGCATTTCTAATGATCTATTTCCTAAAATCCTCAGTAAGTGACATAAAATGTTATTTTAAAGCTAGAATAAATCTCAAACAACAAGCGCTTACAATACTTCCCTTGGTATCCTGTAGTAGTAGTACTGGCATTCATTATAGGTCAAGTTATACACTAAAAAGGCATCATCCATCATACAGGACAACGAGTGCAAAATGGATTTAAGTCAATTTTATTACCAGTCTAAAAAGTTTACAAAACTGGAAGCTTAGTCACAAACTTTTGGCTATGCTCAAGATAAATGTTACTGATTTTTGAATTGGAATGCAGTGTAAGATACTAAAATTACATTGAGACATGAATACTTCCACCACACAAGTTGCACTTCTCTGGAGGGAGTGGGGAGGTGGGTGGGTATTATGTCTACACCAATACACAGAAAATGTACATATATTCTATTTGCAATATATCTTTCAGCACTGTATTCTGCCATTAGAGGGCAGTGAGCAATACCAAGTGCATCCTGTAGGGACAAGTACTGCAACTAGCTTCATTTCCCAATTCAGGTCACCCCCCCCCCCCCCCCTAGCAAAAAGATGAACAGTACTGACCTTGTAAGTGTGGACTTTTCAACCTCAAAAATAAACAGGATTTTTCAGTTTAAAATGTCACTGAAATCAGTGCAGTGGAGCTTCCTTCAGTATTTAGACAGGAATTAAAAAAACCTTGCAATGGCTTCAAGGTTATCATGAACCTTTGAGCAAATATGCTCAGTGAACGCATGACTATTTTGGTACTGAGCCAACTCCTGGGCTCCCAGGATCCTACACACTCGTTAGGTATGAATTCACACTCCATAGAACAGAAATACAATGTATTTAAAAAGGTGAAGAGTCAGTCGTAGCCAGAGAATCACCTACAATGGTTTCTCTTCCTGCGCCGTTACCTCCGACGTCCCCCTAAGATATATCCTTGCCCCCCTCCCGTTTCTCATCTATTTGCTGTCCCTCGGTGACATCATCCAAAAACAGCATCAAGTTCCACATGTACGATGACAGCACCCAGTTCTACCTCACCACCTCTCGACCCCCTCAGTCTCCAAATTGTCTGACATCTAGTACTGGATGAGCAGAAATTTCCTCCAACTAAATATTGGGAAGACCGAAGCCATTATCTTCAGTCACCACCACATCAACTCCATTCTTCTCCCTGACAACTGTCCGAGGCTGAACCAAACTGTTCGCAATCTTGGCGTCATATTTGACATCAAGATGAGCTTCCAACCATAAATCTACACTAAGACCACCTATTTCCACCTTCGTAACATTGCCCGACTCCACCCCTGCCGCAGCTCATCTGCTGCTGAAATCCTCATCCATGCCTTAGTTACCTCTAGACTTGACTATTCCAACACACTCCTGGCCAGCCTCCCACGTTCTACCTTCTGTAAACTAGGTTATCCAAAACTCTGCTGCACGTGTCCCAACTCGCACCAAGTCCTGTTCACCCATCACCTCTGCTCGCTGACAGACACTGGCTCCTGGTTAAATTACTCAGATTTTAAAATGCTCATCCTGGTTTTCAAATCCCACCATAGCCTCGCTCCTCCCCATCTCCAACCTCCTCCAGCCCTACAACCCGCAGAGATCGCTCCTCCTCCAATTCTAGCCTCTTCTGAGCATCCCCGATTTTAACTGCACCACCACTGGCAGCCGTGCCTTCAGCTGCCCTGGCCCCAAGCTCGAGTTCCCTCCCTAAACTTCAAGGGTGTTGTCAGGAAACACTTCTTTGTATTTAGTTGAAATCTGGAACTCTTCCCCAAAAAGGTTGGGTCAATTGAAAATTTCAAAACGGATAGGTTTTTGTTAGGCAAGAGTATTAAAGGGTTACAGAACCAAGGCAAGTAGATGGGAGTGAAGATACAGATCAGCCATGATTTAATTGAATGGCAGAACAGACTCAAGGGGCTGAATGGTCCTATAGAAATCATGGACAATTTTCAGCAAAGGTAGCATTAGGAACATGCAACGCATGCAATTGCATGGGGTTCCGAGCAGATTCAGTGGAAGGGCGCCTACGCAGTGGTAATAGCCAATCCCTGATCATTTGGTCAACTATTTTTATATTACCTATTGCAAACGTACCTTTTCACAATCTCACGTGTGCAAATTGGACACCAGATTAAGTAGGTAGTAATTAGTCAAGTAAAATGTACAGGCCAGAGACTAAACTTTTGCAAGGGAAACTCCATTCCTGATTTTCCTTCCAGTATCTAGCTGTAAAATCCTACTTTGTTGAGAGGATAGTCATAAAAAGGGCAAGTTAACTACAATTTTCATCCGAAATGATCTTCCAGACACATTGCATTCTGCATTGCACTGCAAAGTTGATTGCAAAAGGTACTGCGGATATTATACTTCAAGCATTGCTTCCTGAGTTTAAAGTCGCAATGCAGTCAAAATGCATAACACCAGACCAAGTTGTAGTTGAGACAGTTTCCCTTTTGTAAGACTGCACAAGTTTGCCATTTGAAGTGGTTGCAACTTCTCTCATTTAAATCAAAGTAAAAGGTCCATTCAACATTTTAATCCTCCAGTCTTGATAATCAACAAATTAGACAGTTCATTTAGGCAATGAAGACCACATTACTGTGAAGAATGAGTTTTATTATAAAATCTTCTCGTCAAGTAATAGTCATTAGAATTTCAGTCAAGTGCACTAGTGGTCATGTGAAAAGTTCTTAATCTGTCCCCTTCCAGAGTTCTATTTGTCCTTGTATCTGGAAGTGTCCTTTGGACCTTCTAAACTTGGATTACAAGGTTGAAGGCATTTAAAATAATTTTAAAAGGATTAGATACAGAGAAGCTATGTCCTCTGGTGGTGGAATCCAGAAGGGGACACAATCTTAAAATTAGAGCTAGGTCATTTAAGAGTGAAACAAGGAAGCACTTTTCCCACACAAAGGGTAGCGGAAATCAGGAATTCTTTCCCCCCAAAAGGCTGTGGATGCTGGGTCAGTTGAATTCTTCAAGATGGAGAACGATAGATTTGTGTTAGGTAAGGGATATGGAACAAAGGAGGGTAAATGTAGTGGGGATACAGATCAGCTGTGATCTAACTGAATGGTAGAGCATAGTCAAGGGGCTGAATGTTCCATCCTTGTAGGAATAGGGGTGGGCCAATGATGGTCACTGGTGCTGCCAGAGCTGATGAATGAGGAGGAAAATAGTAAAGTAAAAAAAAACAGAAAAATCTTCAAATAACCTTCAAATCACTCACACCATTAAATATCCATTCAATTCTCCTGTACATTTTTCTACACTGCTCTCCAAGAAAAAAGTGTGTTTCAAACAAACATTCACCACCCTCTGCATAAAGCATCTAAAATTAGAATGTAGGAAGAGGTATCACAAGAATCACATTGGTTCTGGTTATATTTTCCTAACATACATCAGTACCAGCTGATGACTGAGTGTGGAAATGCACTGTTCCAGACAGCTCAGTTTCCAAATTTTAGCAACACTGAAAGTGAATCTTGCATATATTGGAGTGAGAACATGATAAATATAAAAGCTTTGTTAAAACCCTTCTTCAAAAAGCAGCAACACAGGGAAGCAACCATTCAACACTGTAATCCACACTCGAGTATAGCATTATCAAACTGCCCAACAACTTCTAAAATAGAAGCCAGACCTGCAGTCAGCTGGAAGATTTAAATCGCTGCAGCAACTAGCAATTGATTCAGGATTAATCTGGATTAACCATTTTAATAAAAGCAATACACAAAAGGCAGAATATAGTTGAGCAAAACATCATTCATACCAGGCAAGTGATTTTAACGAAGCTGGTTTATATTAGGTTTCAGAGGAAGGGCAGCATAGAGAATCGTTTGATCCCATACAAGGCATCAGGTTACACGGCGGGGTGGGTTAATACTCCTGCCCCCGGGTGGCCCGATGAGTGCAGTATTCGCAGAGGGACAGAAAATGAACCTAAATTCTTCATGTCCTCGCAAGGATTTTTATGCAATGTAATCTGCAGCGCCCATTCACAGCACACATTGTTCCAAAGGCGGTGAAATTTTAACACAGACCTTCGACCGATTCCACTCCAAATCAAAGCACTTTATTGAGATTGGGAAGCACTTGTGAATGTGGGTCTTGATCAGGGGTCAAACTGGTTTAACATTAGACATGCTGGTCAAGCACTAGTTCAAATGGCACCCCGCTGGTAACTTAAGTAAAAAAATTGATGCAAACCATAGAGTTGGAACAACTAAAATCCACCCCACCCCCCCCCCAGAAAAAAATTGGATATTAAAATATTATAGTACAAAAAAAATTAACATCGACTTTCCCTCTCAGACAGGTACAAGGAGACACTGGGACGTTTGACAAAGCGGATTATTGCAGACTGTGGGAAAGCGCTCGGTGAGAAAGCCACGTCAATGATAGCAGGGGAGGGGGAGTCGCACTGCCCGAGTCGGGAGGAGGAGAAAGCCGGCGTCCTTGAGCTGACCTCGGCGGCAATGGAGTGCAGATTAAACTCACCCCCGGCCGGTCCCATCGAGCCCCCCCCCGCAAACTCTCCCCCGGCCGGTCCCATTGAACCTCTTCCCCCCCCCCCACAACTCTCCCCCGGCCGGTCCCATCGAGCCCCCCCCCCCACAACTCTCCCCCAGCCGGTCCCATTGAACCTCTCCCCCCCCACAACTTTCCCCCGGCCGGTCCCATCGAGCCCCCCCCCCCACAACTCTCCCCCAGCCGGTCCCATTGAACCTCTCCCCCCCCCACAACTTTCCCCCGGCCGGTCCCATCGAGCCCCCCCAAACTCTCCCCCAGCCGGTCCCATCGAGCCCCCCCCCCCCAAACTCTCCCCCGGCCGGTCCCATCGAGGCCCCCAAAACTCTCCCCCGTGTCACCCACTGACGTCAGTGCGGTCCGCTCCACAGCCGCCGCACTCCTCTCTTCCCCCCAAATCCGCGCCTCCGGCCTGCTACTCCCGTTTGACCCCCGTTTGGACGGAGACGCCGGCATTTGAAAGGGCAGCGGGCGGAGAAACCGGAGAATAGACGCCGGAGGAAGCAGCAGCCCCGAGACCGAGTAGAGGTGAGATGTGTGAGAGGAGGAGGCCCGGACAATCCTCCACTCACACCCGGTCAGCCCCCCTCCCCTCACACCCGGTCAGCCTCACACCCGGTCAGCCCCCCTCCCCTCACACCGATTGAAGCCGGTCGAGTCGGGAAAGCACTCACAGTTCCGCCGCTGTGCCGAGTGGCAGAGGGCCGGTGCCAGGGCCGCGGGGTTCCGGGCCGCACTCAGCCCGAGCCGGCTCCACACCGTCAGATAAGCCGCCATATCCGATCCGTCCCCTCGCCAAACGACTAAAGCTCGCGCTGCTCTCGACTGTTTGGCGCCTCCCGCGCGTGCCCACCTTTGTACCGCTCGCGCCGCGCCTCGGCGGGCCGGCGCCTCACAAACCGTGACGTGACGTGACGTGCGGCGTGCGCGTCCACGTTGAATCTGCGCGCGCATAACGTATCCAATCAATGTCACCTTGTCTCACTCCAGCAGAAAGGAGAGGAGGAAAAACACAGCAACAGGAGGATGCCATTAAACCCCTCGAAAAGAAAAGACAGGCTTAAATTTATACAGCACCTTATTCAAGAAGGAGTTGGATATATTTTGAAAAAGGGTTCACCCGAAACGTCGACTCTAATTTCTCTCCACGGATGTTGCCTGGCCTGCTGAGTTTTTCCAGCATTTTCTGTTGTTATTTTGGATATATTTCTTAAGGCTAAAGGGATATGGGGAGAAGGCAGGGACAGGGTACCGAATTTGGATGATCAGCCATGATCTCATTAAATGGCGGAGCAGGCTCGAGGGGCCGAATGGCCTACTCCTGCTCCTATCTTCTATGTTTCTATGCCTTTCACGACCACCAGACGTCCCAAAGCGCTTTACAGCCAATGAAGTACTTACTGAAGTGTAGTCACTGTTATAATGTAGGAAAGGCGGTGGCCAATTTGGGCACAGCAAGATCCCACAAACAGCAATGTGATAATGACCCGATAATCTGTTTTAGTGATGTTGTTTGAAGGATAAATATTGGCCGGGACACCGCGTTTAGCTCCCCTGCTCTTCTTCGAAATAGTGCCATGGGATCTTGTGCGTCTACCCGAGAGAGCAGACGAAGCCTCGGTTTAACACCTCATCCGAAAGGTGGCGCCTCTAACAGTGCAGCGCTCCCTCAGTGCTGCACTGGAGTGTCAGCGTACATTTTTGTGCTCAAGTCTCTGGAGTGGGACTTTGAACCAACAACCTTCTGACTCAGAGGCGAAGTTGCTACCAACTGAGCCACAGCTGACACTCAAGCCTTGTTCCACCATTTTATGAGATCATGGCTGATCTGAATTTTAACTTCATCCACCTGCCTTGGCTCCATTTCCTTTTATACCCTTGGCTAGCAAAAATCTACCCCTCTCAGAGTTAAAATTATTAATTGAGCTATCATCTACTGCTTTTTGTGGGAGATAATCCCACACTTCTACCACCCTTTGTGTGAAGAAGTGTTTCCTAACTTCTCTCCTGAATGGCCTGGCTCTGATTTTAAGGTTATGTCACCATGTCCCAGACTCCCCCACCAGCGGAAAGTGTTTCTATCTACCCTATCAATTCCTTTCAAAATCCTAAAAGCCTCAATCAAATCACTCCTTAACCTATATTCAAGGGAATACAAACCTAGTTTATGTAATCTCTCTTCATAATCTAACTCTTGAAGCCCTGATAACATTCTGGTGAATCTGTGGTGCACTCTAAGGTCAATATATCCTGTCTAAGGTGTGGTGCCCAGAACTGTACACAGTACTCCAGATGTGGTCTAACCAGGGCTTCGTACAGCTGTAACAAAAGTTCCTCCTCTTTGTATTCTAGCCCTCTAGTTATAAAAGCTAACATTCAATTAGCCTTTTTGATTATTTTTTGTACCTGACTGCTACAATTTAGCGATCTGTGTACAGTGACCCCTGAATCTCGTTGGACCTCCACTGTTCCTAAAAGGAGGGAGGGGAAAGGAGGAAGGGAGGAAAAGGGAGGGGGAGGATAAGGAAGGGGGTGGGGAGGGAGATGAAATGGAGGGGGAGGAAAAGAAGGGGAGGAAAATGAGGGGGAGGGGAGGGAAAGGAGTAGGAGGGGAGATGAAAGAATGAGGGGAGGAAAAGAGGGAGGGGAGGAAAAGAGGGAGGGGAGGAAAAGAGGGAGGGGGGGAAAAGAGGGAGGGGAGAAAAGGGAGCGGGGAAGAAAAGGAGGGAGGGAGTGGGAGGAAAAGGAGGGAGGGAGTGGGAGAAAAGGAGGGAGGGAGTGGGAGGAAAAGGAGGGAGGGAGGGGTAGAGGAAAAGGAGGGAGGGAGGGGTAAAGGAAAAGGAGGGAGGGGTAAAGGGAAAGGAGGGGGGTCTGTCTGTCTCTCTCACATCCATTCTTTAGCTGGGCAAATGTCCATATATGATTTTGCGCCCTTGAATGACACCCATCCCCAGCTTCTCCATTGCTTGTTTAACCTTGGCTCTCTGTATAATCATTCTCAGGCTGTAACATGTAGTGGATCCGGGGCAAAGTTAATTGTTCATAATCAGGATAACGTAATGACTAAAAGGAAAACGAGGTCACATTCCCCTGTGAAATGGAATCATCTACAGACGGTGTGAAAGTTTCACCACACGTTCACAGGTCAGGAGTTTCTCATTCAGTAATTTAAGATGTCATTTTAAAGAAGAATGAATACAATCTGGACAATCAGATGAATAAAAAGAAAAGTTTTTTTCTTTCTGATTCATCCAAAGCACAGGCTGTATTGTGCCTGTGTCAGTGGAGTGACATTGGGCATTACTGGAACAAAATAGGAGAGCAGCACTAAAACAGGGCAAGTGACCTAGCAACTAAAACTGCATGCATGCATTAAATTAAATGGCAGTTTGATTCTAACTGTTTGTGAAACAGACTACTGATCACAGAAAGATTCGAGTTAACCAGTGAACATCACATGATCTCACCCGGTCATACACAAGGGCTTGAAAAAGAGGTGCAAAGTACGGACTGAATTATTGTGAGAAGAACAATTATTTTATCCTGAAAGAGGTCCCGTCTTATTAAAGAAAGAAAGACTTGCCTTTCACGACCACTGGACGTCCCAAAGCGCTTTACAGCCAAAGAAGTATTTTTAAAGTGTAGTCACTGTGCAGGAAACGCAGCAGCTAATTTGCGCACAGCAAGCTCCCACAAACAGCAATGCGATAAAGATCAGATAATCTGTTTAATTGATGGATAAATATTGGCCCAGGACACTGGGGATAACTCCCCTGCTCTTCTTCGAAATAGTGCCATGGGATCTTTTACATCCACCAGAGAGAGCAGATAGAGCCTCGGTTTAATATCTCATCCGAAAGATGGCACCTCCGACAGTGCAGCACTCCCTCAGCACTTCACTGGAGTGCCAGCCTAACTTTGATGCTCAAGTCTCTGGGGTGGGACTTGAACCCACAACCGCCTGACTCAGCAGCAAGGGCGCTGCCAATTGAGCCACTGGCTGATTATTAGGAAGGAAGAGCTGGAGGAGCAGTCAGGAACTGTCAAGAAAAGTACTCCAAAATGAATCGGCCTGAAAGATATATGTACAGGGATTTTTTTTTGTGGATTATGAAGTGCTCCTGCCTTGGTCAAGATGTTAGGTCTTTCAAATATTCTCACAGCGTCCTGGGGAAACGTTGTTAGGGAGTTGCAAACTCACCCAGAGCTGTCTGCAGCCCAATTTTGACCAACTAAACTTCCCCAGTGGGCGCTAAGCTTTCCAGTCTTTAGTTACTTTTACCTCCAGAGAGTACCATCAATGGAGCTAAATATAAAGGTCTAGGCCTCCAGCGGCTTGATAACTTTATAGACCCAGATTGTTGTGGGTCTTCTGAGCATCAACTCACTTAGGCGCCTCCTGTACTGGGCTACTAAACACATGGGTCGATTTTGCCGAACCTGTCGGGAAGAAGGCGGGACTTCCCCTTTCGGGTTTTTGACCCGCCTACTTCGACGTCCGGCCAATCCGCGTGATTTTCCCTTGATTGACCTTGTTGAGCCTGCCCAGCGGGCTCAGCAGGCCAATTAAGGACCACCCGGCAACAGGTGACGTCACAGACTGAAATTTCATCTGTCAAGAGGTCTTGACAGATGAAATATCAGTGTCTCACAGCTGTTTGAAGCTGTCAAACACTGACAGTCTGAGTTCTAAGCTGAGTCATTCTGCACAGACTCAGTTAGAACTGTCACCGGCACTCAAAGCTGAAGGCTGTCACTTTTGACAGATCACAGCCATTCAGCTTTCAGTTCCGGCTGAGTGATGGGCTCCTGATGGCTACAGGAAGAAAGGCTGTTAAGGTAAGTGCAGGTAAGTAAAAGTTCTTTACACACTTTAGACACACCAAACACACTTACCTTTACAGATCAGCCATGATCTTATTGAATGGCGGAGCAGGCTCGAGGGGCCGATTGGCCTACTCCTGCTCCTATTTCTTATGTTCTTATTTACACTCATGCACCCATCACTCACCTGAGCGCCGACATCGCGACCTCTCCAACTCCTTCAACCCGACAGCCCGCCTGCTCTACCTGGCGTGGTTTGGAGCCGTCGGGAAACCCACACGAAACCCCTCAAAATAGGGATTAGGCTAAAAACTGCCTGTTAACTACCTGTTAACAGGCAGTTAATTGGCACGAATCCCTTCCCGCCTGGTTTCGGCGGGTCCCAGTGCAGGGCGGGTACCCGCCGCCCCTGAAACTTACGTGGGGCGGGGTTTTGGGCGGGATGGTGTCGGGACCCCCAAATTCGGGATTTCCTCCCCCACACGCCTGAAACCCCACCTGACGGCTCCCCGAAAATCTAGCCCACAGAGATCAATAGATTTTTGGATACTTAGGGAAGCCTCCTTCTGTGCTGTATGATTCTATGAAAACACCACAGTGAAGGACAAAGAACTGCACCAAACCAATCAGAAGGAAGCAATTAAGACAAGAACCAAGAAATCATTGAAGTTTTTCCTTTTTATAATTCAGTGGAAATGAATTTTGTAGCAGTATCGTAACAGACTTTCAATGAAAACCTGATAAAAGTAGCAGTTGTAATCTATGCTTTGGTACAATGTAATATTTTGAAAGTACTACGATATAAGTACAAAACAATGATTGAGAAGTCTTTGTCAGAAATCATTGTCTAAAGTTTGGCGGTACAGTACTACCGTGGGTTTGGAGTCTGCAATGGACAGAAGAATAATGACGTCACCTGTGGCTCAGTGAGTAGCACACTCGCCTCTGAGTCAGAAGGTTGAATGTCCACAGATCCCTGAAGGTAGCAGGACAGGTAGATCAGCTGGTAAAGAAAGCATACGGGATACTTTCCTTTATTAGCCAAGGCATAGAATTTAAGAGCATGGAGGTTGAACTGTATAAAACACTAGTTAGGCCACAGCTCGAGTACGGTGTACAGTTCTGGTCACCACATTACAGGAAAGACGTGATTGCTCTGGAGCGGGTACAGAGGAGATTTACAAGGATGTTGCCAGGACTAGAGAATTTTAGCTATGAGGAAAGATTGGATAGGCTGGGGTTGTTTTCTTTGGAACAGAGGAGGCTGCTGGGGAGACTTAATTGAGGTGTATAAAATTATGAGGGGCCCAGATAGAGTGGAGAGAAAGGACCTATTTCCCCTAGCAGAGAGGTCAGTAACCCGGGGGCATAGATTTAAAGTAATTGGTAGAAGGATTAGAGGGGAGTTGGAGAATTTTTTTTCACCCAGAGGTTGGTGGAGGTCTGGAACTCACTGCCTGAAAGGGTGGTAGAGGCAGAAACCCTCATTGCATTTAAAAAGCACTTGGATATACACTTGAAGTGCCGTAACCTGCAAGGCTACAGACCAAGAGCCAGAAAGTGGGATTCAGCTGGATAGCTCTTTTTTGGCTGGCACAGACACGATGGGCCAAATGGCCTCCTACTGTGCCGTACGTTTCTATGATTCTATGAAGGTTGTGGGCTCAAGTCCCACTCCAGAGACTCGAGCACAAAAATCTAGGCTGACACTCCAGTGCAGTACTGAGGGAGCGCTGCACTGTCGGAGGTGCTGTCTTTTGGATGAGACGTTAAACCGAGGCCCCATCTGCTTTCTCAGGTGGACGTAAAAGATCCCATAGCACTATTTCGAAGAAGAGCAGGGGAGTTATCCCTGGTGTCCTGGCCAATATTTATCCCTCAATCAACTTCACTAAAAAACAGATTATCTGGTCATTATCACATTGCTGTTTGTGAGAGCTTGCTGTGCGCAAATTGGATGCCACGTTTCCTACTATGTTTCAAAAGTACTTCATTGGCTGTAAAGTACTTTGGGACGTCCTGAGGTTGTGAAAGGCGTTTCTAAATGCAAGTCTTTCTTTTACTAATGGAGGAGTTTGTGACTATAAGATTTTATAGCAGGTAATACCTCATGGATTATTGACCATATTTCTGCTACTTTGCTTTATCTCCCGTTACACTCTCAGTGCTTGGGCACATTTCAAGATTGGAAACAGCTAGAATACAGGCAGCAGAGTTTTGGATGAGCTCAAGTTTTGGAGAGTGGAAGGTGGGCGGCCGGCCAGGAGAGCGTTGGAATAGTGGAGTCTGGAGGTAACGAAGGCATGGATGAGGGTTTCAGTAGTTGATGAGCTGAGGCATAGGAGTGGAGACGGGCGATATTACGGAGGGTATTTTGCTTTCCCCAGTGAAACCTTTACCGTTTCCCATCCTGGTCGTTCCCCCTGGTAAGGCATCTATCTTTGCACCATCAAGTCCAAGGGGCATGGACTTGAATGTACCTGGCGGCTGGCGCATAACTGGTTTACCGAACCATTACCAGATCTGGCTGGACCACATCAAGCGCTATTGAGGGTCCACTCCACTCTGCAAAAAACGCTCACTACTCCAGGATCACCCTAGAGAGCAAAGATAACTCCTGGCTTCTTTTTTCCACCATCAACCATCTCCTTAAATCCTTCTCCCCAGCCCCCTAGACTCTCACCTCCAACAAGTACGAGGAGCTCTGGAATTCTTTATCACAAAGATTGAGACCATCCGTTCAACTGCCCCCTGCTGCTTCCCCACTTTCACTTGCCCACCGAGCAAGCTCTGGCCCTGAGCCCGTGTCTTTAGTTTATTTCTCATCTTCCCTTATGCCCTCTCAGAACTCATCTCATTCATTAATCCCCCCCCCATCCTCCCGTGACCCCATTCCCACTAAACAGATGACCAGTCAACTTGCCTTCCTGGACCCCATGCTAGCTGACATTGTGAATGGCTCCCCTTCCTCAAGTGCTGTCCCCCTCCTTTTCAAAACTACCATCATTGCCCCTTCCAGAAAAAAAACCACCCTCAACCTCCCTGTTGTTGCAAATTGCTGCCTCATCTGCAATCTCCCTTTCCTATCCAAAGTCCTTGAACGTGTTGTCACCTCCCAAATCCGTTCACATCTCTCTAAGAAGTTTTCCATCCTTTGAAGTGCCTTGTTTAAAGCTTCCTATATGGAAGGCGCTAGATAAATGCAAGTTGTTATTGACCTAAACACAGGGCCCAATTTATTCTCAGAGAAATGCAAAGTATTTTGATACTTCAGTTAGCCTTCCTGAACTGCCTACGGTCAGTAACATAATAAACAGTGCTTTAATGGCACAGCAATATTCTTATGACATGTTAAAAACCTTATCTGTTATCAGTGTTTGACTTTAACCATAAATTTACTTTAAGTGCAGCCAATGTGAAGCAGGTTGTGTGTCTTGAATGTTATCAATGGTAAAATGAACATAAAGCGAGATATGGTGGAATGCCAAGTTTGTTTCAAGACTTTTCAGAACTGATTCATGGTTATGGGATCTATGTCACTCAGAATAAACTTCATAGAAAGAAAAGAAAGGAAGACTTACGACCTTTCACAACCTCAGGACGTCCCAAAGTGCTTTACAGCCAATTAAGTGTAGTCACTGTTGTAATGTGGGAAACGTGGCAGCCAATTTGTGCACAGCAAGCTCCCACAAACAGCAACATGATAATGACCAGATAATCCGTTTTAGTGATGTTGGTTGAGGGATAAATATTGGCCAGGATATCAGGGAGAACTCCCCTGCTCTTCTTTGAAATAGCACCAAGCGATCCTTTACAGCCACCTGAGAGGGCAGACAGGGCCTCAGTTTAACATCTCATCCAAAAGACGGCACCTCCGACAGTGCAGCACTCCCTGGAGTGGGACTCTGAACCCGCAACCGTCTGACTCAGGTGAGAGTGCTACCCACTGAGCCACGGCTGGCACTTCATTATTCGATTGTTCATAATGAAATTTCCATTTGTTATCAGAACAGTTCACTGGCAACAAGTCCAATAGCTGTCAGATTCAGTAAAGTGGCTTCACTGGCCAGATTGCTACGACTCGTGGGCTGCTGTGGTAGCCCAGCTATGAACAGTGTACCTGATAACTGGAAATCGTTAGTGACTTCAGTTGCCACTCTACACCTGAGAGTGGAAGAATGTAGTCATGCTGGCTCCGTGACAACAGAGCAGCAACAATAACAGCGACATGCAAACATTTGTACACAAAGTACAGCAACAATGCCGCCAGTTTCAGGTTGCTACCTGTATGGTACAAAGAGCAGAATTACACCCGTACCAAAAGCTTGCAGATCCTAACGTTACAGTACAGTGCAGTACTATGTTGTATTTTCTGATGAGTAAGTTCCATGCAAGTAATTAAAGGTGATTCTTGCAATCCAGAACGTCATCAAGCCCCTATTGTAATGCTGTGTGAAAACCAGTTATTTTGAGCTGCTCCGTTCTTGTTGAATCACGTAGAACCCAGTTCTTTATATTTACCAAAGCATGTTGAAACTGAACCAGACAGACAGACGGAGACACAATAATCCTTCTCAGCTATTAAAGCATTAACTGATTCAGCTTTTATTGTAGTTCAGGCTATGATACCTAACACCGTAATCATCATAAGACGGGACTTTGCCCAACTCCCTCAGTCGCATTGGCATTTGTAAATGTTTGTATTATCTGCGGGAATATAGTGATAATATGTTCATCTACGTCTACAAACTGCTCCAGACAGACACCAAAATTGGCTACATTTGCTGCTTCTGGTCACTATTCCAGCAGCCCCACTGCGTGTGTGTGTGCGTGCATGTGTGCGGTCAGCGGGCGAGCACAGGATTAGGATTGACTGTGCAGTCCCCTGTAGTTGAACAGCTTGTTGACACTCACTGCCAAGGATTGTGCATGAGTAATGGATCACCAGTGCCCAAGGTGCCACAGCAAGGAGTTAACACTTGCAGAATAGGATGCTCCACAGAACAATTCGTGAGAAGAATAATTAATGCAGAAAAATGGATTCCCTGCTTCTTCTGTTGAAGTTTCGATGTGTTGTTTGGTGGAAAAATTAAGTATTTTATTTCAGAATGTTAACATCAGGGCAATCATTAAAATATACAATATTTATGATCCTATGCATCCTGAATGTTTAAAACTAATATAATGTAGCTACCCAAGGTGAGTCAAGCTAGACAGTTTGAGCGGCAGCAATGCTGGTATGGAAGCAGAGAGCCACTGATGCAAGAGGCTGGAAGTAGCAGACAAACGGCTAACACCAATGCAAATTCTGATTGCAAATCTAGCTGCCAGTTTATATCGGTAGCCGTTTGATCAGCACTGGAATGAGCACTACCTCAGAGGTGAAGGTAACGCACTGTGGTGCTGATCTCAAACCCGAGTGTTCAGAGGTCACATTTCAGGATCATTCCAACCTGTTTTTGCCACTATAACAACAACAACAACAACTTTATATTTATATAGCGCCTTTAATGTAATAAAACATTGAGTATCCCTGAATATAATCACTCCACCATCGGTGGCTGTGCCTTCAGCTGCCTAGGCCCTAAGCTCTGGAACTCCCTAAACCTCTCCGCCTCTCTTTCCTCCTTTAAGACGCTCCTTAAAACCTACCTCTTTGACCAAGCTCTTGGTCACCTGCCCTAATTTCTTCTTATGTGGCTCGGTGTCAGATTTTTGTCCTATAACACTCCTGTGAAGCACCTTGGGACGTTTTACTATATTAAAGGTGCTACTGTATATAAATATACAAGCTGTTGTTAATGTAGAACAAAAAGTGTCAAATTGGCTCAAATGTCCCAGGAACCAAAGAAAAAAAATCTAATTTCATATCTGGAACTTTCCTTCCCCTTCCCCCACACCCATTCTCCCTGGAAACATACAACCAGAGCTTCGATTACCGTTCACTCACTGTGAGCAATGCCATGGGATATGCACAAAAAACCATAAACTTGGTTCATTCAGGAAAACAGTTGGGGTGAGGTGATTGTCCTGGGTCAGTGACTGGCACCACTGGATTGCCCGGCCAAAGCAAATATTGGAGAATTGGGCCGATTGGAAGGCATGACTATAAGGGAACCTGCTCGAATTTTCAATCCATTTAAATGAATGGAAAGAACACACTGGAAGTTTCCTGTAAAGGGGAGTGTTCCAGTCCAGAAAGTCTCCCCCAGTATTTCACACAAGTTCGATTGTACATGGGTTATTTCGGTTTCTTTTCATCCACTAAAATCTTCAGGGCTGTTGTCCGAGGAAAATGTTGAAAGTAGGCAACCTCAAAGATCCCGTGGCATTATTCAAAGAAGAGCAGGGAGTTCTCTGGCTGTTCTGACTAACATTCTTCCCTCAAACAACACCACCAAAAATAGCTGCCATATTTGCCTACATAGCAACTGACATGAATCAGTCATTCATGAAAGAAAGACTTATGAAATAATACTGAGTGGGTGGCGCTGTCCAGGGAGAGTATAAATACTCGGGCACAGGCCCAGCTTGTGCAGGACATTCTTAACAGGAACTAGTGAAGGACACAACTAGACCTCCATCTTGTAAAACAGTTGATTAAAGCTTTGTTTAACGCTTAGACCAAGTGCCTAGTTTTTCTTACATCAGCAACCATGGCAGCAGTTGAAGAATAATTCATTGTACGTGAAGTGCTTCTGGAGGCTTAAGAGACGTGATAAGATGCCATGGCTGCAGTGTGTACCATCCACAAGATGCACTGCAGCAACTCGTCAAAGCTTCTTTGGCAGCACCTCCCAAACCCGCGACCTCTACCACCTAGAAGGACGAGGGCAGCAGACGCATGGGAACACCACCACCTCCAAGTTCCCCTCCAAGTCACACACCACACTGACTTGGAAATATATCGCCGATCCTTCATCGTCTCTGGGTCAAAACCCTGGAACTCCCTCCCTAACAGCACTGTGGGAGTACCTTCACCACACGGACTGAAGCGGCTCACCACTACCTTCTCAAGGGCGATTCGGTTTGGGCAATAAATGCTGGCCTTGCCAGCAACGCCCACATCCCATGAACGAATAAAAAATAAAAAAATGTAAATGCATGTGACATGAACCTTGTCATTCATGTGAAAAGGACTTATGAAGTAATACTGGGCGGCCTGCTGGTGGCGCTGTCCAGGGAGAGTATAAATACTCGGGCATGGGCCCAGCTTGCTCAGGACATTCTTTAACAGGAACTAGTGAAGGACACAACTAGATCTCCATGTTGAAAAACAGTTGATTAAAGCCTTGTTTAATACTCAGACCAAGGGCCTAGTAGTTTTCTTACGTCAGCATGTTATTTTTAAACCTATTAATAATACACGTAAATGTGTATGTTGAGAATTATATGCCAATAACTGCATTAGCATTAGTATTGCCCCCAACTTTCAACAATGACAAACCTCTGAAGGTTAAAGCCTGTGGCCTCAATAGCTCAGGCACAACATTGTGAGTGAATCTGTGTCTGGATTTAGGCCCTCTGTCCTCTGTGAAGTTGCATGGTGCAGTGTGGTTGTGAAAATGCAAATTGCAATACTGCTGAGCAATTCCAGCTAGCATTGCTGCTGTTTATTTTGACAGAGAGTTAGAACAAGAAGGAACAGTGTTAATACCTGCTACAGGTTGCATTGGAAACCATGCAAATTAGGCAAATGAGGATGGAGAGGGGTGGGAGAGAGAGATAAATGGAGGCTCAAACATGGAGGTAAAAAAAGAAATTGCATTTATATAGTATCTTTATAGTAATCTGGGATGTAATGTTTAAGTTATCCACCAGATGGAGCCAAAGATTAAGGGATCATATTCACCAGTGTTTAAGGTAATGTCCTGGTACACCAGTTAGTATGGTAATGTGGCATTGCATTATGGGTCTGACTCAGAGGGGTTCCTCCATCTAGGTGCTCGTGCATTTAGAAATACTGTGTTTTGCTTGCAGCCTGTAAGAGATGTTTCTCTGCTACACCGTGTAATAAACAGTTGGGTTTTCTGCCTAAGAACTCGCTTCTCTCAGTTTCGGACCTTACCACTCGGATATCACATATTGGCGACGAGGATCAACTGATCACATTGTGACGGAGAAAAAAATAAAAGAGCGCTGAATAACCGATCATGGCTGCTATGGTAGGAAAGATCTCTGCTTTTGATGTTCAGACGCAGACCTGGGATGAGTACTGCGAGTTGCTGATGCATTTCTTTGAAGCAAATGATATAGATGATGTCGGAAAAAGGAGAGCTATTTTGCTCACTTCCGTGGGAAGTCAGACGTATAGTTTAATGAGAAACTTATGCAGTCCTGCAAAGCCGGGAGACAGTACATTTGCTGAATTAGTGGCCTTGCTGAAGGAACATTTCAATCCCAGACCGAGTGAGATTGTACAGCATTTCAAATTTAATTCACGGAACAGAAAACCGGGAGAGACTGTATTGGATTATGTAGCGGTGTTGAGAAAATTGGCACACGATTGCAATTACGGGAACAACCTGAAAGATATGCTGAGAGATAGGCTGGTTTGCGGGATAATGGATGATCGAATGCAGAGCAGATTATTGTCCGAGACTGGGCTTACGTATGAAAAAGCATTGGAACTTGCTCAAGCCATAGAGACAGCGAACTGAGATGTAAAAGAAATACAAGGTTCAGACTGGGCTACGTCAAAGAAAGTTGGAGGTCAGGTTAATGTGCACAAGTTAAATATGCGTCAGAAACCACAACGGGAGCATGTAAAGGCATGTTATAGATGCAATGGCGATCACCTGGCGAGGGAATGCAGGTTCCTGGAGGAAAAGTGCCACAAGTGTGGGAAAAAAGGACATATAAAACGTGCATGCAGGGCAAAAGCTACCCTGGAGGAATACAAACCAAAAGGGGGAGGAAAGCAAAACCTAGGAAGAGAAGTGAAAAAACAGGGAGCACATCACATCAGCGGAGAAGCTGAGAAAGAAGACGACATGTTCATAATGCATAGTATGGTAGAGAACATTCCAAAAGTGGATCCTATCACTTTGCAACTGACAGTAAATGACTCTGAGGTCAACTTTGAAGTGGATACAGGATGCGGTGTAACCATAATGAACAGGGAGGAGTACTCAAAATTGTGGAACCGTGCAAAAGTTCCAGAGTTAAAGTCTTGCTCTATGCAGCTTAAAACATATACCGGTGAACGAGTGGCGACATTGGGTACAGCTACTGTAACTGTGCAACACAGGGACACCGTGGAACAGCTACCTGTAGTTGTATATCGGGTTCTGGACCAAACTTGTTAGGTCGGGGCTGGATACAAGAACTTAAATTAGATTGGGGAGCAATAAATCAAATGGAGGGAGGCAAACAATTGTCTTTGCAAGAAGTGTTGATTGAACATGAGAACGTGTTCAAGGAAGAACTTGGCACATTTAATGGCCCCCCAGCTAAGATTTATGTCGACAAGGAGGCACTGCCAAGGTTTTTTAAACAACGACCTGTGCCGTATGCCATGAAACTGAAGGTAGAGGCTGAGCTTGACTGTCTTTTGAGAGAGAACATTCTGGAACTCATGAAATGTTCAGAATAGGCAGCTCCCATTGTACCTGTTTTAAAACCGGACAATTCGGTAAGACTTTGTGGAGATTACAAATTGACAGTAAATAGGGTGTCTAAACTAGAACAGTATCCTATTCCCAAAACAGAGGATCTCTTTGCGAACCTGGCTGGAGGGAAGAAATTCACGAAGCTGGATATGAGTCATGCATACTTGCAGATTACACTAGATGAGGAATCCAAGAAGTATGTAACCATAAATACACACAAGGGTTTGTTTACCTATAACCGCTTACCATTTGGTGTCTCATCTAGTCCAGCTATTTTCCAGAGGACTATCAAGGGTGTACTGCAAGGGATCCCACATGTTTCAATCTATCTGGATGACATTCTGGTGATGGGAAGAACCGACCAGGAGCATCTGAGCACTCTGAGAGAGGTACTACAAAGATTGGATAAGGCTGGGTTACGGCTCAAGAGGAGTAAGTGCACTTTCCTGGGGAATGAGGCCGTGTTCCTGGGACACAGAGTGGATGCCACCGGGCTCCATCCAATCAAGGAGAAGGTACAAGCACTGCAGGAGGCCCCAGCTCCTACCAATGTGACTGAGTTAAAAGCTTACCTGGGACTGCTAAACTATTATAACAGATTTTTACCAAACTTGGCAACAGTGTTAGCACCTCTTCACAAATTTCTGTGTAAGGAGACACAGTGGCAGTGGGAAGAGGAACAGGTGGTTTCATTTGAACAGTCCAAGAAACTGATGCTGTCCTCGGATGTGCTGGTTCACTACAATGCAGAGAAAGACATCATTCTCTCTTGTAATGCTTCACCTTACGGGGTGGGGGCGGTTCTTTCACACAGCTTGGATGATGGAACAGAAAGACCGATAGGGTTTATGTCTCGAACTCTGACACCAGCGGAAAAAAACTATTCCCAGTTAGATAAAGAGGGATTAGCAGTAATGTTTGGGTTACAGAGGTTTCACAAGTACATATATGGCAGGAAGTTCACCATATGCACCGATCATAAACCTCTTCTATCTCTTTTTAATGAAATGAAAGCAGTACCACAGATGGTGTCACCCCGGATCCAGAGGTGGGCAGTGACGTTGAGGGCATATGGGTATGTCATCGTTTACAAGGCAGGCAAGTACCATGGGAATGCAGATGCCTTGAGCCGTCTTCCACTGCCAGGTACACCTATCCGTGCAGCTCCAGAGGACAGAGTTTTGATGTTGGAGGACACGGACATGGCAATTGTGACCGCTGAACAAGTAAGGACTTGGACCAGTAAAGATCCAGTACTGCCTAGAGTCCGAGAATATGTGATGAGGGGTTGGCCACAGCATCCGGAAGGGACTGATTTCATACCTTACAGTGTCAGGAAGACAGAGCTGAGTGTGCAGGATGGTTGCGTGTTGTGGGGAGCACGAGTGATTATTCCTCAGCCAGCACGACAGTCTATTCTAGGGCAACTACATCAGTGTCATCCTGGAGTTTTGCATATGAAAGCCTTGGCAAGGAGTTACTTGTGGTGGCCAAAGCTAGATGAGGAGATAGAAAATCTAGTCAAGACATGCAGCACTTGTCAAGTACACAGGAAGGCACCAGCAGCGGCTCCTCTCCACCCCTGGGAGTGGCCGGATAAACCATGGAGAAGATTACATAGAAACATAGAAGATAGGAGCAGGAGTAGGCCATTCGGCCCTTCGAGCCTGCTCCACCATTCAACGAGATCATGGCTGATCAAACCCTAGCACCCGGTCCCTACACCGACAGCCATCCCACCCAAGCCCTATCCCCGTAACCCCGTAACCCCACGTATTTAATCCCCCCTAACACTAAGGGTCAATTTTTATCATGGCCAATCAACCTAACCCGCACATCTTTGGACTGTGGGAGGAAACCGGAGCACCCGGAGGAAACCCACGCAAACACGGGGAGAATGTGCAAACTCCACACAGACAGTCACCCGAGGCCGGATTTGAACCCGGGTCCCTGGCGCTGTGAGGCAACAGTGCTAACCACTATGCCACTGTGCTGCCCTCTACATGTAGATTATGCGGGTCCATTCATGGGAAAGATGTTCCTCATAATCATTGATGCACATTCCAAATGGTTGGATGTGTATCCTGTAAATTCTGCTTCATCTACTGTTACTATAGACTGCCTGCGTAGGAGTTTTAGTAATTAAGGGCTACCGGAGATCGTAGTAAGTGACAATGCCATGTGTTTTGTGAGTACAGAAACAAAAGAGTTCATGAGAAACAATGGCATAGTGCACGTGACCTCAGCTCCATATCATCCGTCTTCAAATGGACTTGCGGAGAGAGCCGTACAAACATTTAAGGAGATGATGAGAAAAAGTGCGGAAGGGAGTTTGGCAACCAAGGTGTCACAAGTTCTGTTCAGCTACAGAATAACACCTCAATCTACCATAGGACTCTCTCCTGCTGAGCTGTTGTTAGGACGTCGACTACGCTCCACTCTTGACCTGGTTCACCCAGATCTAAAAAGGAAGGTGGAAAACCGACAAATCAAACAAAAGGAGAACCATGACAGAAGGACAAAGAGCCGCAGTTTTGGAGAAGGAGATGCGGTCCTTACCAGGAATTTCAGTTATGGTCCAAAATGGATTCCTGGCGTCATAGACTCAATGACTGGTCCAGTATCATATACAGTCATGGTGGGAACTGGTCAGGTAGTACGCCGACATGTAGATCAGATACTGACCAGACCAGGGGAAATCGAACTGGAGGTTCCAGAGGAGATGTCGGAGGACAAGTTGGCCCCCAGTTATCCAAATGCATCGGTGGTATCACCACCACGAACAGAGCCAATTCCACCTGGACCCCTTCGTCAAGAGGAAACCATCGTAGCAGAGTCAGATACTCTGAGTACTGCTCAGGAGCAGCAGGTGGCTCTACCACAACCAAGCAGGGACTTGACTGTAAGACGTTCACCAAGGACTCACAAGCCGCCAGAGAGATTGATAACGACCTGCTAGATTCGTTCAGTATGGACTATCGTTAAAGGAGTTTCCTTATGGGACTTTTTAAGAATGTTGTTAAGAAATTAATGTAAACTTAAGAGGGGGGGGATATAGTAATCTGGGATGTAATGTTTAAGTTATCCACCAGATGGAGCCAAAGATTAAGGGATCATATTCACCAGTGTTTAAGGTAATGTCCTGGTACACCAGTTAGTATGGTAATGTGGCATTGCATTATGGGTCTGACTCAGAGGGGTTCCTCCATCTTGGTGCTCGTGCAGTTAGAAATACTGTGTTTTGCTTGCAGCCTGTAAGAGATGTTTCTCTGCTACACCGTGTAATAAACAGTTGGGTTTTCTGCCTAAGAACTCGCTTCTCTCAGTTTCGGACTTTATCACTCGGATATCACAATATTTTAAGATCTCAAAGTGCTTTACAGCCAATAAATTACTTTTGAAATGTAATCATTGTTGTAATGTAGGTAAACGTGGCGACCAATTTACGCACAGCAAGATCCAACAAACAACAATCAAATAAATGACCAGTTAATCTGTTGAGGGATAAATGTTGGCCAGGACACTGGGGAGAATACCCCAGCTCTGCTTTAAATAGTGCCATGTGATATTTTACGCCTGACTGAGGGGGCAGCTGGGGCCTCGGTTTAACATCTCATCCAAAAGACGGCACCTCTGCGATGCAGCACTCCCTCAGTATGGCACTGAATGGGGGTAGGAAAGGGTGCAGAAACTGACACATGGATGTATCAATAAAATGATGTAAGAGCTGGGTCGAGTGCAAGACTCACAGAGTGTGTTAGCAAAGGCCATACAAGCTGAGGAGAAAAAGAGGTAGTGCAACTAAATACAAGTTAGAAAAATATATAAAAGAAAGAAAGGTAAATAAATGAAGGTATAAAGAATATGACCACCTGCCACATGTTGGTTGCTACCAGAGATCAGCAATCTTGTTTAAGCTTTGGCAGACCCAAATAATAACCTTAAATAAATAGGTTGCCTTCGATGCGCTGACTTCATCCACAGCAAAATGTTTTGTACACCCACACTTGTGCACATGATTACCACTTTGTTTTAAACTGGTAGACGCCATTTTATGACTTGGACTTGGGTGTACAGGGCACAATCTCAAAATCTGCAGATGACACAAAACTTGGAAGTATAGTGAACAGTGAGGAGGAGAGTGATAGACTTCAAGAGGACATAGACAGGCTGGTGGAATGGGCGGCACGTGGCAGATGAAATTTAACGCAGAAAAGTGCGAAGTGATACATTTTGGTAGGAAGAACGAGGAGAGGCAATATAAACAAAAAGGTACAATTCTAAAATGGGTGCATGAACAGAGAGACCTGGGGGTATATGTGCACAAATCGTTGAAGGTGGCAGGGCAGGTTGAGAAAGCGGTTAAAAAAGCATACGGGATCCTGGGCTTCATAAATCAAGGCACAGAGTACAAAAGCAAGGAAGTTATGATGAACCTGTATAAAACACAGGCCCGGCCTCAACTGGAGTATTGTGTCCAATTCTAGGCACTGCACTTTAGGAAGGATGTGAAAGCCTTCGAGAGGGTGCAGAAAAGATTTACAAGAATTACATGGATGAGGGACTTCAGTTACGTGGATAGACTGCAGAAGCTGGGGTTGTTCTCCTTAGAGCAGAGAAGGTTGAGAGGAGATTTGATTGAGGTGTTCAAAATCATGAGGGGTCTAGACAGAGTAGATAGAGAGAAACTGTTCCCATTGGCGGAATGGTCGAGAACCAGAGGACACAGATTTAAGGTGATTGGCAGAAGAACCAAAGGAGACACGAGAAAAAACTTTTTAATGCAGCGAGTGGTTAGGATTGGGAATGTGCTGCCTGAAAGGGTGGTGGAGGCAGATTCAATCATGGCTTTCAAAGGGAATTGGATAAGTACCTGAAGGAAAATGATTTGCAGGGCTACAGGGAAATTGTGGCGGAGTGGGACTAGCTTGAAGTGCTCTTGCAGAGAGCCGGCACGGGCTCAACGGGCCGAATGGACTCCTTCTGTACTGTAACCATTCTATGATTCTTTGAAAATGACACGTGCTTGAAATTCAGGTGGAGTCACAAAGGGTTGGGAATGAGTGGTGTTGGTGTTAACGGAAGAGACTATTTTCCACAATTAGCACACTTTACTACAGGCTGAAACTAACATAAAACTAATTGGAACATTTCCTATTTAGAAAACAGATAGCAGTTCAATATTATTAAAAAAAGCTAACTACAGTTTTAAGATTACAAGTTAGATGGTTGTCAGATTAGCAGAACAGTTACGTGTGTCTAAAACCTTGAGTATGTAAACATGCCCTCAGGCTTGGGGGTCGATTTTCATTAAGCTGCCGGGAAGGAGGCGGGACTACAACTTTCGGGTTTTAGTCCTGCCTACATCGACATACGGCCAATCCACGCGATTTTCCCTTGATTGACCTTGTTGAGCCCGCCCAGCGGGCTCAGCAGGCCAATTAAGGGCCACCCAGCAACAGGTGATGTCACAGACTGAAATTTCATCTGTCAAGAGGTCTTGACAGATGAAATATCAGTGTTTCACAGCTGTTTGAAGCTGTCAAACACTGACAGTCTGACTTTTAACCTGAGTCCTTCTACACAGACTCAGTTAGAACTCACACCGGCAATGAAAGCTGAAGGCTGTCACTTTTGAGAGCTCGCAGCCATTTTGCTTTCAGTGCCGGCTGAGTGATGGACTCCCGAAACCTAGAGGAAGAAAGGCTGTTAAGGTAAGTACAGGTAATTTAAACTTCTTTACACACTTTAGCCACACCAAAAAAACTTACCTTTGCACTCATGCACCCATCACTCACCTGAACACCGACATCGCGACCCCTCCAAGTCCTTCAACCCGATGACCCGCCTGCTCTAACCTGGCGTGGTTTGGAGCCGTCAGGAATCCCACACGACACCCCTCAAAATAGGGATTAGGCTAAAAACTACCTGTTAACAGGCAGTTAATTGGCACTAATCCCTTCCCGCCTCGGGTCGGCGGGTCCCAGTGCGGGGCGGGTACCTGCCTCCTCTGAAACTTACATGGAGGTGGGTTTTGGGCGGGATGGTGTCGGGACCCCCGAAATCGGGATTTCCCCCCCCCCAACACGCCTGAAACCCCGCCTGACGGCTCCAGGAAAATCGACCCCTTGGAGTCTTCTTCTTCTTAGGCAGTCCCTCAGAACCGAGGATGACTTGCTTCCACATTAAAAATGAGTTCTCAGGTGACTGATGAGTCCAATGCGGGACCTACAGTCTCTGTCACAGGTGGGGCAGACGGTGTTTGAAGGGGCAGGTGGGTGGGATGCTTGGGTTGACTTGTGCTCCTTCCGCTGCTTGCACATGGCTTCCGCTTGCTCCCGGGGAAGAGACTCGAGGTGTTCGGCGCCTTCCCGGATGCTTCTCCTCCACTTTGTGCGGTCTTAGGCCGGGGATTCCCAAGTGTCGGTGGGGATGTTGCACTTTTTCAAGGAGGCTTTGAGGGTGTCCTTGAAGCGTTTCCTCTGCCCACCTGGGGCTCTCTTGCCATGTCAGAGATCTGAGTAGAGCGCTTGTTTTGGGAGTCTCGTATCAGGCATGCGCAGATGATGCTGGGGATGTTGGCCTGAGCGAGAACACCGACGTTGGTGCGCCTATCCTGCCAGTGGATTTACAGGATCTTGCGGAGGCAGCGTTGGTGGTAACTCTCCAGAGCTTTGAGGTGCCTGCTGTACATGGTCCATGTCTCTGAAGCATACAGGAGGGCGGGTATCACTACTGCTCTGTAGACCATGAGCTTGGTGCCGGGTTTGAGGTCCTGGTCTTCAAACACTCTCTTCCTCAGGCAACCGAAGGCTGCACTGGCACACTGAAGGCGGTGTTGGATTTCGTCACCAACGTCTGCCCTTGTTGACAGTAGGCTCCCGAGGTTTGGAAAGCGGTCCACGTTGCCCAAGGCCTCATCATGGATTTTGATAATTGGGGAGCAATACTGTGTGGCGGGGCAGGTTGGTAGAGGACCTTTGTCTTATGGATGTTTCGTGTAAGGCCCATGCATTCGTATGCTTCGGTGAAGGTGTTGACAATGGTTTGGAGTTCGACCTCAGAGTGTGCACAGACGCAAGCGTTGTCTGCATACTGTAATTCTATGACAGAGGATGGGATGCTTTACAAGACACTTTTGTAATCCTCAGTTTAATTCTTTTGTATTGCCACAAATTTCATGGTCTCAACAGGGGGCACTGTCTGCCTTTCAGTCAGCAGAAAGCAGTGTGTGCCAGCAGAGGGCATGGTCCGCCAGCAGAGGGCACTGTCGAGCAGCAGAGAGCACTGTCTGCCAGCAGAGGGCACTGTCTGCCAGCAGAGGGCACTGTCGAGCAGCAGAGAGCACTGTCTGCCAGCAGAGGGCACTGTCCACCAGCAGAGAGCACTGTCTGCCAGCAGAGGGCATTCTCGAGCAGCAGAGAGCACTGTCCACCAGCAGAGGACACTGTCCAACAGCAGAGGGCACTGTTTGCCAGCAGAGGGCACTGTAGAGCAGCAGAGAGCACTCCACCAGCAGAGGGCACTGTCTGCCAGCAGAGGGCACTGTCGAGCAGCAGAGAGCACTGTCTGCCAGCAGAGGGCATTGTCGAGCAGCAGAGAGCACTGCCTGCCAGCAGAGGGCACTGTCTGCCAGCAGAGGGCACTGTCAGCCAGCAGAGGGCACTGTCGAGCAACAGAGAGCACTGTCCACCAGCAGAGGGCACTGTCCAACAGCAGAGGGCACTGTTTGCCAGCAGAGGGCACTGTCTGCCAGCAGAGGGCACTGTCGAGCAGCAGAGAGCACTGTCTGCCAGCAGAGGGCACTGTCCGCCAGCAGAGAGCACTGTCCGCCAGCAGAGGGCACTGTCTGCCAGCAAAGGGCACTGTCAGCCAGCAGAGGGCACTGTCGAGCAACAGAGAGCACTGTCCACCAGCAGAGGGCACTGTCCAACAGCAGAGGGCACTGTTTGCCAGCAGAGGGCACTGTTTGCCAGCAGAGGGCACTGTCTGCCAGCAGGCGGCACTGTCTGCCAGCAGGCGGCACTGTCCACCAGCAGAGGGCATTGTCCAACAGCAAAGGGCACTGTCAGCCAGCAGAGGGCACTGTCCAACAGCAGAGGGCACTGTCCACCAGCAGAGGGCACTGTCCAACAGCAGAGGGCACTGTCTGCCAGCAGAGGGCACTGTCGAGCAGCACAGGGCACTGTCCGCCAGCAGAGGGCACTGTCCGCCAGCAGAGGGCACTGTCCGCCAGCAGAAAGCACTGTCCGCCAGCAGGAGGCACTGCCCGCCAGCAGAGGGCACTGTCCGCCAGCAGGAGGCATTGTCCACCAGCAGAGGGCACTGTCTGCCAGCAGAGGGCACTGTCCACCAGCAGGAGGCACCATCTGCCAGCAGAGGGCACCATCCACCAGCAGAGGGCACTGTCCACCAGCAGAGGGCACTGTCCACCAGCAGGAGGCACTATGTGCCAGCAGAGGGCACCATCTACCAGCAGAGGGCACTGTCCGCCAGCAAAGGGCACTGTCCACCAGCAGAGGGCACCATCTACCAGCAGAGGGCACTGTCTGCCAGCAGAGGGCACTGTTTGCCAGCAGAGGGCACGGTCTGCCAGCAGGGGGCACTGCGTGTCAGCACTGCATATCAATTCAAATAAGGATTGTCCACTGTTATGAATCTTATGATCCATGAAATAACACTGGATGGCCAGCTGGTGGCGCCGTCCAGGGAGTATAAATACTCGGGCGTGGGCCCAGCTTGCAGGACATTTTGTAAACAGGAACTAGTGAAGTACAACTAGACCTCCATGTTCTGAAACAAGTTGATTAAAGCCTTGCTTTATACTCGAACCAAGTGCGTAGTGAGTTTTATTACGTCATCCACGATTTTCAGAAAGTTGGAAAATTATCCCACAACTCTCACCAGTTTCAAGTATCTATACAGTGATCACATCCACTTTCCATGAATTAATTGGAGGAGTCTGGCCTGGAAGAGCAAAACCACTGAAATTTATTAAATTAGCGAACTAACGTAAGTGGTCAGCACTCTGCTATAAAAATAAAGTATTGAATAGCATTAACATATTAGAACATTACATCACAACCCAAGTTATAGACCGGTAAGCCTGACATCGATAGTGGGGAAAATGCTAGAGTCCATTATAAAAGATGTAATAGCAGAGCACTTGGAAAGCAGTGACAGGATCGGACAAAGTCAACAGGGATTTACAAAAGGCAAATCGTGCTTGACTAATCTACTGGAATTTTTTGAGAATGTAACTGGTAAAATAGATAAGGGAGAACCAGTGGATGTGGTGTATTTGGACTTTCAGAAGGCTTTCGATAAGGTCCCGCATAAGAGATTTGCGTGTAAAGTTAAGGCACATGGGATTGGGAGTAAGGTACTGTCTTGGATAGAGAACTGGTTGGCAGACAGAAAGCAAAGAGTTGGAATAAACGGCTCTTTTTCCGAGTGGCAGGCAGTGACTCGTGGGGTACCGCAGGGATCGGTCCTAGGACCCCAGCTATTCACAATATATATTAATGATCTAGACGAGGGAACTAGATGTAATATCTCCAAGTTTGCAGACGACACAAAGCTGGGTGGGCGTGTGTGCTGTGAGGAGGATGCCGAGAAACTCCAGTATGATTTGGACAGTTGGGTGATTGGGCAGAAGCATGGCAGATGCAGTATAATGTGGATAAATGCGAGGTTATCCACTTTGGTGGCAAAAACAGGAAATGAAACATTTATAGTTGCATTGTTCAGATAAACAATAATAAAAGCACAGCTGGGTCCCTATCTCCTCGTGGCTTGAGATGTAAATGCACCAACCAACATTGGACTGATTCACACTGACCCGAAATGTCCCAAATTCGTTCCCTGATCTTAGCCAGGGCAGCAGTATTACCGCTCCAACTGGCCTCAATAGAGTTGGGGCAGAAACAAAGTCAGCCAGGGTCGCTGCTCCTGAATGCTGTTTGGTAATCCTCGGTGGAAGTAATTTTGTGTGGACACCAGGGTCAGTTGTGATACTCCCCACCCCCCACCCTCAAGATAAAGTAGCCTTCCCACATTTACTCTCTAGGGTGATACATGAGTATGGGCACTGGGCAAAGTGCCAGAGGGCTCCTGGTTCCTATAGTTCGGATATGTTTGCACTGTCAGGGAGAAGGGCAGGAAATTGAAAGGAGGAGCCCAGTGCAAAAGTTTGTTGAATTGTGCAGAGGACACCTCCAAATCATTTGAAAAAACTCTCAATGTAGTGAAAGGAAAGTCACAGAGACTTGATTTACAGCATTCATTGTGTGTCTCGGTTTGGTGTTGTGTTAAGGGCAAAGGTCCAGCTACTGAAAAAAAGACTAATCACAGTCACATTCTCTGCCTGTTTGCACGTTCCTATTTTTAGAGCCGGGGGCAACCATACTGGGCTTGGAAATGTCACTCCTTCATCATCTGAAGGGCCTGAACCTTGGCAGCACGCCAGGCGGTCATTGCTCTTTCCAATTCAGGTCAATGATTCACCAGCAACTCGTAGTACAAAACATGGGCACGCTACAATTCATATATTAAAAAAATTAATATCACCCGGGCCCCCAAATTCCAGGGTCTCACCTCAGCCGCTGGACTAGAGCAGAGGAGGGCTGCCATACACCAGGCATGCCATAGACCGTGTGCTAAATGGCAGGGCATGGGGTCTCTTCCATTGTCTGGGTGGGCGACCCATGTCTATTCAGTTGCAGCAGACTCCCACCAATGTTGTGTTGGACATTGGAGTGGCACCCAGCCACTCTGACAGGGGACCCCTGGGACCCTGAGGCCCAGGAAGGGACAGAGAGAACAGATTTAATAAAATGCTCCAAAGAGAGCAAAGTGCCATCATTTTAAAGGTAACTGATCCTCTCAGAGATATTACCATTGTTTTGGGCAGTCTGGTGCCTTCCTGAAGCCCTGCTAATGGGACTTTTATATCAGGTAATGTAGGTTGTGCTGGACCTCTGAGGGCATGCTGACCAGAATTCCCAGGATAGGCCAGGCTGCCCCCAAGACTCTGCTACATAGAAGAGGAGGGTGTGAAAGAATCGCTCAAACTCCAACCCCCCCCCCCCCACCCCCCACTGCTGGAACATGGGATGGGGCAGAAACCTGGCAGATTCAGGTTCCACCCCAAATTCCTGCCCCTCTTCTGGGTGGAACTCACCTCAACTGCCCTCCCCCAACCCAGGACTTTCAGCCTTAACAGTATCTGAACTAAAAGTCCTTGGACCTTGCGAGGTTAATAAAAAAAAAACGATGTTGGTGCAATATTTAAACGAACAGAATTCTAAGCTGATGAGTTTGTCATTGTTGATGTGTCACTGGGTGAAATCTGCCAGGAGCGCTGCACCTACTCACTCTCAAAGACATTAGGGTCATGTTCCGAGCTTGTGCTGCCGCTGAGGAGCCTCACTCATTGGCTGTGCATAAATCACAGGCACACTGCCTCTGAATTTCCATCCCAGGGTAGCTGCCAAGCAATCAAGGGAACTGGTTAGATCTGTAATATTCGATGCATCAATTTTTGCGGGTTACGTTAGACTCTCCACTCCTCCTCAGCCCTCTGATTCCACTGGACACCCTCCCTCAGCACGGCTGCTGATACTCTGCCCTTCGAACAGCTCCTGGATCCTCTCCTTCTCTCTAACTGTCTCTCAACACTAGCATTGGACTCTCCAAGTTGATTTCCCTGTCAGGTACTTTACTTTCCCCCAATTCCTATTCCAACCCATCACTATGAATATCCCCATCCTCAATGATGGTGGAGCCCAGCATGTGAGTGCAAAAGACAAGGCTGAAGCGTTTGCAACCATCTTCAGCCAGAAGTGCCGAGTGGATGATCCATATCAGCCACCTCCTGAGGTCCCCACCATTACAGAAGCCAGTCTGCAGCCAATTCGATTCACTCCACGGGACATCAAGAAATGGCTGAGTGCACTGGATACAGCAAAGGCTATGGGCCCTGACAACATCCCGGCTATTGTGCTGAAGACTTGTGCTCCAGAACTAGCTGCGCCTTTAGCCAAGCTGTTCCAGTACAGCTACAACACTGGCATCTATCCGACAATGTGGAAAACTGCCCAGGCATGTCCTGTCCACAATGAGCAGGATAAATCCAACCCGGCCAATTACCGCCCCATCAGTCTACACTCCATCATCAGTAAAGTCGTCGTCGTACGTGTCTTCATACGGTTGCCTTTGGGGAACTGTATGAAGTGGTGGAAGGATTTCTGGCCGCGATTAACGCTCCTTCCATGACCGTAACCATCTTCGTACCAGCCATTAGGGTGGTTAGTCCTATGGCGGGAGTGTTTTACGGGCTCCCACAACCCATACGAGGGGGGGGGGGCACCCACACCCATGGACGAAAGTATCCCGCTGGATGTCAACCCAGAATTCAGAGCCGGAGCTCCGACTCCACTTGCCGGGACTGTCTGGAGCGGGGTTCGAAACCCTACGCCTTCTGGCCCAGCGGCGGGGATGCTACCGCTACGCCAAAGGCCCACTCCATCAGCAAAGTGATGGAAGGTGCCATCGAAAGTGCTATCAAGCGGCACTTACTCACCAATAACCTGCTCATGGATGCCCAGTTTGGGTTCCACCAAGACCACTCGGCTCCCGACCTCATTACAGCCTTGGTGCAAATATGGACAAAGGAGCTGAATTCCAGAGGTGAGGTGAGAGTGACTGCCCTTGATATCAAGGCAGCATTTGACCGAGTGTGGCATCAAGGAGCCCTAGTAAAACTGAAGTCAATGGGAATCGGGGGGGAAAACACTCTACTGGCTGGAGTCATACCTAGCACAAAGGAAGATGGTTGTGGTGGTTGAAGGTCAATCATCACATCCCCAGGACATCACGGCAGGAGATCCTCAGGGCTGTGTCTTAGGCCAAACCATCTTCAGCTGCTTCATCAATGACCTTCCCTCCATCATAAGGTCAGAAATGGGAATGTTTGCTGATTACTGCACAGTGTTCAGCACCATTCACAACTCCTCAGATAATGAAGCAGTCCATGCCCACATGCAATAAGACCTGGATGATGTTCAGGCTTGGGCTGATAAGTGGCAGATAACATTCGCGCCACAGAAGTGCCAGGCAATGACTATCTCCAACAAGTGAGAGTCTAACCACCGCCCCTTGACATTCAATGGCATTACCATCGCCGAATCCCCCACCATTAACATCCTGGGGGTCACCATTGACCAGAAACTTAACTGGACCAGCCACATAAATACTGTGACAACAAGAGGAGGTCAGAGGCTAGATATTCTGCGGCGAGTGTCTCACCTCCTGACTCCCCAAAGCCTTTCCACCATCTACAAGGTACAAGTCAGGAGTGTGATGGAATACTCTCCACTTGCCTGGATGAGTGCAGCTCCAACAACACTCAAGAAGCTCGACACCATCCAGGACAAAGCAGCCCACTTGATTGGCACCCCATCCACCACCTTAAACATTCACTCCCTCCACCACCGGCGTACCGTGGCTGCAGAGTGTATCATCTACAAGATTTCTTCGGCACCACCTCCCAAACCCGCGACTTCTTCCACCCAGAAGGACAAGGGCAGCGGGCTCATGGGAACACCACCACCTCCAAGTTCCCCTCCAAATCACACACCATCCTGACTTAGAAGTATATCGCCGATCCTTCATCGTCGCTGGGTCAAAATCCTGGAACTCCCTCCCTAACAGCACTGTGGGAGTACCTTCACCACATGGACTGCAGCGGTTCAAGAAGGCGGCTCACCACCATCTTCTCGAGGGCAATTAGGGATGGGCAATAAATGCTGGCCTTGCCAGCGATGCCCACATCCCATAAACAAATTTTAAAAAATCTACTCCTTTGCATTCCTACTCTCCTGCCACCTTCCCAGGGTTCAATCCTCTTTGAATAAACCCAGAGCTACCCTCTGTGCCTATCTTGGCATTCTCTGAAGGGCCCATCGATGCACCTGTCGCTTCTTCCTTACGAACAGCAACCCCAACTGCCCAATCTTCCTGTCAAGTCAACCTTCCCACGCCACTTCCAAACTCCTAACTGCCTAGCCTGTGGCCTTCCATTCGCCACGATACTTCTGCAGCTGATGATTTGCTCAACCACTGTCTCACTTGCACCTTTGATGTTCTTGTCCCCAGCAAACTCTTTATGCTCTTCAATCACAGTCTTTTCCCCTGGTATCACCCCCATTTTTGCCCAAGTCCTAGGGGTGCAGACTTGAGTATATCTGGTGCACAACTGCTTAGGCTTCCATCACCAGCTCTAGCCAGACCACATCAAACTATATCAGGTCTCAATCTCCTCTGCCAAAACCACCCACTACTCCAGGATCATCCTGGAAAGCAAGGATAACCCCCCTGGCTTCTTTTTTCCACTACCAACCATCTGCCTGAACAACTATTCCCTACCCCCTCACACTCACCAATAAGTGCAAGGACTTCATGGACTTCTTTGTCACCAGATTGATAGCATCTGTTAGAAACATAGAAGATAGGAGCAGGAGTAGGCCATTCGGCCCCTCGAGCCTGTTCCGCCATTGAATGCGATCATGGCTGATCATCCAAATTCAGTACCCTGTCCCTGCTTTCTCCCCATATCCCTTGATCACTTTAGCCTTAAGAAATGTATCCAACTCCTTCTTGAATATATTTAATGAATTGGCCTCAACTGCCTTCTGTGGTAGAGAATTCCACAGGTTCACCAATCTCTGGGTGAAGAAATTCCTCCTCATCTCAGTCCTAAATGGCTTACCTCTTATCCTTAGTTTCAATGAGATCCCCTCTCATTCTTCTAAACTCTAGTGAATATAAGCCTAATCGACCCAATCTCTCTTCATACGTCATTCCTGCCATCCCAGGTATCAGTCTGGTGAATCTTCACTGCACTCCCTCCATGGCAAGAACATCCTTCCTCAGATAAGGCGACCAAAACTGCACACAATACTCAAGGTGTGGTCTCACCAAGACCCTGTACAACTGCAGCAAGACATCCTTGTTCCTGTACTCGAACCCTCTCGCTACGAAGGCCAACATACCATTTGCCTTCTTAACCGCCTGCTGCACCTGCATGCTTACCTTCAGCGACTGGTGCACAAGGACACCCAGGTCTCGTTGCACTTCCCCTTCTCCCAATCTATTGCCGTTCAGATAATAATCTGCCTTCCTGTTTTTGCCACCAAAGTGGATAACCTTGCATTTATCCACATTATACTGCATCTGCCATGCATCTGCCCAATCACCCAACCTGTCCAAATCATACTGGAGTTTCTCTGCATCCTCCTCACAGCACACACGCCCACCCAGCTTTGTGTCATCTGCAAACTTGGAGATATTACATCTAGTTCCCTTGTCTAGATCATTAATATATATTGTGAATAGCTGGGGTCCTAGCACCGATCCCTGCGGTACCTCTCTAGTCACTGCCTGCCACTCGGAAAAAGACCCGTTTATTCCAACTCTTTGCTTCCTGTCTGCCAACCAGTTCTCTATCCAAGTCAGTACCTTACCCCCAATCCCATGTGCTTTAACTTTGCACACCAATCTCTTATGCGGGACCTTATCAAAAGCCTTCTGAAAGTCCAAATACACCACATCTACTGGTTCGCCCTGATCTATCTGTTCAGCTGCCTCTGCTGCTTTCTCGCCTTCTTCTTGCCCAGCAAGCCAAATCACAGTCCAGGTATCCCCCTTGCCGAGCTCTGAACCATATATCTATCTCTAACTTCTCACCCATTTCCCCCATGCCGTCTCCAAGCTTATCTCACACATGAGACCCATCTCTTGCTCCCTTGACCACTGAACTTGCCCCCAGGCTAGCTGACATTGTAAATGGCTCTCTCTCCTCATATACTGTCTCCCTTTCAATACTGCCATCATCACCCCCTCAAGGAACCCACCCTCAACCCCTCTGTCCTTGCAAACGGCCATCCCATCTTCAACTTTGCCTTTTCTCTCCAAAATTTTTGAACATATTGTCGTCTTCCAAATCTGTACCCATCTCTCCTATAACTGCCTGTTTTGAATCTCTCCAATCAGTTTCCACCACCGCCAAATTCACAAATGTCACGTGATCATGGAGCATTATCCCTCCTTGGCTGCAATGAAGCTCTTTCACATGGTTGACAACACTATCCTCCTTCAATGCCTCTCCTCCATTGTCCAGCTTAGTGAGACTTCCCTCACTTGGTTCCACTCTTAACTGTGTCACCCTTGCCTCATGAACTAGAAGGTTGCAGGTTCAAGTCCCACTCTAGAGATTTGATGCACCTAATCCTGACTGACATCCTAGTGCAGTACTAAGAGAGTGCTGCACTGTTGGAGGTGCTGTCTTGCAGATGAGTTCAATTTTGGCCCGGTCTGTCCTCTCAGGTAGATGTAAAAAAAATTGCACTATTTGAAAGAACTGGGAGTTCTCCCTGGCTAATATTTATCCCCCAACCAACATCACTAAAACAGATTGCTGTGTGCAAAATGGCTTCTGTGTTTCCTACATTACAATAGACATTTCAAAAGTACTTTAGTGGCTGTAAAATGTTTTGGGATGTCCTGAGTTTGTGAAAGGTGCTATATAAATGCAAGTCTTTCTTCAGCTATCCAGTTGTAGCCAGAGCATCTCCAGCAATAATTTCTGTTCCTCCCCCTTTGCAACCGTAACCTCTGAAGTTGCCCCCCCCCACCCCCCCACCCCAACTCCCTGGCCAGACCTCTTCTTGACCCCTCCTCTTCCTCATCTACATGAAATCCCTCGGGAACGTTGGGGTAAACTTCCACATGTATTGCTGACAACATACCGCCTCATTGACCCCTCCACTACCTTTGTTTTGTCAGTCTGGTTGTCTGACATCCAGTCTTGGATGAACCGCAATTTCCTCGAATCAAACATCGGGAAGACTGAAGTCATTATCTTCGGCCCCCACCATGAACTCCATACCCTAACTACCAATTCCATCCTCCTTCCCAGCCACTGTCTCAGGCTGAATTAGACTGTTTGCTACCCCGAGCCGAGCTTCTGACCCCATATCCTCTTCATCACAAAGACTTCCATCTCTGTAACATCGATCACCTCTGCCCCTACCTCAGCCCATTTCTTACTACAGGTAGACTATCCCTTATCCGCACTTCCGAAAACCGAAAACCTCTGAAAACCGAAAGTTTTTCGTGGAGTGTAAGTCGTGCGCACGACATGACCCGAGTGGCGCAAAACATGACCCGACGCGGCCGATGCTTGACCCACGCAGGTGTGAGGTGTCAGTTGTGTCTCAGCACTGTCACACGTGCGTCTGCTGCTCTCTTTGATATTTGTTGGTTTTTTGTGATTTGTGAAAATGTTAAGAAGAGCTGCAGATACCCCTATGGGTAAAAGTGAGAAGCAGAAAAGGAAGCATCTCTCATTATCGATATCGCAGAAAGTGGAGTTATTGCAGAAGCTTGATCGTGGTGTGTCTGTGCGGCATCTTACTGAAGAATATGGTGTGGGAACTACCACCGTATATGACTTAAAGAAACAGAAAGACAAGTTGTTGAAGTTTTACACTGACAGTGATGACCATAAACTAATGAAAAGTAGGAAAACATTGCATAGGGCAAAAAATGAAGCTCTTGACCATGTGCTGATTGAGTGGATTCGACAACGCAGAGGTGAACGTGTGCCACTGACTGATTTGATGGTCATGAAACAAGCTAGAATATACCATGAAGAACTGAACATTGAAGTTGAGTGTGAATATTCAGAAGGTTGGCTGCATAAATTTAAGAAGCGTCATGGTATAAAATATCTGAAAATCTGTGGTGAAAAAGCTTCTGCTGATCATGAAGCAGCTGAAAATTACATAGACGAATTTGCCAAAATAATATCTGATGAAAACCTCGGTCCTGAACAAATTTACAATGCTGATGAAACAGCTCTGTTCTGGCGCTACGTTCCTAGAAAAACATTAACAACGGCTGATGAGAGTGCACCAGCAGGTTTTAAGGATGCTAAGGTCAGGTTGACTGTTCTTGGGTGTGCCAATGCTGCAGGCACACACAAGTTAAAGTTGGAAGTGATTAGAAAAAGCCAACATCCGAGATGTTTGAAAGGTGTATGCAATTTACCTGTGCATTATTATGCGAGCAAGGAAGCATGGGTAACCAGAGGAATATTTTCTGACTGGTTCAATAACCACTTCGTACCAGCGATACGAGCTCATTGCAGGCAAGTTGGACTGGAAGAAAACTGCAAAATTTTATTGTTCCTGGACAACTGCTCCGCACATCCCCCTCCTGAACTTCTTGTGAAAAGTAATGTTTTCGGCATTAACTTTCCCCCTAATGTGACATCTTTAATACAGCCTTGTGACCAAGGAATTTTACGCTCCATGAAGAACAAGTATAAAGACGTTTTTTTGAACTGTATGCTTGATGCAATCAACAGAGGCATAGGAATCCAAAGCTTCCTGAAAAAGTTCAATGTTAAGGATGCCATTTACGCAGTTGCTAATGCTTGGAACGATGTTGATAAACCAACATTAATAAATGCTTGGCACAGACTTTGGCCTACAACGATGTTTGATGAAGATGGACCTGCAGATGAAGATTTTGAAGGATTTCCTGTCAGTCAGGAGAAGATGATGATATCAAACCTCCTTACTTACGCCAAAGGTTTATCATCCGAAAGTGTAAATAAGTTAGAGGAAGCTGACATCGAAGAAGTGCTGAACATTGACAATGATGCACCTGTTGTGCATTCATTGAGTGATGGGGAAATTGCTGAAATGGTGTTAAATAACGACAAGCATGAGGATAGTAGTGATGATGATGATGGCATTGTGAACACAGGTGAAAAAATCCCCATAGATGATATGGTGACAATGTGTGATCAGTTAATTGCTGGCCTTGAACAACGTGCATTTATCAGTGAGCAAGTGATTATGCAAGTTTACTCAATTAAAGAGAGACTGCTTAGACAGGAACCAATGTTAATGAGACAGATGACACTGGAAGAAATCTTTAAAAAGGCCGTCTGTCGTAGTGCTGCTTCATCACTTGAGAATCCTGTTCCTGGCCCATCTTCAGGTGTCCGACTCCAACCTGATGACGACGATGACAACACTGATGTACCCTCTTCTCCAAGATCCTCAAGCCAGATGTAATGTACCTTTACTGCATGTATATGTACAGGTATTTAGCTTAGTTTGTACCTGTATATGTTTGAAGTTTTACTGAATGTTTTCCTTACAAATAAACTGTACTAGAGTATTTATGGTCTACATTTCTCCCACTATTTAATTTACCAAATTATTACTGTACAAATAAACTGTAATACTATTTATAGTCTTTATTTATCCCACTCTGTGAATATTCATAAGGTTCGCTGCAGAAATATTAATGTGTTTGCTTACGGGGTGCTGCCCCGTAATACCGTTCTGAAATCCGAAAAATTCCGAATTCCAAAACACAGCTGGTCCCAAGGTTTTCGGATAAGGGATAGTCTACCTGTACAACAATTCCAGCACTATTCTGGCTGCCCCTCCAACCTCCTCACTGTAAACTTCAGCTCATCCAAAATTTTGCTCCTCATCTCCTATCCCGCACCAAACCCCACTCACCATCACCCCTCTCCTTATTACATTGACTCCTGGTCCCACAATGCCTCAAATTAAAAATTCTCATCTATGCGCTTAAATCCTTTCTTGGACTCCTCCAGCCTCCTACAACATGCCACCCCCCTTTCCCACCGCCTGAACTTTCCATTCCCTTGACTCTGGCCGCCTGTGCATCCCCCTTCTCTTCGTCCCACCATTGGTGGCCGTGCCTTCAGCCGCCTAGGCGCTATGATTTGTAATTCCTTCCCTAAACCCCAACCACCTTGTTTTATACCTTCCTTAAAACCCACCTCTTTGACCAAGCTCTTGGCCAATCCCTCAAAATCTCCATTTATTTGACTCAGTATTCACTCTTTGAGTATGCCTCCGTGAAGCACCTTAGGAAGATTTTGTATGTTGTTGTTGCTACTGCAAAGTTTTGGAGTTAAATCTTTTCATTTGTTTGGCAGGATGGAGTCGGCCAATTGGCTTTGACATTGGCAACTTTGTAATAGTGAGAACCCATCCTGGATCAACAGCAGCACAAGTATCCATGACTAACGTAACACCTATCTAGAAGGTCCATACTGCAACTACAATTTGCACTTATATTGCGCAGTTAATATAGAAAAAAAGCTCATGGTACTTCAGAGGCATAATCAGACAAAAATCGACACCGAACCAAAGAAGGACAATGGTGGACATAAAGAGGTGGATGAAGAGGAAAGGTTTTAGGGAGGGAATTTCAGAGATGGGTCCTAGGTGGCTGAAGGTACAGGCACCCATGGTGGGGTGAAGGGAGGGGACTGGGAGTGGATGCACAAAAGGCCATAGTCAGAGCAATGGAGAGTTTTGGAGGGCGGGGGATGCTGGGGTGAGGGGTGGATGAAGTTGTCAGGCTGGCAGACGTTACAGAGAAAGGGAGGCTCATGAAGGATTTAAAAACAAGGATGAGCATGTTAGAAGATGCAGGATTACATCACCAACCCCCCCGTCTCCCTCTGACATTACACAACACAGATACCCACACACATGGAAGTCATCAGCAACCTCAGAAGCCTATTACTTGTGTCTGGGATTTTTTCCAAGTCTGCCTTCCTGTTTCCTGTTGGGTTACGCATCAGAGCTTTGACCAACTCGTCTCATTGATGTAATTTTAACCTTCTCGAGCTGCCAGACCCTGATGCCACAGACTTTCATTTCCTGGTCTGGGGGTAGGGCTGTGTTCTAAACCCCTCCCGTTTCCTCCTCAGTGCAACTTGCACCCACCTCCCACCACATCAATCACCAGATTCACTGCAAAATGAACAGAAATGAAATATTTCTACCAGGCTTAACTTTACGCAAAGATTAAACAATAAGTAAAACCATTAGCTTCAGCTCCAGCTGTGTGCAATGACACTGAAGAAGACCTCACAAAATTAAATAATTAAAACATTTTGAGGCAGCTGTAGGGTTGGGACCTCAAGGAAGGACATGAGGGTCGATTTCCCTTTATGGGGGTCTGGCTGTCACAGGATGGGAGCATGTGATGATCCTGCACTGGGCTAATTGTATGGCCCAGTTACACTCCCAGGACAGACCCACCCTTTGGCTGGACCTTGTTGCCTACCTACTAGCTGCTGCTGCTGTGGCCCATAAATCATCTTGGAGGGTCCAGATATAGGTCTTTGCACGAGGTTTCTTCAGGTGCCTCTTTGCTGGGGCACCCTAGGTTAAGGTCGCCAACTCTGGTCGGACATACTCATGAAAGTGTCATCACATGGCCTTCTGCCTCCAACCTCCCCTCCCCCACACTCTTGCCATTGGTCGCCCGACATGTCCATCCTTGTGGCGCACCGCCTTCCCACACCAATCAGAATGCGAATAGACTCTTCGTTATCCGATTGGACGAGTCTTGACTGTCAAACAGCCTTTCCCCCCCACCCCCCATATTTGATATTTTAATAACTAATAAACAAAAGTGTTCAAATATTTTTTTTTTAAAAAGCACAACCTTTTAATGCCCCTATGATTTTTCTCCCGGGTTGCTCATTAAGGGGGAAAAATTTGAGTCGTGCCCCCTTTGGGGCGCTACCTTCGCCGGAGCACTACTTTTAATGTCCTGAAAAACTTAGCACCCCCCGCAGGCGATTTTCCCAGGTAGCACCCCGAGTGGGAGGAGGGGCGCTACTGGAAGTGCTCCGCATCCCTCTTGGGGTGCTGCGAGGTAATATCGCGGCGCTACGATCCGCAGCGCCATATGCTGTGGCACGTCGGGCCGTGGCACTGCAGGCCTTCCTCCCCTTATTAAAGGGGAGGGGCCTGGCGCAGTGCGTCCCAGTGCCCAGCTGGGCCACCAGGGATTGGGAGTGCCGGCAAATGAGCCCGGCACTCAAGAGGATTGGCGGGTTCACGGAGAGCAACCGGCACCCCGCGGGGGGGGGTGGGGGGGCTACACGGGGGCCAGGGACAGCAATAGGGGCAGGTGCTGGCAGGTGGCCAGCAACAAAAATGGCCGCCCACTACCTCCCCTTTAACTAGCGCCGCCCCGGCCGCAGGTAGGCCCCCCCTGACCCCGTCGGACATAGCGTCCGGCGGTAAGTCAGGGGGCACTACCGAAGATTGCGAGCGGGGTGGTGCGCACGGCAATGACGTCCTCGCCAGTGGTGCAGCACTGTGGGGCGCTAATGGTTACCACCGCCGCTAACCTCCCGCTGAATTTCGCGGGAGGCGTTGGCGACGCCGCGCCCGGGCGCTAGTTACTTTGCACCCTGTGGGAGTTGCAAAGCAACCGAATTTTTCCCCCTAATTCTTGGAGAGTCCAGGGCAATCCTGGAGGGCTGGCAATCGTTCATGCGTTACGAAAACGGACATGGGAGGCCTGGCATAAAGGCTCTCGGCCTATTTTACCTCTTCACTGTGGAATATAGCGATCTCACAGATACAAGGAGGAAAATCCACCCCATCACGTTTAACTTACCAAACTCAAACCACCTGATCAATGTTTTCTGGTTTTCTCTCAAGGGAATGCACACGATAAAAGGTGTGTGCTAATTCTGCAAGCTTTTTCCGCTAAACTGCAAAGATAGTTGCTGTTTCAGCATTGGTGACGTTATCAGCTCTTCCTTTTTCTTGGCACATTTTATAGACATTTCGCACATTCTACTGAAAATAACTCAACAGGCTCACAACCGACACAGCAGAGCAAGTGTGACCAATGTGATCAAAAGAATTGAAAATAGTTCATACTGCAGAGCAGCGCCGAGGAAGGAAGCTGCAAATTGTTGCAGAACAGTCACTACGCTGCCTCACAGACTGTTAACTGCTCATATACTGAGTTACCGATCTCGGTCGTGGGAGGCACCAAGCAGAAACTTAGCACTTCCCTCTTTTACACTTCTAGCTGGTTACAGGCATAAAGAGAAAACGGGCAAAGGAAGCAACATGGTCCTTGTCGAGCACTGAACAGGCAACACTGAATGGAACAGATTTTCAATATGCAACGGCGCTGTCAACCATGGTTCAGTTGGTAGCATTCTCGCCTCTGAGTCAGAAGGTCATGGGTTCAAGTCACAGCCTAGAGACTTGATCACAAAAACCTAGGCTGACACTCCAGTGCAGTATTGAGGGAGTGCTGCACTGTCGGAGGTGCCATCTTTTGGATGAGATGTTAATCCGAGGCCCCGTCTGCGCTCCCAGTTGGACGTAAAAGATCCCATGGCACTATTTGAAAAAGAGCAGGAGAGTTTTCCCTGGTGTCCTGGCCAATATTTATCCCTCAACCAACAACATTAAAACAGATGATTTGGTTATTTATCTCATTGCTGCGAGCAAATTGGCTGCTGCGTTTCCTACATTACAACAGTGACTACACTTCAAAAGTACTTCATTGGCTGCAAAGCGCTTTGGGACACCCTGAGGTCGCGAAAGGCACTATATAAATTCAAGTCTTTTTTTTACACCGGTAATCTCTTAAAGAAATAAAAAAATCACTTCCTGTACAAGATTCTGGGGGGTGGGGTGATTGTCATTGCCCTGTTTTCCAGTGTGAATGGGGTGGTAGGCAGATGAAAATTTTACTACTTACCACACACTGGCCAATTGACTTAATTTTTGAGCAGGCCTCAAAATAGATGGCCAGCAGCATTCTGCTGTATGGTCCTAAACAGTACAACTGTGAATCGACTCCACATGCCCCTGAACTGTTCCACGTCTGTGACTACCTCTTATGATGGGTTATCTTGATTTTAACATCATCGGCCTGGATTTTGAGGTGGGTAATGATGGTGAACTGTCAGCGGTCGCCGTCATTACCCCTCTGAGACTGTAATGTCAGGATTTAGCGCATGCACAGCTATAAGTGGAAATCCTGAAGTTGCGGTCAGTCATTCACTGCTCCGACACTGGCTGGGCTGTGAAATCAGTGGAACTGACGAAAACATTAGCTTTTTCACAGTAATATCGCTGTTAAACACCCCATAAAAAGTTAAGCCTTGTTGGAATAGGTGTAACTGTGGTTTTAACAGCATATTGACTTTTAAACAACCGCTCCGACCCTGAAAAACTAATTTTATATTTGTGGAATGCCAAATTTCTCTATTATGATAAAAATTACTAGATTTTAAAAAAAGATATAATTTTTAAAAAGTTTGTTCATAATATTTCAGCTTCTACCTTAACCTCATGCGTATGTCCCAATTTTTATTTCGCTCTCTGTAAAAAGTGCAGATAATCAGTGCTTTCCATTTCCTGGTTTGCTGTCTGTGAGAATTCTTCAATGTGATTGGCTGCTTAGACAGCTTGATGACATCACTGCTGCTCTTCGCTGGAGTTCCCCTTTTGACAGCGCTACAATGAATTTCACGTTGAGGAAGTGTGGTAAACCACTGTTATTGTTTTCATTGTTGTTCACTGTGGTTCACTACTGTTATCGTTATTGGCACATTGTTACCTCTTGCTACTCACTGTGTACCAATGCATGCCTCAGCTGGCTCCGCCTACGTGACCTGGTATAAAGGTGGCTGCTCGGCAGCCCACTTCCTTCTTGGGACCAGTCGCCCACGAGAGGCATGCTCTGTTCTTTAGTTAATAAAAACCTTTTCATTACTATCCTAATTCATCGCCTTTTATGGAATAATTGATAAGCGTATCAATTTTATTAACTAAAATTAAAATGTCGGGACCTGAGCAGCAACAACAGCAACAACAGCAGGCGTTGCTGCGAGCCCTCAGACCAGCATGCCTGGACCTCGACCCTCAAGCGGCGGGTTCAGCTACCAATTTCGAACACTGGCTGAGCTGCTTTGAATCCTTCCTAGTAGCCTCCGCCGTGACATCGGAGGAGAACAAATTAAAAGTTCTGACCGCCCAGGTGAGCCCTCAAGTATATACACTCATCCGGGACGCTACTACGTGCACGGCGGCTCTCGACCTGCTAAAAGGGCAATACAAGCGCCCAGTGAATACGATTTACGCCAGACACCTCCTGGGATCCCGCAGGCAGCAACCGGGGGAATCGGTAGAGACATTTTTACGGGCGTTACAGACACTCTGCAGGGACTGCGACTGTAAGGCGGTAACGGCTGCGGCGCACGCGGAGGGACTTATCTGTGATGCCTTCGTTAAGGGGCTCCAGTCCGACTACTCCCGGCAGAGACTGCTCGAAAGCAAGGAGCTCGACCTGAAGACGGCCGTAGCCCTCGCGCTCTCACTAGATGCGGCCCACCGAAACCTCGAAGCATACTCACATAACGGTGCTGCGCCATGGCCATCGCGACCTTGGGACATGGGACCGCCGCCCCCGGTACCAACTACTGCAGCAATGTCCCGTAATCAACTGGGACCGCCGCCCCTGGTACCAACTACTGCAACGATGTCCCGTAACCAGGCCCAAAAATGCTACTTCTGTGGCCAGTTAAAACACCCTAGAGTGCGCTGCCCGGCGAAGACCGCTACCTGCTCTGGCTGCGGGAAGAAAGGCCATTACGCCAACGCCTGCAGAGGGAAACCCGCGAACGCCAGCAGCGCCGCATGTGAACCGTGGGGGCAGCCATCTTCTCCGCCATTTTGTGCACCTCCGACCGCGTGGGGATCGGGATCATGGCCGCCGCCATTTTGCCCGCCGCACTCAACCGCCATTTTGTCTCCGGACTCGACCACCGTCTCGTCTGACGACCATATCGGCTCACTCAGCCATACACTGGCCTCCGTTACGCTGGATCAAGCTCTCCCTCATCATCTGTCCAGGTCCATGATGGACATTACGGTAAACGGCCGCGCCACTACTTGCCTGTTTGACAGCGGGAGCACGGAGAGTTTTATTCACCCCGACACGGTGCATAGCCACTCCCTCACGATCCTGCCAACGCGCCATCGGATTTCTATGGCGTCCAAGTCCCATTCAACGGACGTCGGCGGCTACTGTGTGGTGACCCTTTCGGTTAGGGGCACCGAATATAAAAATTTTAAATTTCTTGTCCTGCCCCGCCTTTGCGCTGCCGTTCTGCTAGGGTTGGATTTTCAGTGCCACCTCAAAAGTGTCACATTGGCATACGGTGGACCCCTCCCCCCACTCACAGTCTGCAACCAACAGTTTTTAAATCACCCGCCGCGCACCACTTGCAGTCTTTCCACACTCAAAGTCCCCCCCCCTCCCCTGTTCGCTAACCTCACCCGCGACTGTAAACCCATTGCTACCAAGAGCAGGCGGTACAGCGCCGGGGACAGAGCTTTTATTAGCGCTGAGGTGGAGCGGCTCCTGAAGGAGGGCATTATCGAAGGGAGCACCAGCCCCTGGCGAGCCCAGGTTGTAGTCGTTAAGACCGCCGATAAACGCCGCCTGGTCATTGACTACAGCCAAACCATAAACCGGTACACCCAGCTGGACGCATACCCCCTTCCCCGCATATCTGATATGGTCAATCAGATTGCGCAATACAGGGTATTCTCCACCATTGACCTTAAGTCAGCATACCACCAACTCCCTATCCGCCATGAGGACCGCCAGTATACTGCCTTCGAGGCAAACGGCCGCCTCTACCACTTCCTTAGGGTTCCTTTTGGCGTCACCAACGGGGTTTCGGTCTTCCAAAGGGAGATGGACCGGATGGTCGACCAGAACGCGCTGCAGGCCACCTTTCTCTATCTGGATAACGTCACCATCTGCGGCCACGACCAGCAGGACCATGACGTTAATCTAGCGAAATTCCTCCGTACGGCCCAGCGGCTGAATCTAACATACAATAAGGAGAAATGTATGTTTCGCACCAAGCGCCTTGCCATCCTCGGCTGCGTAGTGGAGAATGGAGTCATTGGGCCCGACCCCGACAGAATGCGCCCCCTTATGGAGCTCCCCCTCCCCCACTGCCAAAAAGCACTGAAGCGATGCCTGGGGTTTTTCTCTTACTACGCTCAGTGGCTGCCCAACTATGCAGACAAAGCCAGACCCCTCATCAAGTCCACCTCCTTCCCCCTGACATCAGAGGCGGGTGCAGCCTTCACTCTTATCAAGAGTGATATTGCGAAGGCCACAATGCACGCAGTGGATGAGTCCATCCCTTTCCAAGTGGAGAGCGATGCGTCCGACTTCGCCCTAGCTGCAACCCTTAACCAGGCGGGGAGACCCGTGGCCTTTTTCTCAAGGACCCTCCAGGGCCCCGAGATTCGACACTCCTCTGTCGAAAAGGAGGCCCAGGCTATTGTGGAAGCGGTGCGGCACTGGAGGCATTACCTGGCCGGAAAACGATTTACCCTTCTCACTGACCAGCGTTCTGTTGCTTTTATGTTCAATAATAAGCAGAGGGGCAAAATCAAGAACGACAAGATTTTGAGGTGGAGAATTGAACTCTCCACCTACAATTACGATATCTTGTACCGGCCCGGGAAACTCAATGAGCCCCCAGATGCTCTATCACGAGGTACATGCGCCAACGCGCAGGTTGATAGACTGCGGACCCTCCACAATGACCTCTGCCACCCCGGGGTCACCAGATTCTGCCACTTCATTAAGGCCCGCAACCTGCTCTACTCCATCGAGGAGGTCAGGACTATGACCAGGAACTGCCAAACCTGTGCCGAATGCAAACCGCATTTTTATAGGCCAGACAGAGCACGCCTGATCAAGGCTACCCGCCCCTTCGAGCGCTTGAGCATCGACTTTAAGGGGCCTCTCCCTTCCTCTGACCGCAACGTGTACTTCCTCAACATAGTTGATGAGTACTCCCGTTTTCCCTTTGCCATCCCTTGCCCAGACATGACCAGTACCACGGTCATCAAATGCCTGAATGACCTCTTCGCCTTGTTCGGGTTCCCTAGCTATATACATAGCGACCGGGGCTCCTCTTTCATGAGCGACGAACTTCGGCAGTACCTGCTCGCGAGAGGTATTGCTATGAGCAGGACCACCAGCTACAACCCCCGGGGGAACGGCCAGGTGGAAAGAGAGAACGCGACGGTTTGGAAGGCCATCCTCTTAGCCTTAAAATCTAAGGGCCTTCCGACCTCTCGCTGGCAGGAGGTCCTCCCTGCGGCGCTCCACTCCATCCGGTCACTGCTTTGTACTGCCACAAATGCCACCCCTCATGAGCAAATGTTCGTTTTCCCCAGGAAGTCCACATCGGGAACCTCGCTACCGACATGGCTGACTTCTCCTGGGCCCGTCCTACTGCGGAGGCATGTGAGGACCCATAAAACGGACCCCCTGGCCGAGAGGGTGAACCTCCTACACGCCAACCCCCAGTATGCCTAAGTGGCATACCCAGACGGGCGGGAGGACACGGTCTCCATACGAGACCTTGCACCCTCGGGCGCCCCTGAATCACCACCGTTATTCCCCACCACTTCTCCCAACCCAACCCCTGTAGACGGCATGCCGGAGCCCCAGGACCCTGCGTTGACCACTCAGACACCAGATTCGACGTTGGATACTGCACCACCGCCGCCGCTGCTACGACGATCAGGATGGCATACAAGGCCTCCTGATAGACTTACCTACACGAACTTTTAGCACACTTCACCCCGCCGGACTCAATTTTAAACAAGGGGTGAATGTGGTAAACCACTGTTATTGTTTTCATTGTTGTTCACTGTGGTTCACTACTGTTATCGTTATTGGCACATTGTTACCTCTTGCTACTCACTGTGTACCAATGCATGCCTCAACTGGCTCCGCCTACGTGACCTGGTATAAAGGTGGCTGCTCGGCAGCCCACTTCCTTCTTGGGACCAGTCGCCCACGAGAGGCATGCTCTGTTCTTTAGTTAATAAAAACCTTTTCATTACTATCCTAATTCATCGCCTTTTATGGAATAATTGATAAGCGTATCAGGAAGCTAAAGTCCTTGCGAGATCTCTGTCGGCAGCTTTCTTCAAGGTCAGTGGCATCGCAATCGCTTCGCTGCTGACTGCAAATTATGGGCCATTAAATTTGAAGATTTTTATGTTAACAAATGGAAGTTATACCACTACCAGATTTGTATCCTAGATGCTACTATAAACTGGATAAGAGGGAATACAATGAAGAGCTCCTCCAGCTAGAATATTGCCAGCATTCCAGCTCTTCCAAGATTGCAAAATCAGCAGCTTATTAATTGCCACCCTTACTTGAGTAGGATTACAAAACAGGGACTGACCAGTTGGGTGGGAGAAGGGACACAGCTTGAGCTCAGCACATATCGTTTATCTTTCACTTGCTCTTCTGTGTTGCAACTGATTTAAAAAGAGCCGATTGTCCTGCCAACTCTTTATAATCAGAACAAAGCTGAGTTGGAGTTTTTGGAGGCAGTGTAGGTTTTAGAATCAACCCCACGGAGGTGATCTCATATATACCACTGCAGCCAATATTGGGTTGATACCAGGGCACTATAATGCACTTTTGAGGCTAGCTGTATATTGCTTTTCACAGCACCAGCCCCAAATGTGGAAATATACTAGTGGTCACTAGTCATGACCAAAATCTCAGCTAACAACTCACATTTATAGAATCATAGAATAGTACAGCACAGAAGGAGGCCATTCGGCCTATCGAGTCTGTGCCGGCTCTTTTGAAGGCCAAACCAGTTAGTCCCACTCCCTGCTCTTTCCCCATATCCCTGCAATTTTTTCTCCTTCAGGCATTTATCCAATTCCATTTTGAAGGCTACTATCGAATCTGTATCCACCACCCCGTCAGGCAGCGCATTTCAAATCCTAACCACTCCTTGCATAAAAAGTTTTTTAATAGCTTTTAAATAGTTTTAATTATTTAAATAGCTTTAAACGTAGAAATAGATCTCCAATTCAGAGGTGTAATCAGACAAAAATGGACAGCGAGCCAAAGAAGGAGATGTTCGGAGAGGTGACCAAAAAATTAAGTCAAAGGAGTGGGTTTTAATGAGGGTCTGAAAGGAGGAGAGAGCGGTGGTGAGGCAGAGGGGTTTGCACTGAAGTTTGTGGAGTGTGGAGGATGGGAAACCAACCAAGAGAACGTTGAAATAGTCAAGACTGTAAGTGATAAACCAGGGGCACAACTTGGGCTGGACACATTTATACTGGTCACGATCAGGATTGAGTCCATTTCTTTTGGGAAAGATTTCAACATGAACAAGCTTTCCCAGAAGGTATTGTCTAACATGACTGAATATTCTGATATTGCTCATTTGATTAAGTCTCCATTCATATTGCAATTGTAGTGTCCCTTATTTGCTTGTCATTATAATACACCCACCCACATATGGGCAGGCGTAGTATGCGACCACCCCCACTCCTGGCAGAATTTTGATCCAGCCCAAATTGCACCCCTCTCTCCCACGGCATTTAGAAGTTTTAAGCGAGGATCGCTTTAGGTGTTGTAAGATTCGCGAAATTTTCATAAATAATCACGCAAGAAGTTAGGGTTAATAAAACGGCTTTATTGACCAAAAGAAGCTTGTACAGAGAAACCTTTGATAAAAGGGCACACAAAATGGCCGCCAGACCTCGTGACCAGCTTCTGGGACCATTTGAATTTCTGTTACTGCAAGCCAGACAGGCTTGTGGATTAAGGACATTAAAAGCCCGCGAAAACCAGTTTCGGGAAACCGAAACTCATGGAACTGAGTATACATATTGATTAGATTATAAGTACAGGACAGATTTGGGTAGCAGGATGAGACCCATCAAGAACTGGGCGGACAATTGAATGATCACTTTAACCCATTTACTGTACAAAGAGAAGCCGTTTAACAGCCATCAAGGGCAATCTCCAGACCGATCAATATACAAGCCGAGTTACGGTGACAAAGCAAAGACATTATCGGCCCAGGAAGGCCAGTTAAGCTGTCACCAACTCCCGTTATGAAGACAAAACACCCCTGCAGAGAATTCTGCCCACCAAAATTATTACAAAGACAGGTCTATGATTTGGCGGGAGATAAGAATGTTCCAAAAAGGTATAACTGTGGATGGAAAAAGTCCATCAGGGGTTTCACTTCTCAGTACGCTTCGGAGTAGCTTCAGAACTTCTACGGTACTTTGAGAGAGTTCTCCATCAGTACGCTTCGGGACAGACTCCATCGGAACCAAGCTGCACTTCGGTTCGAACCGTGTTCGGTGCTCGGGCAGGCAAGGCCCGGCCACGACGAGAAGACGACGAGGGTGGCTCGGGTACTTTTGTCGGGAGATCATCGACGACCCAGGCCGAAGAAGAAGACACCCTCAGAAGGACAATCATGACTGTATAAAGAAAGCTTTTTGGGACCAGCGTCCCGCCCCGGGGAAGACCATCGGGAGATCGACGACCCAGGCTGGAGAAGAAGACACTCAGGGCCCAGCACTCCAGTGTCTCAACATCACATCGGTAATGGATTCACCCATGTGCATCCAGTTCTTAAAATCACGTCGGTAACGGATTCATCCGTGGCGAGCGCTCACCAAGGCTGTACCAGCTGCCTACATCGCAGGAGAACCAAGAGGAAAACAAGCTGCGCCAGAACTTTCCAAACCCACGTGACGACGGAAAGCTGTGTCGAAAGGCTGCAAACCCCTTTTTCGCAATTCTTAAAGTGGTGAGCATGATCCCGAGTTCCTCAAATCGAAACTTAGTTAGGTCTAGGGGAGGGGGATAAGGGTAGTTGTAATGTGTTACCCCTTTTACGATGTGCCGTGTGTTCCCCATTTCCATAGAATTAAGTTTATAGATGTGTGCATGCTTGTAGTTGCTTTAATCTGTGCATATGACATGTATTTTATAATGCTGCAAACTGTTCAATAAAGGCATCCAATTTGTGCTATTCGACCTGGTCTATTGAGTTTTTCTGCACTACAGCTCCCTGCATCTAAGTCCAAGGTCGAGAACCGTAGGGGCGAGTGGGTCGAACCACTCATGGGTAATTATTGCAAGAAGCCTGGCAGGAGACCAGAGCAAGCAAGAGAAACCCCCTACAGAGATGGCGACCGCGGCAGGACCTTGGCAGCAGGAATGTAGTGTTTTAGATCAAGGTCTGAATAAACGAAATGTGATGGATGAGAGAATAGCGGATTATGTTTTTGGGAAGGTAAACCTTACAAAACAGTGGATATCTGACCTATTAAGAGATAGGCGCCCGCTAGACGCAGCCATCAAGTAGACAGAAAGCAAAGAGCACAAAAGATCTGTAGAGAAAGCGGTCTGGCTGATGTGCTACAAGAAGCAAGTCCAGCTTTTGGACCAAGTCGTTGTAGCACAGATGGCCCAAATCAAAGGGTTACTAGCAGAAGTAGAGGAAAAGGTTGCGGGAGGAAAGAAACTGATTGCATCGCTCAACGCGCTGAATCAGGAACGCCAATCCGTAACCCATCGCCATGAGACCAAGATAGATTACTTGGAGTGTCAGGTCATTGAGGCCAAGGCCAGTGAAGGTAGAATAAGAGACAGGTGTTTCCGCCTAGCTCAGCAGGTAGAGGCACAGGAGGAAAGTATTCTGGGAGCTAGGGCAGCTTACAAGATGGCCATCAAGGATAGGTCTGAGAACGCCGACCATAGCGCTTGCCAAAGGGAGCTAGAGGACCTGAGAACGGCCCTAGCGAAGGCAAACGACTTGGTGTGTCTCATAAACCCACCAGCGAGCCAGCTACAGTTAGCCAGGGAATCCAAAAGACCGATTCCGCAAGAGGCAGTTGTGGTACCAACCACCATGCCCTCGGCATCTCCCAGCTATAGTGAGTCTTGGGATGAGGGGAAGGAAACGGAGAAGTTAGTCGAAGAGATTCCTGAGGTAGAGCAACCCCAGGTAGTAGGGTCGAAGCCGGCACCGATGTGTCCCGTTCGACACCGGAGGCTCGGTCCGGACAACGAAAATGGCGATGACGGACCCCTCGTGAATCAGATCATAATGCCCCACAGCGCACAACAGCTAAGGGCAATGATAAGCCACATCCCAAAACTCTCCGAGTCAGGAGATCCCTTCGTCCATTTTAGGGACGTGGAGCAGACCACAGCAGTTAATGACTGCGACGGGAGAGAGCAGTGCAAAATGCTGCTGTTCTCCCTGGACAGCTCGATACTCCAGTGTCTCTCTGACGAGAGCAAGAGAGGACACGGGGATTATGAGGAGTTACGGGACGAGGTCCTGCAGGTTATCGGGGAAGATGACGGAAATCCGTTCCTCCGATTGGGTAGGACGGTACAGCTAGAGGGAGAGCCCCCACGGGTTTTCGCCGGAAGGTTGTGGTCAGTGTATCGGCGCAGCTGCCCGGGCGGGCCGGCCCGAGACAGGCTGGACGCTGGTCACAGGGCTCATTGGCTCCGGTGCCTGGTCACAAATTGCTTGCCACAGGTGAGGGAGCAGGCCAAAACATGGTTTGACCCCAATAACCCCCGCTCTACGGAAGAGATAGTACTTGATCAGCTCACGATAGGTTACAGGAACAGCAGGAGTAAGGAAGTGCCTCCCCCGAAGGGAAAGGTGCATGAGTTGAGGCCTGCAGCTCCTGTTAAAAAGGAATGGCATCAGGAGGGGAATCGCCCTCCCCAAGCCAAAAGTAGTTGTTACGGGTGTGGGAAGGAAGGTCACTGGCGCCGGGACTGTAAAAATCCTTGGAAGGATTCAAAGGGAAAAGCTCCCTCAGCCCCAGCCCAAACGCCCATCCGGGAGAAAGGAGCCGATGTGTCGATCCATCCCGATGCGATCGAGTCAGTTTTAGAGGCAATGCGGTCTCTAATGACCTCGCAGGGGAAGGTGGCAGTCGCCAACGGCCCTGTTGCTCCCCCAGCCCAAACCGCAGCGCCCAAATGACTAAAGCCCGCGCAGCCCATCTACCTGTGTCCGCTCCGGTATGACGCGTGGAGAAGACCCCTTGTGGAGATGGAGGTAGAGAAGGAAAAGGGTAGTTACCTGTTGGATACGGGGGCATCATGTACCGTGATCCACACAGCTAAACCCTTTGCCTCACCTCTGTCTACCCAGGCTCCATTCTCAGTAGCGGGTTTCACAGGCAAAGAACAGGCTGGCGCGTTCTCCATCCCGCTCTCCATTCATTTGGGAGCACTCCAAACCACATGGACGTGTATCCTGCTGAAGTGGAGCGAGGGGGGTGGAAAAGGCATCCTCGGGTCTGATTTCTTGGTGGAACACGGGATCCTCGTGGACTTTAGAAATCACTGTCTCTGGGGAGCCGAGAATGGGTTAGGCAAGGTAGTCGTGATCCCAGAGAAGGGAGAAAAAGGGGCCCTGTGCACCATGAAGCCGTCAGGAGGTTACGACCTCGAGCTTATGGTCGCGGACGTCCCAACGGACTTGCAAGCGTGTGTGTCGGACAATCTGACCGCGTTTGCCACCCACAAGCACGACTGTGGGAAGGTCACCGGGTTTGAGGTCAGCGTAGATGGGGACCCCATGATCCGACCCCAAAAGCAGTATAACTTCCCCAAGGAAGCAGAACCCGACATGGAGACAGCAATATCTTCATTGGTGCAGCAGGGCGTGTTGAGGCCGATAGCCACTCACGTGAACTCCCCATTGTGGCCGGTAAAGAAGACGGACAATTCATGGAGGGCCACGGTGGACTACAGAGTCCTCAACAGTAACATCCCAGCCTGCGCGCCCACGGTAGCAGCAGTTGCCGACCTAATAGGGAGTATTCCAGCATCTGCGACCACGTTCACGGTGCTGGATATCTCGAACGGTTTTTGGTCCATTCCGTTGCGGCGGGAGGATCAGTACAAGTTTGCCTTTACTTTTAAAGGGCAACAGTACACCTGGAACTGCTTGCCACAGGGTTTCCACAACAGCCCCAGCATTTTCCATCAGTGCATGGCAGGAAGTTTAAAGGAATTTAGCCAGCCCAATCAGATAGTGCAGAATGTGGACGACTTGCTCCTGTTCACGGATTCAAGGGAGGAGCACGGCCCACTATTAGCCGAATTATTGGAGCTACTGGAAAGGAAGGGTTTTAAAGTAAACCCAAAGAAAGCACAGATCGGCCAGCAGGAGGTGAAATTCCTGGGTCTGACCATCCGCGCTGGGGAAAGAGCCATAGATAAGGCTAGGCAGGAATCGGTGCAAGATTTGCCGATTCCTAACACAGTAACGGGTGTGAGGTCCTTTTTGGGACTGATCGGGTACTGCAGAGACTTCATCGAGGACTATGCAGCCACAGCAGCCCCGCTACTCCGACTCTTACACAAGGGAGTCGAGTGGTCTTGGGACGAGGGTTGTCAGGCAGCATTCGAGAAGTTGAAAAGGGACCTGCAGACCGCGCCAGCCCTAGGGGCCATAGATGGGGGAGAGGAGTTTTTCCTGGAAGTAGCTGCCAGTGGAGACAGCCTGAGTGCTGTGCTGCTCCAGGAGCGACACGGCAAGCTGAGGCCGGTGGTCTACTCCTCCAGGGTGCTTACGGATGTGGAGAGGAGTTTTTCCAATTGCGAACGGCATCTCCTGGCCACGCATTGGGCTGTGAACAGATCAGCGATCTTCACAGGAACCTCTCCCATCACTCTCCTCACCCACCACACACCCACAAAGATGCTTCTGGATGGAAGGATTAAGGATGGGACCGTAAGCAGCGCTCGGATTGCGCGCTGGACCCTCTTCCTTTCCCAGATGGATCTCAAAGTTAAAGGTCTTTGCGAGCCGAAGCTCGCAGCCAACCTGGTATATCCCGGAACAGCCCATCGGTGTTCCGTCGAAGGGGTATGGGAGGTCAACATAGGTTTACGGGCCGGGATACACCCCACAGGCCGCGAGATCTACGTAGACGGTTCCAGCACGGTATCTGCTGGCGAACGACTCACAGGGTGTGGAGTTTATGACCCCGCGGCAGACATTGCCCTGGCGATTAGGCTCCCCAGCACTATGAGCGCACAGCAGGCTGAACTGTCCGCGGTGGCGTATGTGGTTACCCACCCCTAGATCTTCCCAACCCCATACACGATCTGCTCGGACAGCATGTTCACATGCAATTCGTGTACGGAATACCTGGCCATTTGGTCTCGTCGCGGATACACCTCCGCGGACGGGCGACCTTTAACAGTTAAGCCCTTGCTGGAAAAGATCCTGGCAGCAGTGGGGGAGGAAGGGGAGGTGTTCATCCACAAGGTGAAGGCTCATTCCACCACAGAACCCCGCAGTCAGGGTAACCAGCAGGCGGATGCGCTAGCCAGGGAGGGTGCCCGCAACGGCATTTTCTGGGACCCCTATGGACCCGGACCCGTGGTAGCGATCCGAGGCAGGGAGGGGACTTCAGGGAACACAGGGGTGACACCGCCCCTAGACCTAAAGACCGTCCAAACCCGGGATCCCGCCCTGAAAACAGTCCTCAATGCCATCACTGAGGGCAAGCAGGTAGAGGGTCCGTACAGTACGGCAGCCCTCTCCGTAAAGGAAGGCATGTTGTTCCGGGAGGAACAGTGGGTTGTGCCGCAGCAGCACCGGAGGGAATTCCTTCAACTGGCCCATGAGGGTCCAGGGGCAGGACACCCCGGGCCTGAGGTTACCTGGCAACGGGTAGAGCAGGCGGGATGGTGGCCGGGACTTCGAGACGATGTCCGCGAGTTCTGTGCAAGCTGTCTTGTGTGCGCTGCAAACAACCCAGACCCCCAGAAAAGGAAGGTGCCCATGGGGCACATCAGGAGGGTAGAGGGACCATGGCAGTCGATACAGGTCGACTACATAGGGCCCCTGCCCACCGCCCAGGGAGGCTATAAGTACTGCCTTGTCCTAGTGGATGTGTTTACCAAGTGGGTAGAAGCCTTCCCGTGTAGAACAGCTACGGTGCTGGGTACTGCCAAGATCTTGATCCGGGAAGTGTTCTCACGGTGGGGGCTCCCCCGGTTTGTGGAGTCCGACCGAGGGAGTCATTTCACCGGCCAAGTGATGCAGAACACCCTCATGCTCTTGGGCATTGAAGGGAAGTGGCACGTAGCGCACAATCCCCAATCATCCGGGATTGTTGAACGCATGAACCGGACCCTCAAGGAAAAGCTGAGGAAAGAGGCAATGGGCTCGCCCCAGAAGTGGGCGGAGATCCTGCCTCTAGTCCTCATGGGGATCCGGGCCAGCCAGTCCAAAAGTACGGGGTACTCCCCGCACGAGTTAATGACTGGGAGGATCATGCGAACACCCACCCATGTACTAGCCCCGGTGCTCACTGAGGGCCAGCTCCAAGAGGTGAATCGGGACAAGTTCATCCAAACCCTTTTGGAGCGCCTGAAACAGGTTTATGAGCAAGCGGCTGGGAACATGGGGAGACAGCATCAGGGCAACCGACTGTTGCTGTAACCCCGTAAGATGCAAGAGTGGGAAGTCGGAGACCAGGTCATGGTTAGGAACTATGCCCGAGTAGGGAGTCTAGAACCACTGTACATGGGGCCCTACAGCATTGTAGACAAGGCCAGCCCCATGGTGTACGCAGTGAAGGTGCCCCGACGCACTAAATGGTTTCACATTAACCAGTGTAAACTGTTTAAGCCGGGTGCACAAGGGCCAACAACAGGGGCCAGGTCTGAGGACAGAAATCCTCAGCCTGAGACAGGGTCACAGACCACACAGGCTGGAACTGTAGCTGGCGTGAGGGGAGGAGTCATCCCATTGGAGTGGGATGTCTCCCCGTTGATCTGGGATTCGGACGAGGAAGAGCCCGAACAGCTCGACCCCGCCCCTGAACCAATCAAGGAGGAGGAGGAGTCGGAGGACGAAGGTCTCGCCCCCGACTCAAGCTTGGGGGAGGTAGGGATTGGAGGCGGAGACTCACCACCTGTGGGGACAGGTGGAGTGGAGTCGGATGCCACAGATCCCAGCCCCGGGGGGGCGGAGCCTGAGGGAAGGGAGCCGGAGCCAGCAGCTGTGGTGGGACCACAGGCTGCGACGGTGAAGGTCCCGATCCCCGGTCCGTTAGCCCTGGGAGCCTCGCCCAAGGTGCCCCCTCGTAGGTCGACTCGGACGCCTCAGCCCAGAAAGTTTTGGCCAGATCATCCTTACTCCCCCCAACCTCGACCCAGGGTAGCCCAGAAAAGGCACGATTCCCGTTCAGCAGCAACAGGCTGCGGGGGATCAAAGCCGAAGGTCAGTGCAGCCCCGCCACAGGGGGCGGAACGCTGCAGCCCTCACAGGAATTAGGTAGGCCACCCGAAGGAGGGCGGCGCTGTACATAAGTTTAGGTAATGATAAGTTAAGTTAAGTAATTTTAATGTTAGTTTAAGGCATGTAAAGTTTAAGATGATGGGGATGTTTTAACAGGTAGTTTTCGAAGTCTGCCCAGTATGTGTGTGTGTTTGGAAGCAGGGTCAGGGGACCCGAGCATCCGTTTAATTAGGCCAGCGCCTATTGGGAGCCGGGCTACATCATCTTATCGGTTACAGAAACCAGGGATACAATGGAGAGGATTCTCGTGGTGCTCGCGGCGATCGGGTGCGGGTTGGCCTACCGAGGCCGCACCAAGGACGTCATCGTGTTCGGATGCTCCGGAGACACAGCCCCCATCGCGACGGATGGGACGGGGAAGCGAGAGGTTGAGGAAACCGCCACCTACTTCCACCAAGGGAGATGGCCAGGATGGCTGGGGTCGAATTCTACAGAATACTCCAGCAAATCCGGGTTTGCCTACCAAGAGACTTCGTTACTGTGCCCTCGGGTGAGGATCATTGCACCCAGAGTCAGCGTTACCCTGGGAAAGAGGATCTGTTTGGTGTGTAATGGGAACGTACCGCTAAGTAGATGGTGGTGGCTTCGAAAGCTGGGAAAGAATATGAAGAACTCTACAATCGAGTGGGAGCGACTGGGTAACAATACCCATCGGACAATTACAGGGACTCACGGACAATTACGTGTGTGTTGGGACAAATGGTGGGAACCAGATGAAGGGATATATGTCTGCATGTGGGGTTCGAAGCACATTTGCCCCAAAGGCATATCCATCTTTTTCCAGAGGCAGTGGCAGGATGAAGGGAAGGGGATGAGGTGGGACGTCAGCACCCGGGCGTGCGGAGCCCCATTCTCCCTGATTCCGGTAAACGCCACCGAACTCATCACCCGCCCACGCAAACCCCTGCCCACGATTCCGGTAGCACTAGCCCAGAAGGAAGGGTGCCCCACCACCACAAAGGGACCCGGGAACGGTTTAGTATTGGTACCCACCGGTCAGATGCTGTACCAAGGGGTACACTACGCGGTGGCCTCAGTGATTTTAAACCTCACTGAGGTACGATTGCCGGAGTGGTGTCCCAAAGAGACGGAGCAATTGTACCAGGTTCTGTTAACCAGGATGTTCAGACAATTTTATGAATTTGACTTTGCCGACATCGACAAAGCCAAATTGTACACCACACCACAGGAAGTTTTGGATCGGGTAGGGAGGCAAAGAAGGGGTACTGTAAATGACATATTCACTGCTTTTAGTACCGGGACATCTGTTGTCAACGCTCTAGACAACATGGAGCTGCAGACACAGGTTAATGGTCTAAAGGCACAGTTAAGGAACATACTGACAAACGAAAATAAGGTAGTGGGTTCTGAGCTACATGAGGACCAGGCCATGACACTACACTTAAAAGAGATAATCGCTGAGCTGGAGAAACACGCTAGAACGGTAAATGCACTCATTAGGGAGGATCGGAATGCATCCGATCAGGCTGCACAGAACGAGGCTTGTGTGCTATACGGGGCGTGGTTACTGGGCGAGGGCCGCAGTAATCTGGAGGATTTAAAACAAGGTTTGGTCCCGTCCTGGATCAGCAACAAGCACTTGCAAGCGCTCCACCCTTTTGAGAACGCATTAAGTCCGTGCCAGCTCAGACTAGCTGCAGAGGCGTACCCAGTCCCAGTGAACTGCGGACGCTCGAATCACACCATCATGGGAATAGTGGTGAGGATGCCGGTGTTGGGTCCCACAGCAAAACCTGGGTGGAGAACATTGGAGTCATTCAGGGGGGTGCGCACATTCGTTACGCAGTGGTCCCGCCTTATGTCATCAGATGGGAGCGTACGATGACAGGCACCGACCTCTCGGGGTGTCGAAGCCGGGGAGCACACATCATCATGTGTCCCCAGCACTTGAATGCCTTTTTAAAACCACAGTGCGGGTTCAGAGCTGCTAGCGCGAAGCCGGTAAACTGCACCATGGAGGCAATGGCAAAAGACCATGTGCCCCCGCAGGTGGCATATATCGGAGGTGGGACATACTGTGTCACCACTGCAGTGCCTCACTACCAACACGGACAGCACGGGTGGTGTCCGGTCAGTGACAGCAGTTTCTGTTTCAAACCCAGGGCTGAAGTTCAAGTGGCACAACAACGAATTGTCCCCATTCCTGTACCTTCCACTGTTCACCTCACTGTAAAAGAGAATTTCACGGATTTGCAGCGATTCGTTGCGCATTTTGGTTATGCCATTCCCCCTCTCCCCGAACACCTCACCAAGATTTTAAAAGCCGTAATAGTTTCACAGAAGCATTTTTACACACTAGAGCAGAAGACATTGGAGATAGGGGAAGACATATTGGACATAGTCACCCCACCGTGGTGGGACCTGTTCACTAATATAGAGATCCCGCCCTGGATTAGAATAGCATCCCACATCCTAGTAGTGTGTCAGGTTTTGATTGTAATATATCTACTGTTCATGCATTGCAAGAGAGGCAAACGCCTCCAGAGGCACGAAAACACAGGAGAATGGAGAGAACGCTATGTACGAGTGGGTGAAGAGACCCCCGCTTAGGCTGCTAAGTATTAAAGGATAAAGCATCCCTCCACTCCTGGCTTTGGTTACTATATGATTTAAGTCTATGGATACTGTTGTGTTATGACCGTTGATTGGTTTTTCAATTTTGTTTAACAAAATGTGTATGCAGGTGGTATAAAGGGTATCGGCCCCTTTCACATCTGAAAGATGAATGTATTACAGGTAGACTACCCTTTATCCGGACTTCCGAAAACCGAAACCCTCTAAAAACCGAAGGTTTTTTCGTTCAGCGTAAGTCGTGCGTACGAACGAAAAAACCTTCGGTTTTTAGAGGGTTCCGGTTTCGGAAGTTCGGTTAAAGGGTAAGTCGTGCGCACGACCCCCCGCCGATCCCCCCGCGGACCCCGCCGGCCCCGACAACCGCCGACCCCGCCAGCCCCGACAACCGCCGACCCCCCCGCGGACCCCGCCGGCCCCGACAACCGCCGACCCCCCCGCGGACCCCGCCGGCTCCGACAACCGCCGACCCCGCCAGCCCCGACAACCGCGGACCCCGCCGGCCCTGACAACCGCCGACCCCGCCAGCCCCGACAACCGCCAACCCCCCCGCGGACCCCGCCGGCCCCGACAACCGCCGACCCCCCCGCCGGCCCCGACAACCGCCGATCCCGCCAGCCCCGACAACCGCCGACCCCCCCGCGGACCCTGCCGGCCCCGACCCCCGCCGACCCCGACTGACTTACGCTGAGCGTCAGCGTAAGTCGTGTGCACGACCCCCCGCCGACCTCCCCGCGGACCCCTGCCGACCCCCCCGCGGACCCCCGCCGACCCACCTTCCGAAATCCGAAATTCTCCTTTATCCGAAACTCGGCTGGTCCCGAGGTTTTCGGATAAAGGATAGTCTACCTGTATAGTTTAAGGTAGTACTGCCTATGGTTGTCCAACTGTACACAATGTAATTTTCTGAAATGGGAACTGCATGTGTCGTGGGGGTTATAGGTAGTTAATTACTAGGAATGTTTGGATGTGGGGAATCAGGGAAAATTTGCTCACCAAGGGTTATTGATACTTTAAGCAAGCTATCAGTATCACAGGAGGGACTGTAAGCTTTGCGAAATTTTCATAAATAATCACGCAAGAAGTTAGGGTTAATAAAACGGCTTTATTGACCAAAAGAAGCTTGTACAGAGAAACCTTTGATAAAAGGGCACACAAAATGGCCGCCAGACCTCATGACCAGCTTCTGGGACCATTTGAATTTCTGTTACTGCAAGCCAGACAGGCTTGTGGATTAAGGACATTAAAAGCCCGCGAAAACCAGTTTCGGGAAACCGAAACTCATGGAACTGAGTATACATATTGATTAGATTATAAGTACAGGACAGATTTGGGTAGCAGGATGAGACCCATCAAGAAATGGGTGGACAATTGAATGATCACTTTAACCCATTTACTGTACAAAGAGAAGCCGTTTAACAGCCATCAAGGGCAATCTCCAGACCGATCAATATACAAGCCGAGTTACGGTGACAAAGCAAAGACATTATCGGCCCAGGAAGGCCAGTTAAGCTATCACCGACTCCCGTTATGAAGACAAAACACCCCTGCAGAGAGTTCTGCCCGCCAAAATTATTACAAAGACAGGACTATGATTTGGCGGGAGATAAGAATGTTCCAAAAAGGTATAACTGTGGATGGAAAAAGTCCATCAGGGGTTTCACTTCTCAGTACGCTTCGGAGTAGCTTCGGAACTTCTACGGTACTTTGAGAGAGTTCTCCATTGGTACGCTTCGGGACAGACTCCATCGGAACCAAGCTGCACTTCGGTTCGAACCGTGTTCGGTGCTCGGGCAGGCAAGGCCCGGCCACGACGAGAAGACGACGAGGGTGGCCCGGGTACTTTTGTCGGGAGATCATCGACGACCCAGGCCGAAGAAGAAGACACCCAATACAATACAATAATACAATACAAATCGCTTTATTGGCATGATAAGGTACATCTTATGTTGCCAAAGCATCAAAATACATTTATGGTTGAACACATAAACGCGGTTCCATTCATACAGTGTATAAACAGGTATATCCCTGAGTTTATAAATATATTTTCGCCTTGTTTATATATACTCTTGTCTTAGTTTACTGGTTGTCCCTCTGTTCATGGCAAGCTGTAACATAGTGTGCCACCAGTGTTACACAGCTTCTCTCCTCCCCCAGTAGGAATGGGAGTTTTTGGTTGTCAGTCAGATTTCTGAATTCAGGGCATATTTGTGAGAATTTTTGATAGAAATTCTCTCTGATGCCCTGATATTTTCCACAGGCTGTGAGGAAGTGCATCTCTGTCTCAACTACTCCCTGACTGCAGTGAGAGCATATCCTGTCTTCTCTTGGCAGCCTGGTCTGCCTGTGTCTGCCTTTTTCGATCGCTAGGCTATGTTCGCTAAGTCTGTACCTTGTCAAGGTTCTTCTCAGTTTGTTATCCTTTACCATGGTCAGGTAATCAGCTATGTTGTATTGTCTGTTTAGGGCCAAGTAGCAATTGAGTTTGCTTTGGGTTTTTGTTGTTTCTGCCCAATATGACAGATATTTTTCCTTTTGCTTAGCGACGATTGTGTTGGGTCGAATTCTTTGTGTTACCCTGTCACTGTCCTGGGGCTGGTTATTGTTAGTATTGTTATTAGTTACTTTATTGAGTCCCAGGACTAGTTGACTGAGGGTATTCTTCTTTATGGTCAGCTCTTGGCATTTCAGGGCGTCGTAGTGATAGCATTGGGGGTTGCTCATTTGTAGGTGATTCCAAAATTTGGTGGCTCTTTTTTGGATAGTGATTATTAATGGGTATTGGCCTAGTTCCGCCCTGCATGCGTTGTTTACTGTTTTCCTTTGAGTCCGGAGGATACTTTTACAGAATTCCGCATGTAGGATCTCAATTGGGTGTTTGTCCCATTTTGCAAAATCTTGTTGTGTTAGTGGTCCCCAGACCTCACTGCCATAGAGTGCAATTGGTTCAATTACTGATTTGAAAATTTTGAGCCAAATGCTAATTGGGATTTCTATTTGGATTGATTTTTTGATGGCATAGAAAGCCCTTCTTGCTTTCTCTTTCAGTTCATTCACAGCCAGTTTGAAGTTTCCCGTAGAACTGATTTTTAAGCCCAAGTATGTGTAGTGAGTGGTTTGTTCAATTTTGGTTGTTCCTACTGTGAAATTTATTGTGGGTCCATGTTGTTTGGATCTTTGCTGGAACACAAGGACTTTGGTTTTTTGGGGATTTATTGTCAGGGCCCAAGTCTGGCAGTACGACTCCAGCAGGTCCAGGTTCTGCTGTAGACCCTCCTTAGTTGGTGACAGCAGAACCAGGTCGTCGGCATAGAGGAGGAATTTAACCTTGGATTCATATAGGGTGAGGCTGGGTGCTGTAGATTGTTCAAGTAGTTTTGCCAATCCATTAATGTAAATATTAAAGAGTGTCGGTGAGATTGGCGAGCCCTGCGTCACCCCCCGCCCCTGTGGGAAGTATTTTGTTTGTTTGTCTCCAATTTTAACTGCACATTTATTGTTTGTATACATTGATTTAATTACATCATATGTTTTCCCTCCTACCCCACTTTCGATAAGTTTCAGGAATAAACCGTCATGCCAGATGGAGTCGAAAGCCTTCTGGAAATCTACAAAGCATGCGTAGATTTTGCTTTTGTTATGGTGAACGTGTTTGTCAATTAGGGTCTGTAGGGTGAAGATATGATCGGATGTTCTATAGTTTGGCAGGAATCCAATTTGGCTTTTACTCAAGACATTGTGCTCTTCAAGGAAGTTTATAAGTCTTTTGTTTATGATGCTACAGAATACCTTCCCCAGGTTACTGTTTACACAGATGCCTCGATAGTTGTTTGGGTCGATTTTGTCCCCACTTTTGTATATGGGTGTTATGAGTCCTTTGTTCCAGATGTCAGGGAAATAACCGACACTCAGAACCAAGTTGAAGAGTTTTAGGATAGCCAGTTTCAGTTTGTCGTCTGCGTGTTTAATCATCTCATTTAGTATGCCGTCTGTCCCTCAGAAGGACAATCATGACTGTATAAAGAAAGCTTTTTGGGACCAGCGTCCCGCCCCGGGGAAGACCATCGGGAGATCGACGACCCAGGCTGGAGAAGAAGACACTCAGGGCCCAGCACTCCAGTGTCTCAACATCACATCAGTAATGGATTCACCCATGTGCATCCAGTTCTTAAAATCACGTCGGTAACGGATTCATCCGTGGCGAGCGCTCACCAAGGCTGTACCGGCTGCCTACATCGCAGGAGAACCAAGCTGAAAACAAGCTGCGCCAGAACTTTCCAAACCCACATGACGACGGAAAGCTGTGTCGAAAGGCTGCAAACCCCTTTTTTGCAATTCTTAAAGTGGTGAGCATGATCCCGAGTTCCTCAAATCGAAACTTAGTTAGGTCTAGGGGAGGGGGATAAGGGTAGTTGTAATGTGTTACCCCTTTTACGATGTGCCGTGTGTTCCCCATTTCCATAGAGTTAAGTTTATAGATGTGTGCATGCTTGTAGTTGCTTTAATCTGTGCATATGACATGTATTTTATAATGCTGCAAACTGTTCAATAAAGGCATCCAATTCGTGCTATTCGACCTGGTCTATTGAGTTTTTCTGCACTACAGCTCCCTGCATCTAAGTCCAAGGTCGAGAACCGTAGGGGCGAGTGGGTCGAACCACTCACGGGTAATTATTGCAAGAAGCCTGGCAGGAGACCAGAGCAAGCAAGAGAAACCCCCTACAGTGTGCTCCCAGTTTTTCCAGAGCGTGCCTAATGATTTTGCACCACACCCCAGCGGTATCAGTGAACTCAGCAGCGTCAGCCACTTCCACTTCAATCCATTAGAATGCACTCCTGGCCAGCCTCACATGTTCTACCCTCCATAAACTTGAGCTCATCCAAAACTCTGCTGCCCGTGTCCTAACTCGCACCAAGTCCCGTTCACCCATCACCCCCTGTGCTCACTGCCCCGTGTCCTAACTCGCACCAATTCCCGTTCACCCATCACCCCCTGTGCTCGCTGCCCCGTGTCCTAACTCGCCCCAAGTCCCGTTCACCCATCACCCCTGATGCTCATTAGTCTACATTGGCTCCTGATTAAGCAATGCCTCGATTTTAAAATTCTCATCCTTGTTTTCAAATCCCTCCATGGCCCCGCCCCTCCCTATCTCTGTAATCTCCTCCAGCCCCCCCCCTGCCCCCCGAGATATCTGCACCCCTCTAATTCTAGCCTATTAAGCATCCCCGATTTTAATCGCCCAACCATTGGTGGCCGTGCCTTCAGCTGCTAAGGCCCTAAGCTCTGGAATTCCCTCCCTAAACCTCTCCGTCTCTCTACCTCTCTCTCCTCCTTTAGACACTCCTTAATTCCTACCTCTTTGACCAAGCTTTTGGTCATCTGCCCTAATATCTACTTATGTGTCTCGGTGTCAAATTTTGTTTGATAATCGCTCCTGTGAAAAGCCTTGGGATGTTTTATTACGTTAAAGGCGCTATATAAATACAAGTTGTTGTTGTTTCAATGCTACTTAACTGCTGCAATAAATGGATAAACAATGCAATAAATTCTCAATGCTAAGACATTTAGACCTGTATTTCTGTTATATAGTTTTAGTAAAAACTCTGATCTTGGTGAAAGTGATTGATGCAAGAACAGTAAATGCATAAACCCCGCAATTGGTCAGACAATATCCGATTAATTTTAAACCCCTTCAACCCCACATCAGAGAATTTAATTGGAGATTTACTTTCCACATCTTAAGGTTTATCAGGTGCTTAAAGTTCAGCTCATTAGAACCATCTTACAGTCCAAAGTATATTAACCGTTACACAAATCAAACTAATCACAGCAGGAACACTTCAGACCATCGAGTAACCTAGTTAATATCCTCTTGTCAGTCATCAAGCTGAAGCCAGGCATAACGATACATGAAGTAATGTCTCTGTATAAACACATCTATGTACAGTATTGGGAAACTATAAATAAATACCATCATAAAATTAAGCCTGAAAGCATATCTGAAGTTCTTGAATAACAGAAAGAAAGAACTTGCATTTGCATATCACCTTTCATGACCTTAGGATGCCTCAAAGCGCTTCACAACCAATTAAATACTTTAGAAGTTCAGTCACTGTTGTAATGTAGGAAATGCGACAGTCAACTTGCGCACAGCAAGCTCCCATAAACAGCAATGAGATAATGACCACATTTGCTATTAGTGATGCTGGTTGAAGGATAAATATTGGCCAGGACACTGGGGAGAACTCCCCTGGTCTTCTTCGAATTAGTGCCGTGGGATCTTTTACGCCCACCTGATAGAGCAGACAGGGCCGCGGTACCTCGTTTAAAGTCTTATCCGAAAGATGGTACCTCCGACAGTGCCGCATTCCCTCAGTACTGCACTGAAGCGTCTGCCTGGATTACGTGCTCAAGTCCCTAGAGTGGGACTTGAACCCACGACCTTCGTGACTCCTAGTGCTACCACTGAGCCACAGCTGACACCTGACACGGCTGAGTCGATATTGTTAACTGATAGAGTTTCAATTGTTACAGACTCAGATAAAGTTCAAGCATATCACAACAGCTCAGCTCCAGCTGCACTCTGTGTAATACAGATTAAGTTTACAATTCATTGTCCAAGATTATTTAAGTCAGCAAGGCTGTTTTATGGTTAGATTTCCTGCATAGCTGATAGGTTACCAGCTTATAATAATAAGTGTATCCTGGCATGTTTAAAGTCTATTCCAGCATATTGCTGACAAGCTGCCAGGTTTGACAATATTATTTCTGGATTTGTACAAGCTCGTGCTTCAGCTGTAGAGTTGGGCAGAGCTGCCTCCTTCTGGACTCTTGTGTTCATCTCTGGTTTGTCTGCAGGCTTAATCTCCATCCATATCTGTGGTATTCCTTCCTTCTTAGATTGTCTGTTTCTTTCCCTGGTGAATCCAGCCTTGTCTTTGAGGCTATAGCTGAATCCTAATCACTATCTCTCCATTCTCAGAGATTTAGGAGTAAAAATTTGGTTGGTTAGCGCCTCCTGTTAGCGCCTCTGGGGGGCGCTAGGAACATAGCGTCCGAGTGTGGCGATTTTAGCGCCGCTCGCGAAATTGACCAGTTGTTTTGCGGCACCGTTAAACACTACCGCCACGATCTCCTGCGCCCGCAGATCGTGACATCAGCCGAGCGTGCAACGCCCCGGTAGTGCCCTGGACCGGATATTGAGTCACGCCCCCTACTTTAGCGCCTGCCGCTAGGAACGACAGGTAGATGGGAGCGTTTTCAAGTCGGGAAGGGGCTGGGGGAGCACTATTTAAAGGCGGGCGCCTCCTGCCTTTTCTTGTTGGCAAAATTTTTGGTACACGCAGGTTGAGAGGGAGAGAGACGTCTGGAGAGATTTAACGCTGTCCTAAGGAGTTTTGGCCCTCAGCACCACTTTAGAGGTTCCTAAGCGCCGAGCTCTTTCCCTGGGCCTATCCATTAGTGCTTCCAACACAATTGCTTTAGAGGTCTCCGGGCCAAGATTCAAGGCTGCAATGAGCAGGGAGTGGCTGGCCAGCAAGATGGCCCCTCCCCTTTAAGAACTGGACGGCGCCAGTCTGTCTGGCTTCCATGGTAACTGACATCGCTTGAGCTTCGGTAGCGTTCTGAGGTAGCGCCTCGCTCCCTGACGTTAGTGCCTTAAGAGAGGTGTGTAGCGCCTGATTTACCGCTCAAATCACCTCCAGGGGCGATAGAGGTGAATTTTGCAGTCGGAGGCGATAAATAGCGCCAGGCGCTAAACTTTGCACCCGGCTGATATTAGCGCCCAAAATGGGCGATACCCAATATTTCCCCCTTAGACTGGGCAGCATGGTGGCATAGTGGTTAGCACTGTTGCCTCACAGCGCCAGGGACCCGGGTTCGAATCCGGCCTCGGGTGACTGTCTGTGTGGAGTTTGCACATTCTCCCCGTGTTTGCGTGGGTTTCCTCCGGGTGCTCCGGTTTCCTCCCACAGTCCAAAGATGTGCGGGTTAGGATGATTGGCTATGATAAATTGACCCTTAGTGTTAGGGGGATTAAATACGTGGGGTTACGGGGATAGGGTGGGATATGTGTTGGTGTAGGGGTTACGGGGATCGGGTGGGATATGTGTCGGTGCAGGCTCGATGGGCCGAAATGGCCTCTATCTGCACTGTGGGGTTTCTGTGATTCTGTGATTCTGTGACTGTTGCATTTTGACGCATTTTAAACATTTACCTCTTTCAGTCTGTTGTTACAATAGATGTTGTGATCTATAAATTTCTCCAAAATGTGTCCTATCACAAACAGTTGATCTATTGTACATCATCCTGGACTAAAACCAACTTATCCTTCACGAAGTAACACTACTATGTATCTTTTCATTCTCTTATGCAGTGTCTTAGTAAATACTTTTTTGGGTAAACTAATTCTCAACGATTGATTTCTATACCAGGAATCTAACCCGGGTCATCTGGGTGAAAACCAGGAATCCTAACTGCTAGACCATATGGGAGACAATCTAAACTGAAAACTTTAACACTTAACACCTTCTTAGTTTAGAAGACTGACTTCTTAAACTCTGTAATCTTCCTCCTGAAGTCTTCTCCAGGTTTATTCCTTCCTTCCTGTTTGGGTGGCAAAAGCACAGTTTTTTTATACACTTTATTTCACAAAGGAAGACTCCTTTTCCCACCCATTTTGATGTCTGACCATTCAAGATGACTCATTGCAAGGATTCACTCTTAAGTGTCAACCTTAAACAGACACGTCAAAGACTTATAATGAACAAATTTTAATTATTCAATGAAAACTAGACTGATAACTCTTACAAAGTTCTTTTATTAGAGGTGTGGACTTCTTTCCCACTTCTACATCCAGCAGTATCTTTTGCAACAATATAATCTCTGAGCAATGGTCAGTGGGTCACAGAATTCTATGCAGTACATGTAACGCCTGTAGATGGCGCAATGATAAGGCTTAACAATGTGAAACAAACATACTGTATAACGTTACCTGTTAAAATAACAGTTGATATTTAATACTGATTCTTGTATTAGAATCCTAGAATCTTAGAGCACAGAAGGAGGCCATTTGGCCCATCATGCCTGTGCTGGCTCTTTGGAAGAGCTATCCAAATAGTCCCACTCACTCTGCTAATTCCGCATGGCCCTGCAAGTCTGTAAGTCTGCATTTCATTCCATATTTTGGCAGCATTCTGCTATCTCCTTCTAGCTGACTCACTATATGTAAGGTTTTGTGGAGTTTAATTCACAGTGCTTGGAGTCAGAGCTGGGAGATCGCAAACGGAGTGAATCGCAAGCAGAGTGGAGGAATTTTGTGAGTGCAGGAATTCAGTGGAGACGTCTGAGTGAAAAGGAGGAGTGGAGCCACAAAACCTGAGGGGGGAAAATTCAGTTGGTAGCGCCACCTTAAGAGGGCGCTAAGTGGGGTGCAAACCAACTAGCGCCCGGGCGTGGCACTGCCCACGCCTCCCGCAAAATTCAGCGGGAGGTTAGTGGTGGCGCTAACCGGTAGCGCCCTGCGGTGCTGCGCCGCTGGTGATGACGTCATTGGTGTGCACAGCGCCCCGCTCACGCCCCGGCCACGATCTTCGGAACCGCCCCCTGATTTACCGCCGGATGCTATGTCCGACAGGGTCAGGGGGGCGTACCTGCGGCCGGGGAGGCGCAATTTAAAGGCGAGGTGCGGGGTGGCCATTTTTGTTGCTGGCTGCCTGCCGTCCCTGGCCTCCTGAACCCCCCCCGCGGAGTGCCGGCTGCGCTCCAAGAGCCCGGCACTTCTCTTGAGTGCCGGGCTCTTTTGCCTGCACTCCCGATCCCCGGGGGCCCAGCTGGGCCCCAGGTCATGCTACACAAGGCCCCTCCCCTTTAAGAAGGGGAGGAAGGCCTGCAATACCGCGGTGCGACGTGCCGCAGCGTGTGGCGCCGCAATATTGACTCACAGCGCCCCAAGAGAGATGCAGGGCGCTTCCAGTAGCGCCCCACTTCCCTCTTGGGGTGCAACCACTCAATTTCCGGCGTGGGGGTGTTAATTTTTCCGGGGCGCTATTTTTTGCACCCCGGCGAAGTTAGCACCTCAATTGGGGCGCTGCTCAATTTTTAGCCCAAGGTCTCTAAGTTAACAGACATGAGAGTGGACCTGCGGGAGAATGAGAGGAGCGGCCACAGATGAAGGTAAGCCCAAGAAACTCGGAGGGAGCGCGAGTATCAGGGAGCGAGATAAGTGATGTCAGCGCAAGGAAAGGAGCTGATTGGTGAGTAGTTGGTGATTTTTTTTAAGTCTTAAGTTTATTTCTGTTAAGTTACTTAATAGTCTATTAAGTAGAGGCATGGCAGGGCACCTCGGTCCTGTGGAATGCGCATCTTGTGTCATGTGAGGACAACCACATGTGCAGGAAGTATCATCAGCTGGAGAAGCTCAAGCTCCAGATTTTGGAGCTTGAGCAGCAGTTGGCGTCACTGTGGTGCATCCATGAGGATGACAGCTACGTGGATAGCACATTTCAGGAGGTGGTCACCCTGCAGCGTAAGTGTGTGCAGGCAGACAGACAAGGAGGACCAGGCAGGTAGTGCAGGAGTCCCCTGAGTGCATCTTGCTGTGCATCTCGCTCTTCAACCGGTATTCATACTGAATATTGGTGAATGTGATGGTTCCTCTGGGGAGTACAGCCAGAGCCAAGTCCATGGTGCCACGGGTGGCTCAGCTGTACAGGGGGGGGAGGGGGAAGATTGGGAAAGCAATAGTGATAGGAGATTTGATAGTTAGGGGAACAGACAGGCGCTTCTGCGGCCGCAGATGTGATTCCAGGATGGTATGTTGCCTCCCTGGTGCCAGGGTCAAGGATGTTACTGAGCGGCTGCAGAACATTCTGAGGGGGGAAGGTGAACAGCCAGAGGTCATGGTCCATATCGGTATCAACGACATAGGTAGAAAGAAGGATGAAGTCCTGCAGGCAGATTTTAGGGAGCTAGGAAAGAGATTAAAAAGCAGGACCTCAAAAGTAGTAATCTCCGGATTACTCCCAGTGCCACGAGCTAGTGAGTATAGAAATAGGAGGATAGATGAATGTGTGGCTGGAGAGATGGTGCAGGAGGGAGGGCTTTAGATTCCTGGGACATTGGGACCGGTTCTGGGGGAGGTGGGACCTGTACAGGCTGGACGGGTTGCACCTCAGCAGAGCCGGAACTAACGTCCTCGTAGGGGCGGGGTTTGCTAGTGCTGTTTGGTAAGGTTTAAACTAATTTAGCAGGGGAATGGGCACCAGGATGTAGCATTAGAAAAGAGAACCAAGGTGCACAAAGGATTGGGAGAGACAGATAGCACTAGAGTAAGAAATAGTACGGTATTAGGTGGGGTCAGACTAAGAGAGAATACAAAAAGGTCTAAGATAGGTTTACAGTGTGAATGCACGAAGTGTGGTAAATAAGGTTGGTGAGCTGTAGGCACAAATAGACAATGGGAATATGATGTCGTGGTGATAACGAAGATCTGGCTCAAAAAAGGGTAGGATTGGGTAATAAATATTCCTGGATATAAGGTATTCAGGAAAGATAGGAGGTGGGGTGGCAGTATTGATTAAGGAGAATATTACAGTGCTGGAAGAATCTATCTGGTTAGAGTTGAGAAACAATAGAGGTGCCATTACACTACTAGGTGTATTCTATAGGCCGCCAACTAGTGGGAAGGATATAGAGCAGCATGGACTCGATGGGCTGAATGGCCTCCTTCTGTGCTGTAATACCTCTATGACTCTAGGAGCAAATTTACAGGGAAATTACAGAGAGGTGCAAGAACTATAGAGTAGTGCTCATGGGGGACTTCAACTATCCTAATATAGACTGGGATAGTAATAGTGTAAAGGGCAGAGAAGGGGAAGAATTTCTGAAGTGTGTTCAGGACAACTTTCTTGATCAGTACGTTTCCGGCCCAACGAGGAAGGAGGCATTGCTGGATCTGGTTCTGGGGAATGAGGTGGGTCAAGTGGAGCAAGTGTCAGTAGGGGAACATTTAGGGAACAGTGATTACAGTATCATAAGGTTTAGACTAGCTGTGGAAAAGGACAGGGAGCAATCTAGAGTAAAAATACTTAATTGGAAGAAAGCCAATTTCAATGAGTTGAGAACGGATCTGGCCCGGGTAAATTGGAATCAAAGATCGGCAGGCAAAACTGTAATCGAACAATGGGCTGCCTTTAAAGAGGAGATGGTTTGGGTACAGTTGAGGTACATACCCATGAGGGGCAAAGGTAGGGCAACCAAAGCAGAGCTCATTGGATGACGAAAAAGATAGAGAGTAAGATGAAGCAGAAAAAGGGGATGCATGACAGATGTCAGGTTGAGAATACAAGTGAGAACCAGGCTGAATATAGAAAGTTCAGAGGGGAAGTGAAAAAGGAAATAAGAGGGGCAAAGAGAGAGTATGAGAATAGATTGGCAACTAACATGAAAGGGAATCCAAAAGTCTTCTATAGGCATATAAGTAATAAAACGGGTAGTAAGAGGAGGGGTGAGGCTGATTAGGGACCAAAATGGAGACCCACGTATGGAGGCAGAGGGCATGGCTGAGGTACTCAATGAGTACTTTGCATCTGTCTTTACCAAGGAAGAAGATGCTACCAAAGTCATAGTGAGAGAGGAGGTAGTGGAGATACTGGATGGGATAAAAATTGATAAGGAGGTACTAGAAAGACTGGCTGTACTTAAAGTGGATAAGTCACCAGGAATGTATCCTAGGATGCTGAGGGAAGTAAAGGTGGATATTGCGGCAGTACTGGCAATAATCTTCCAATCCTCCTTGGATACGGGGCTGATGTCAGAGGACTGGAGAATTGCAAATGTTACACCCTTGTTCAAAAAAGGGTGTAAGGATAAACCCAGCAACTACAGGCCAGTCAGTTTAATCTCGGTAGTGGGGAAGCTTTTAGAAACGATAATCCGGGACAAAATTAACAGTCACTTGGACAAGTATAGATTAATTAACAAAGCCAGCACAGATTTGTTAAAGGCAAATTGTGTTTAACTAACTTAATTGAGTTTTTTGATGAGGTAACAGAGAGGGTTGATGAGGGTAATGTGGTTGATGTGGTGTACATGGACTTCCAAAAGGCGTTTGATAAAGTGCCACATAATAGGCTTGCCAGCAAAGTTAAAGCCCATGGAATAAAAGGAACAGTGGCAGCAGGGATATGAGATTGGCTAAGTGACAGGAAACAGAGAGTAGTGGTGAATGGTTGTTTATCGGACTGGAGGAAGGTATACAGTGGTGTTCCCCAGGGGTCGGTACTAGGACTACTGCTTTTCTTGATATATATTAATGGCTTAGGCTTTGGTGTATAGGGCACAATCTCAAAATTTGCAGATAACAATACTTAGAAGTATAGTGAACAGTGAGGAAAATAGTGATAGACTTCAAGAAGACACAGACAGGCTAGTGGAATGGGCGGACATGTGGCAGATGAAATTTAATGCAGAAAAGTGCGAAGTGATACATTTTGGTAGGAAGAACGAGGAGAGGCAATATAAAGTAAAGGGTACAATTCTAAAGGGGGTGCATGAACAGAGAGACCTGGGGGTATATGTGCTCAAATCATTGAAGGTGGCAGGGCAGGTTGAGAAAGCGGTTAAAAAAGCATACGGGATCCTGGGCTTCATAAATCGAGGCATAGAGTACAAAAGCAAGGAAGTTATGATGAACCTTTATAAAACACTGATTCGGCCTTAACTGAAGTATTTGGGGGTGATTTTCATTCAGAAGTCGGGAAGGAGGCGGGACTACAACTTTCGGTGTTGTAGTACCTCCTCCATTGAGATGCGGCCAACCCACGCGATTTTAACTTGATTGACCTTGTTGAGCCTGCCCAGCGGGCTCAGCAGGCCAATTAAGGACCACCCAGCAACAGGTGACGTCACAGACTGAAATTTCATCTGTCAAGACGTTTTGACAGATGAAATATCAACGTTTCACAGCTGTTTGAAGCTGTCAAACACTGACAGTCTTACTTCTAACCTGAGTCCTTCTCCACAGACTCAGTTAGAAATCTCACCGGCGCAGAAAGCTGCAGGCTGTCACTTTTGACAGATCGCAGCCATTCTGCTTTCTGTGCCGGTTAGATGATGGACTCCCGAAACCGAGAGGAAGGAAGGCTGAAAAGGTAAGAAAAGGTCATTTAAAATTCTTTACACACTTTAGACATACCAAACACACTTACCTTTGCACTCATGTACCCATCACTCACCTGAACACCAACATCTCGACCCCTCCAAGTCCTTCAACCCGATGGCCCGACTCCTTTAACTTGGCGTGGTTTGGAGCTGTCGGGAATCCCACACTTCAAGCTTTAAAATAGGAATTAGGCTAAAAACTGCCTGTTAACTACCTGTTAACAGGTAGTTAATTGGCACTAATCCCTTCCCGCCTCGGGTCGGCGGGTCCCAGTGCGGGGCGGGTACCCGCCTCCTTTGAAACTTACATGGAGGTGGGTTGGGGGCGGGATGGTGTCGGGACCCCCGAATTCGGGACTTTAACCACCCGCACGCCTCCAATCCCGACTCCACGGATCAATGAAAATCGACCCCATTGTGTCCAATTCTGGGCAACGCACTTTAGGAAGGATGTGAAGGCCTTAGAGAGGGTGCAGAAAAGATTTACAAGAATGGTTCCAAGCATGAGGGACTTCAGTGACGTGGATAGACTGGAGAAGCTGGGGTTGTTCCCCTTAGAGCAGAGAAGGTTGAGAGGAGATTTGATAGAGGTGCTCAAAATCATGAGGGGTCTAGACAGAGTAGATGGAGAGAAACTGTTCCCATTGGCGGAAGGGTCGAGAACCAGAGGACACAGATTTAAGGTGATTGGCAGAAAAACCAAAGGCGACATGAGGGAAAACGTTTTTATGCAGCAAGTGGTTACTATCTGGAATTCACTGCCTGAAAGGGTGGTGGAGGCAGACTCAATCGTGGCTTTCAAAAGGGTATTGGATAAGTACCTGAAGGAAAAAAATTTGTAGGGCTACGGGGAAAGAGCGGGGGAGCGGGTCTATCTGAAGTGCTCTTGCAGAGAGCTGGCACGGGCTCGACGGGCCGAATGGCCTCCTTCTGTACTGTAACCATTCTGTGATTCTGTGATTCTAAGATTGTCATAAATTTAATATATATAAACTATACTTTTTCCCAACCATGAAAAATCTGCCAAGTATTTATTAATAATATTGGCCCAGAAATTCAGGTCTCCACGGGTGAGTACGCACGGGGTACTCACTCGTAGGCCCGATGGAAGTGCCGGTTTCCTGCATGCATTGCGCATGAAACCGGCACTTCCGTTCCTCTGAACGAAGAGGTTCAGAGGTCGAACGCGTGCGCGGGGGAGGTTGCGCGTGTGCATCGAACTTCGTTTTTTTTTACAGGTTTTTCCGGGAGGGTAAGCCTGGAGAATTTAGAAATATAAAAAGCAGGCGTAAGGCCTGCTTTTTACAAGGTAAGTGGTGAATTAATTAAAATTAAAATTAAAACATTTTTTCCACAGGTTTATTATTTTTAAATACTTTAAAGCAAGGTAAGTTTAATTTTAGTCCCGTTAGAAAATAAAATTATTTTTTCAAAAATTTAAATTATTGTTTAAAATAGTTATTTCATGTAATTTATAGTTTAAAAAAAAAATGTGATTTAAAAAAAAAATTATTGAAGATTTAGTGCTATTTTGGGGCCGTAGTATTTATAAGTCTTGACAGCACTTCCTGTCAGACTTATGAATGGAGCTTTCCCTGCTACGATTGGCTGCCCATGGTCCACGTGATCCCAGGGGACGCATCGAACTAACTGCGCCCCTGGGATACGCAAGCACTGCACGCCGGCAACTGGACCAGGCCCCGGATCGGAATTCCATGGGAGCCCACAGCGCAACGGCCGGCGCGCAAGGTAAGTGCAGATCGGGGGCTTGCACCCGTGGAAAGCCCCCGACCCGAATTTCTGGGCCATTGTTTAAAATAGTTGTTTCATGTAATTTATAGTTTATTTAAAAAATGTGATTTAAAAAATTTTTATTTGAAGATTTAGTGATGTTTTGGGGCCCGTAATATTTCTAAGTTTTGACAGCTCTTCCTGTCAAGCACTGCGCGCCGGCAGCTGGAGCAGGCCCAGGATCGGAATTCCACGGGGGCCCACAGCTCAACGGCCGGCGCGCAAGGTAAGTGCAGGTCGGGGGCTTACACCCGCGGGAAGCCCCCGACCCGAATTTCTGGGCCAATATTATTCTGTCTACGCACAGTTTTTTAAAACTCCTACATTTCCCAGGCCTGCTTCCAGGCCCATGAGTTCACCGTGCTGATTTTCATTTGGCTCTTGTTCCGTCTTTTGGATGAGGCGTTAAATCAAGTCTGCCTTCTCATGTAAACGTAAAGATCCCATGACACTATTCGAAGAAGAGCAGGGGAGTTTTCTCTGATGTCCTGGCCAATATTTATTACACCACCAACATCATCAAAACAGATTATCTGGTCATTATCATATTGCTGTTTGTGGGACCTTGCTGTGTGCAAATTGGCTGCCGCGTTTCCTACATTAGAACAGGGACTGCACTTCAAAAGTACTTCATTGGCTGTAAAGCGCTTTGGGACATCCTGAGGCCGTGAAAGGCGCTGTATATTAACAGGGTTAAAATTCAGCACTTGGCGGAAGAAAGCCTGCCTCTCTCCCCCACTACCCACAATGAGTAGACTTTGCCTGGGGAGGTGAAAATGATCCCTTCCCCTCCTCCCAATTTTGTTTCTGTAGCAAAGTATCTTAATGGAAAATCTGAGGCTTCTTCAAGGCACCAAGGCCACTAAGACTCTTCAGTTGAGGTAATCTGACAAAGGATGACCTTGTATTCTGGCCCCGAGGGAAGGTGACCTGTAAATGGTAGATCTATTCCTGTGGAAGGAATGGCCTTGGCAGTGAGTGCTGATTCACTTCATTATGAGGTGGCCTTCTGAGTCCTGGTTGGATTCCATCCGCTGGCACATGTATTGCCTTCACACTCTCCACTTTCTTCTTGGCTCAGTTGGTAGCCCAAGCTCACCTGAACTAGAAAGTTGTGGGTTCAAGCCCCACTCCAAAGACTGCGGGGGGGGGGGGGGAAATTCAGTTGCTTTGCGCCTCCCATTAGCGCCCTAGAGGGCGCTAACGGGGCGCAAAGCAACTAGCGCCCGGGCGCGGCGCTGCCAATGCCTCCCCCGAAATTCAGCAGGAAGTTAGCGGCGGTGGTAACCGTTAGCGCCCCGTGGAGCTGCGCTGGCGGTGATGACATCATCGCCGTGCGCAGCCCCTCGCTCGCGCCCCGGCCACGATCTTCAGAAGCTCCCCCTGACTTATCGCCGGATACTATGTCCGACGGGGTCAGGAGGGCCTACCTGCGGCCAGGGCGGGGCTAATTAAAGGTGAGGTGCTAGGCGGCCATTTTTGTTGCTGGCCGCCTGCCAGCACCTGCCCCCGTTGCCGTTCCCGGTCTCCTGAGCAGCCACCCCCTCCCGCAGAGTGCCGGCTGCACTCCGTGAGCCTGGCACTCCTTTGAGTGCCGGGTTCTTTTGCCGGCACTCCGATCCCTGGTGGCCCAGTTGGGCCCCGGGTCATGCTGCGCAAGGCCCCGCCCCTTTAAGAAGGTGAGGAAGGTCTGCAATATTGTGGCACGTAGCGCTGTGATATTCCCTCGCAGCACCCCAGGAGGGAGGTGGGGTGCTTCCAGTAGCACCCCTCTCCCCTCTTGGGGTGCTACCGATGAATTTCGGCAGGGGCACTAATTTTTTCAGGGTGCTAAAAGTAGCGCCCCGGGGGGCGCGACTCAATTTCTCCCCCTATATGTCTTATAAATGCAGTAACCAACAGTTTCTGAGCTCTGAAACTGAACGGCTGCAACATGGTATTCTTTATACCACTTCTGCAGCTGTCAGGTTATCAGATAAATCAAAGCAGACTCAACTCACGCCAGGGTGAGCTGGCGTGTTCCCCGAGCAGCGGGTAACCCGTGGAGGAGTATGTAAAATTAGAAGGCAGGCGCAAAATCACATTAAATTGGCTGTTAACAAGCCATTTAATGATCTAAATTGTCTCCCCCGCCGTTTGGTGTCGGGTCTGTTCTGTGCAGACAGACCCAACACCTGGGAGACTCGTGTGGAGGTGGTTTGACAGCGGGCTTCGTACCCGCTGTCAATCTTTGCTATTTTGACAGCGGACCCGCCTCCAAACCCGCCCTCTGAGCGCCGGCAAAATTCAGCCCAGAGTATTTAAGGTTAAATAAAAGTAGTCCACAAGGTGGCACTCTGTTCATATCTTAGCTTGGTGTGTGGGAAAAGGTGGCATGGAGTATACTGATTTCGAATATAGAACCACACCTACATTTACAGCAAATTTTCCAAAATATTGAGAGACATTAGAAAACTTGATGGGTCAGCTTTCCATTTAACTGTTTCATCGCACAACTACCTCCAACATAGAAACAGGAGTCGGCCATTCAGCTCCTCGAGCCTGTTCCGTCTTTCAGTTAGATCATGGCTGATCTGTACCTCAACTCCATTTACCTGCCTTAGCTTTATATCCCTTGATACCCTTACCTAACAAAAATCTGTTCATCTCAATCTTGAGAGCTCCAATTGTCCGCAGACTTATGGGGGGAGAGAATCCCTGATTTGTACTACCTTTTGTGTGAAGAAGTGCTTCCTGATTTCCCTCCTAAATAGCTGAGCTCTAAGTTTAAGATTGTGTCCCCTTGTTCTGGATTCCCTATCAGAGGAAATAGTTTCTCTGTATCTATCCTATGGAATCCTTTTAACATTTGAGACACCTCGATCAGATCACCTCGCAACCCTCAACATAAGGCACTGTAAAAAAGAATGCCCTTAAATGTGCATGAAGGGTTACAGTTTGAAAACATTTGAAATTACCAAATTAAATAAGAAATGGTTTAGACATCTCAGAGTGGCAGCGGACCTGCGGGAAACGAGGTGGTGGCGGTGACTACAAGAGGCGGCGAGGCTCAGGTAGGCCTCAGAGTGGCGGCGGACCTGCGGGAAACGAGGCGGCGGCGGTGATACAAGAAGCGGCGAGCAGCAGGTAGGTTTACCAATCTCCAATCCCCGAGCTCAGAGGGAGGGAGAGAAGTAAAAAGTAATCGAAATGTGACGTCACCAGAAAGCAGGTAAGTGATTGGTTGGTGAGCATTTCTCTCTTTTTAAACTTAAACTCTGTGGTTTATAGTTTCTAAGCTCTCTGTGGTGTAACGGGGACTGCTGGTAAACCAAGGCCCTTAAGTATATCATTTAACTGTAGTGTAATTGGTGGGATTGATTTGATTTAATTTAATTTGAATTAATTAAAGGGTAAGTCATGACAGGAGAGCTCGGCCCCGTGGTATGCTCCTCCTGCGCTATGTGGGAACTCAGGGACACTTCCTGTGTCCCTGACAACCATGTGTGCAGGAAGTGTGTCCAGCTGCAGCTACTGGCAGACCGCATTGCGGCGCTGGAGCTGCGATTGGATACATACTGGACCATTCACGAAGCTGAGGACGTCGTGGATATCACGTTTAAGCAGTTGGTCACACCGCAGGCAAAGGTTGCACAGGCAGAAAGGGAATGGTGTGAGGGTGCCGGTCAGTTCCTTCAGTAACCCCTAGATGGCACCTTCACTTGTTTGTTTCCCTTTGTTAATTGTTACTTGTTTCTCCTCTTTTGGTAGGGCCAAATAAATTGAACAAATAAACTGTAACTAAACCTCTAAAAAATCTTTAAATAAACCTTAACAAATCAAATTAAAATTTGGTTATCCAATCCAATTATGCACTCCAGTCCCCGCGGCGCCCACCGGTCACGGAAGTGCTCGAGCGCGCCGGCGGACACCGCGTGCTCCATCTCCAGGGCCACCCGGGCGCGAACATGGCCGCGGAAGAGAGGGAGGCAATCTGGCTGGATGACCCCCTCGACCGCCCGCTGCCTGGACCAATTGATGGCTTTTTTCGCCAGGCCCAGGAGCAGACCCACGAGGAGGTCCTCCAACCTGCCCGCTCCCCTCCGCACCGGGTGACCGTAGATCAAGAGTGTGGGACTGAAGTGCAACAAAAAATCGAAGAGCAGCCCCTTCAAATAATGGAAGAGGGGCTGCAACCTCTCACATTCAACATAAACATGAAAAACGGACTCCTCCAGACCGCAGAACAAACAGGCGGTCTGGGAGTCCGTGAACCTATTTAACAATTTATTGCACGGGACTGCTCCATGCAACACCCTCCAGGCCAAGTCCCCAATAGAACAAGGGAGGACTCCCGCATAGAGAGCCCTCCATTGGGGACCTCCGCCTCCGCCGGAAGGAAAAACGGCACGCCACGGCGTGTCCGGACGGCAGGCGAAGATGACAAAGTGGAAAGTGTGCAGGAGCAGCCCGTACAGGAAACCCCTCCATGTGGAATGAAAAGGCACGGAGGGCATCTCCTCGAGACGGCTCAAGTTGTGAGGCGCTGGTTCCCGAGGGGGGTTTCGGGGCAGGGCGCCGATAAGGAATTCCGTCCGAACGGGGGAAAGCTCGGACGGGATCGCCCCACGCGCTTGAGCCGCCTCGATACACCTCGTGGCGCCGGGGTGCAGCGTCGCTTTCACCGACTCGATGGCATCGACTGCGAGCTGGACGTTGTCCCAAGACATGCGCCACGCCAACTCCTCCGGCGCCATCCAGCCCGCTCCTCCGCCATCGAGTAGGTCCCCGACTCTAGTCACCTTGCCAGGCACAGCCCTGCGTTCCGCCAGCCACCCGAACTCGCGGACGTGGAGGTGCGGTTTCCTGAACAGCGGCTCCCGAAGGACAGCCGCCATTCCTGACGGGGGAGAGCTCCGCCTGGAGGCGACGTAGTTCCAAACCCATAGCAGTTCCTGGTAGAAGACAGGCAGCTCCCGCAGGCTGATACGCCTGCCGCCCACTTCCAAAAACAGGAGCTGCATGTCGTAATTGAGGCCGTGCAGCTGGCGGAAAAAGTACGTCGCCAGCGCACACCATCTCGGAGGATTCTCAACGTACAGGTATCTCTGCAGCGTCCGAAGACGGAAAGTCGCAGCCTGGGTGCGAAGGCACACCAACGCCTGACCGCCCTCCCTAAGCGGGAGACTCAGAACCGCGGCAGAGACCCAGTGCATCCTTTTGTCCCAGAAGAAGTCGACGAGCTTCTTCTGTATCTTGGCGACAAACGCAGGGGGAGGGATCAAAGTGACGAACCGGTACCACAACATGGCGGCCACCAGTTGGTTTATGACCATCACTCGACCCCTGTAGGACAACACTCGGAGCAATCCTGTCCAGCGTCCTAAGCGAGTGGTGACTTTGGCCTCCAACTCTTGCCAGTTCGCCGGCCAGGCGTCCTCGGCAGGGCTGAGGTAGACTCCCAAGTAGAGGAAGTGCGTGGTGCTCCAGGCGAAGGGCCTGAACTCCTCCGGCAGGGAGTCCACCTGCCACTGACCCACCAGGAGTCCAGAACATTTCTCCCAGTTGATCTTGGCGGAGGATGCGTCCGAGTAAATCTGCTGGCATTCCCGCATCCTCCGCAAGTCAGCGGGATCTGTGACCGTGAGGAGCACGTCATCGGCGTAAGCCGAGAGGACCACCTCCACGCCCGGCCCTTGCAGAGCCAGTCCCGTCAACCTCTTCCGCAAGAGGCGCAGGAAAGGCTCTACGCAAACGGTGTACAACTGGCCGGACATGGGGCATCCCTGACGCACCCCCCTCCCGAAGCGAAGGGACGCCGTCAAGGACCCGTTAACTTTAATCAGACACTCTGCGGCAGCGTACAGAAGTCGGATCCGGGCGACAAAATGCGTCCCGAACCCGAATGCGCGCAGAGTCCCGAAGAGATACTCGTGATCCACCCTGTCGAACGCCTTCTCCTGATCCAGGGAAAGGAAGGCGACCAACAGACCAGCCCTCTGGGCATGGTGGACCAGGTCCCGGACCAGATGGGTGTTATCGTGGATGGTCTGGCCCGGGACCGTGTAGGACTGGTCGGGGTGGATCATGTGGGCCAGCACGGCGCATAGGCGAGCAGACATAGCCCTGGCAAAAATTTTATAGTCCGTGCTGAGGAGGGAGACCGGGCGCCAGTTCTTAAGGAGGCGGAGATCGCCCTTCTTAGGCAGCAGGACAATAACCGCCCTGCGCCAAGAGAGGGGCATCTCCCCGGTCGCCAAACTTTCCTCCAGGACCCGCGCGTAGTCGCCCCCGAAGATGTCCCAGACGCCCTGTGGAACTCCATGGTCAGCCCGTCCAGCCCCGGGAACTTTCCCCTGGAGAGCTGGTGGAGGGCGCCAGTCAGCTCCTGCAGACTCAGAGGAGCGTCCAATTTTTCGGCGCCCTCCAGGCCGACCTTCGGCAGGTCCTCCCACAAAACTCCGCGCGCAGCCTTGCTGGACGGATCCGGAGAGAACAGAGCCCCGTAATAGGTGCGGGCCTCCGCACTGATTCCCTCCGGATCCGTGACCAGAGATCCGTCGTCGGCCAGCAGCCCCAAGAGCTGCTTACGGACCCCCTGTCTTTTTTCCAGCGAGTAGAAGGGGGAGCCGCGGTCCAGGTCCCGCAGGAACTGGATCCGCGACCTCACGTACGCGCCTCGGGACCCGACAAGCTGCAGGTCCTTCAGCGCGCCCTTCTCTTCGTACACCATCCGCAGGGCCGGGTCCTTGAAGACTTGACCGAGACAGGACTCCAGGTCGAGCACCTCCTTCTCCAACCGCCCGACCCGGGCCTCCCGCCTCTTGGTCGACCCCTTTGCGTACTCCTGACAGAAGAGATGGACGTGAGCCTTGCCCACGTCCCACCGTAGCCTCAAGGAGGGGAAGCCCCTCCGCTTCCTTCTCCAATCGGCCCAGAACCGGCGAAACAAATCCTGGAACCGCGCGTCCTCCAGCAGCCGGTTATTGAAATGCCAGTACGCGGACCACCACCGTGCGCGCAGCGGAGCGAGCTCCGCCCACACCAGGTGGTGGTCCGTGCACGGCACCGGCCGCATGGAAGCTGCCGGAACGCAGGAGACGTACGCCCGGGAAATATAAAGGCGGTCGATTCTGGACCATCTTCCTCCAGACCTCACGCAAGTGAAGGCGCTGGAGTCGGGGTGGAGATGTCGCCAGACGTCCACCAAGTCGAAGGACCCAACCAGGTCCCTCAACTTCTCCATCGCCGCCGGGCATCGCTGGGGGGCCGAACGGTCCCTCGCCTCGAGGGTGCAGTTAAAATCCCCCCCCGAGGATGACGCACTCGCCCGCGTTGATGGAGCCCAGAAGAGCGGACACTTCTTCAAAGAAGCGCACTTGCTGCGCACCGGCCTGAGGGGCGTACACATTCACTAGATGGAGCGGCACGCCCCCCAGGCGCACAGTGACCTGGAGCAAGCGGCCCGGCACGAGCTCCTTGACCCCCAAGATCTCCGGCTGAAAATGCGGGGCCAGCAAGATAGCCACCCCGCTGGAAATGCTGGAGAGGTGACTCATGCTGACCCCTCCTTGCCATTCCAGGAGCCACGTGGCCTCGTCTCCCGGAACGGTGTGGGTTTCTTGCAGGAAGCACACCGCATACTTCCCGTCCCGAAGGACCGAAAGGTTATTAAATCTGCGGCGAGCCTCCCTGCTGCCGTTGATGTTGAGGCTGGCTATGGTTATCTTCATCTCAGAAGCATAGTGCAACCTCTACCTACAACTAACGGGGGGAGGGAGCGCAGCCGCTAGTCGACCGCCACTCCCTCAGAAGCCCAGTGAGGAACGACCTGAGCCGACGCAGCTCGAACGGGCCCACGTCCGCGCCAACGGCCTTGACGGCGGCACGGCCCGACCCGATGAGCAGCGCCAGCTCCGACCACCTGGCGAGGGCCAGCTGGGTTTTGTTGGGACTACCCTGGCACGCGGCCACAAAATCCCAGAGTTCCCCGACGGGAATGAGGGGAGACCCGGCGAGGGGCACGGGGTCATCCATCACCTCGTCGGCGATGGAATCCAAGTCGTCCTCCGCGCCCATCACCGAGTCCCCGTTGCGCAGTGCGCAGCGAACGGCTCGGCCGCAACAGCCGGCCCCGCCTCCGCCCGGAACCCACCCCCAGGATCGGTGGCAGAGGAATCCTCCCTGGGCTCCTCTGGGGGCGCCGGGCCAGAAGACGGCGGCGGTTCAAAGCCCCCCTCCGCCTCAGACGCCTCAGACGCCGGAGGAATCGGGGAAAAAGCAAAACCCAACTTCTCCAAGACGTCCGGCGCCGGAGACGCAGTCAGAGGGCCCTCCTCTTCCCCGCCACCGGCCTCCGACCCAGCAGATGGGGTGACCTCAGCTAAAACCTCGACCAGGTCGAGCAGCCCCTGGGAAATGTCCGGGTCGCTTTGGGCGAGCTCACTTTCGTCAAACTCGCCCGACCCAGACCCCAGGCCGCCCGACCCGTCGAGGGGTAACGGCACCGAGAGACAATCTACTTCTGCCGCGGGTTGTTCCGCGACCCCCCCCATGGGCAGGGTCTCGTCCCTATCCCCGGGAGGCGCGTGCTGGACAGACACATCTGCCTCAGCCTCCCGAGGGACAGGCGACCCCTGCCGACCGCCGGAGATGGTGACAGCGGAGGGGGAGGGCGCAGTACCTGCGGCGGGCAACGACTCCCCCTGTTCGGAGGGTCCTTCCTCCTCCCGGTCCTCCTCCTCGTCCAGGGGGTCGCGCCTTCTTTTTAGCGCGGAGGGAGCGAGGGAGACCTCCATGCCTGCAGGGGCCTCCTCCTCTGCTCCATCCGGCGTGGCAGGTTCGTCGGGTTCCTCGGGCCCGAGCCCGGCTGCAGGTATTAACGTTTCCGCCTCAGCGGCGGCGGCCACAGGCTCGGGCACGAGGCCCCTCCCACCCTCGACTGCCCCGACCAACTCCGCGATGAGCGCGGGTGTCAGGGGCTCTAAGTTCAAGGGCTCGCCCTCCGCGGGGGGACCCACCTTGAGATGTTTGGATTTCCCCCGCGCCTTCTTTCCGCCCGGACGGGTTCCCTCCCCCCCGCCGGAGGCCTTGATGGCATCGGCCGACGACGACGACCACGCATCAGTTGTTTGAGGGGCGCGGCCAGACCCGGGGAGAGGAGCGGTGGCGGCGCCAGCCTCGGCCACGCCAGACGATCTGGCGGCCTTGGAGGCGGGGCAGTTCTTTCTAATGTGCCCCACTTCCTTACAGGCGTGGCACCGCACACCGTCCGACGTCCAAAAGGCGCGGTAGGCGGTCCCCTCGTGGAGGACGACAAAAGCCCCGTTGGTGTCCTCCTCCCGCGCCAGCTGGATGTAGACCTGGCGCCGGAAGGAGAAGACGTGCCGAAGGCTGGCTTCCCAGCAGCCAAGCGGGATAGGCGCAATCCCCGACCTCACCTCCCCAAGTTGATGCAAGTGGGGGAGGAGGAGCTCACCAGGAATGTAGGGCGGGACGTTAGAAATAACGATCCTCCTCGCGGTGGCCTCGAGAGGATCCACTGCCAGGAAGGTCCCGCCCACAGTGAGCCCCTTGGTGGTGGCCAGGGACACCGCCCGCTCCGACCCCAGGAAGAACACAGTCTTCCCGTACATTTTTGAGGCGGCGAGGATGGCTGAAGGGCCGACAACCCCAGCCATGGCCTTAACGCACGCCTCAATTGTCATATTGGGGTGGGTGTAGCTCTTCACCCCAAGCTTTTTGGTGATAAGTTTAAAAGGTGACTGGGCAGCAGGAGAAGCGAGAGTGGATGTGGCTGTGGCTACCACTCTCGCATAGGTCCTGGCTGACCCCGCCACCGGCGAAGATGTACTCGCCATTATGGGGTGGTTCTCTTTTTTAAAAAGAAGAAGCTACACTCACCCCAAGTCACAGGCCTGAAGGTGTTAAAAGGCCTCAGGTTTTTTTAATTCTTCCCTTGAGCAGAGGGAGCTGTTAAACTAAAGGCCCGCCTCTCCCCTTGTTGGAAGTAATTGGGAGAGGGGCCTACTCCCCTCTGCTCAAGTGGCAATTAGTAGAAAGTTTTAAGAGGTGCCTCCTGAGAGACAGGGAGAGAGACAAAGAGAGGGAGAGGGGGGAGGGGTGGGAAGGAGGGAGGCCACAAAGGCAGGGGCGCCACTCAGGATGGTAGGTAGGTGGGTGGGCGTCGGCAGGGGGTGCACACCCCGATGGAAAAATGAATAAAGTCTCTGCGGATGGTCTTCAGGCAGGGGGAGAAGATGTCTTCGCCTGGGGAAGCTGGAGAAAAGCCCAGGCTCAGCCCCACACCAGGTCTTCTCGATGTACTGAAGAGGCTTCACCTGGGCAGCTCCAGCTAACCCAGGCCAGGCAATGGAAGGGGCTTTTGACACCCCTTGGTCTTCCGGCCCGGTCTTCTTTCCTCCCCCTACCCACAATACAAAGTCTTTGGGGAATCCACCGAATGACACCCCCCCTGCAGAAGTTTCAAATGGAAAAGAAGTTGCTCCTACCCTCCTTCCAAGTAGTGGGTGTTGAAGGCCGCTCCTCTCCCCTCTCTCCCTCTCCTGGAATGGAGGCCAATTTGGGGAGGCAGTGATGGAAAAGCCTCTCTTGTTGTAGATGCTGGCCTCCTTCTTCCCTCTCCTCCTCTCTCTCCAGGCACCTCGGTAGATGATGTTAGTAGATGGTGGATGGTGGTGGTGGTGGCCTGGGGTCTCTCCTTTCCCTTCACTCCCAGGTCAAGGCGACCACCACTTCCCACACAGCTGCTGCAGCACAACCTGCTCCACAGAGAGCAAGGTCTGGAATGAGTGTGAGGGTGCCAGTCAGTTCCTTCAGTAACCTCTAGATGGCACCTTCACTGGTTGGTTTCCCTTTGTTAATTGTTACTTGTTTCTCCTCTTTTGGTAAGACCAAATAAATGAACAAATAAACTGTAACTAAACCACTAACAAATCTTTAAATAAACCTTAACAAATCAAATTAAAATTTGGTTGTTTAATCCAATTATGCACTCCAGTCCCCGCGGCGCCCACCGGTCACGGAAGTGCTCGAGCGCGCCGGCGGACACCGCGTGCTCCATCTCCAGGGCCACCCGGGCGCGAACATGGCCGCGGAAGAGAGGGAGGCAATCTGGCTGGATGACCCCCTCGACCGCCCGCTGCCTGGACCAATTGATGGCTTTTTTCGCCAGGCCCAGGAGCAGACCCACGAGGAGGTCCTCCAACCTGCCTGCTCCCCTCCGCACCGAGTGACCGTAGATCAAGAGCGTGGGACTGAAGTGCAACCAAAAATCGAGGAGCAGCCCCTTCAAATAATGGAAGAGGGGCTGCAACCTCTCACACTGAACATAAACATGAAAAACAGACTCCTCCAGACCGCAGAACAAACAGGCGGTCTGGGAGTCCGTGAACCTATTTAACAATATATTGCACGGGACTGCTCCGTGCAACACCCTCCAGGCCAAGTCCCCAATAGAACAAGGGAGGACTCCCGCATAGAGAGCACTCCATTGGGGACCTCCGCCTCCGCCGGAAGGCAAAACGGCACGCCACGGCGTGTCCGGACGGCGGGCGAAGATGACAAAGTGGAAAGTGTGCAGGAGCAGCCCGTACAGGAAACCCCTCCATGCGGAATGAAAAGGCACGGAGGGCATCTCCTTGAGACGGCTCAAGTTGTGAGGCGCCGGTTCCCAAGGGGGGTTTCGGGGCAGGGCGCCGATAAGGAATTCCATCCGAACGGGGGAAAGCTCGGACGGGATCGCCCCACGCGCTTGAGCCGCCTCGATACACCTCGTGGCGCTGGGGTGCAGCGTCGCTTTCACCGACTCGATGGCATCGACCGCGAGCCAGACGTTCTCCCAAGACATGCGCCGCGCCAACTCCTCCGGCGCCATCCAGCCCGCTCCTCCGCCATCGAGTAGGTCCCCAACTCTAGTCACCTTGCCAGGCACAGCCCTGCGTTCCGCCAGCCACCCGAACTCGCGGACGTGGAGGTGCGGATTCCTGAACAGCGGCTCCCGAAGGACAGCCGCCATTCCTGACGGGGGAGAGCTCCGCCTGGAGGCGACGTAGTTCCAAACCCATAGCAGTTCCTGGTAGAAGACAGGCAGCTCCCGCAGGCTGGTATGCCTGCCGCCCACTTCCAAAAACAGGAGCTGCATGTCGTAATTGAGGCCGTGCAGCTGGCGGAAAAAGTACGTCGCCAGCGCACACCATCTCGGGCACGAGGCCCCTCCCACCCTCGACTGCCCTGACCAGCTCCGCAATGAACGCGGGTGTCAGGGGCTCTAAGTCCAGGGGCTCGCCCTCCGCGGGGGGACCCACCCTGAAATGTTTGGACTTCGCCCGCGCCTTCTTTCCGCCCGGACGGGTTCCCTCCCCCCCGCCGGAGGCCTTGATGGCATCGGCCTCCGACGACGACCGCGCATCAGTTGTTTGAGGGGCGCGGCCAGACCCGGGGAGAGGAGCGGTGGCGGCGCCAGCCTCGGCCTCGCCAGACGATCTGGCGGCTTTGGAGGCGGGGCAGTTCTTTCTAATGTGCCCCACCTCCTTACAGGCGTGGCACCGCACACCGTCCGACGTCCAAAAGGCACGGTAGGCGGTCCCCTCGTGGAGGACGACAAAAGCCCCGTCGGTGTCCTCCTCCTGCGCCAGCTGGACGTAGACCTGGCGCCGGATGGAGAAGACGTGCCGAAGGCTGGCTTCCCGGCAGCCGAGCGGGATAGGAGCAATCCCCGACCTCACCTCCCCAAGTTGGTGCAAGTGGGGGAGGAGGAGCTCACCAGGAATGTAGGGCAGGACGTTAGAAATAACGATCCTCCTCGCGGTGGCCTCGAGAGGATCCACCGCCAGGAAGGTCCCGCCCACAGTGAGCCCCTTTGTGATGGCCAGGGACACCGCCCGCTCCGACCCCAGGAAGAACACAGCCTTCCCGTACATTTTTGAGGCGGCAAGGATGGCTGAAGGGCCGACAACCCCAGCCATGGCCTTAACGCACGCCTCAATTGTCATATTGGGGTGGGTGTAGCTCTTCACCCCAAGCTTTTTGGTGATAAGTTTAAAAGGTGACAGGGCAGCAGAAGAAGCGAGAGCGGATGTGGCTGTGGCTACCACTCTCGCATATGACCTGGCTGACCCCGCCACCGGCGAAGATGTACTCGCCATTATGGGGTGTTTCTCTTTTTTAAAAAGAAAGAGCTACACTCACCCCAAGTCACAGGCCTGAAGGTGTTAAAAGGCCTCAGGTTTTTTTTAAGTCTTCCCTTGAGCAGAGGGAGCTGTTAAACTTAGGCCCGCCTCTCCCCTTGTTGGAAGAAATTGGGAGAGGGGCCTACTCCCCTCTGCTCAAGTGGCAATTAGTAGGTAAGAAGTTTTGAACCAGAGGTGCCTCCTGAGAGACAGAGAGAGAGACAAAGAGAGGGAGGGGGGGTGGTGGGAAGGAGGGAGGCCGCAAAGGCAGGGGCGCCACTCAGGATGGTAGGTGGGTGGGTGGGCGTCGGCAGGGGTGCACTCCCCGATGGAAAAATAAATAAAGTCTCTGCGGGTGGTCTTCAGGCAGGGGGAGAAGATGTCTTCGCCTGGGAAAGCTGGAGAAAAGCCCAGGCTCAGCCCCACACCAGGTCTTTGCAATGAAGGCTTCACCTGGGCAGCTCCAGCTAACCCAGGCCAGGCAATGGAAGGGGCTTTTGACATCCCTTGGTCTTCCGGCCCGGTCTTCTTTCCTCCCCCTACCCACAATACAAAGTCTTTGGGGAATGCACGAATGACAACCCCCTGCAGAAGTTCAAATAGAACAGAAGTTGCTCCTACCCTCCTTCCAAGTAGTGGGTGTTGAAGGCCGCTCCTCTCCCCTCTCTCCCTCTCCTGGAATGGAGGCCAATTTGGGGAGGCAGTGATGGAAAAGCCTCTCTTGTTGTAAATGCTGGCCTCCTTTTTCCCTCTCCTCCTCTCTCCCCAGGCACCTCGGTAGATGATGTTAGTAGATGGTTGATGGTGGTGGTGGTGGCCTGGGGTCTCTCCTTCCCCTCCACTCCCAGGTCAAGGCGACCACCACTTCCCACACAGCTGCTGCAGCACAACCTGCTCCACAGACAGCAAGGTCTGGAATGAGTGTGAGGGTGCCGGTCAGTTCCTTCACTAACCCCTAGATGGCACCTTCACTGGTTGGTTTCCCTTTGTTAATTGTTACTTGTTTCTCCTGTGTATTACTTAACTGCCTTTCATCTGGTTTATTGGTTTCACCTGTTTTTGCTTGTATTTAAGTTCTATGGTTTCTTCCGTCTGGGCTCAGTCCTGACAAGGGAGTTAGTCTTGACAAGGTGCTCTGTCTTGACTAGGTGCTCAGTCTCGACAAGCCTGTGGCAGCTTGCCTTGACAAGCCAGTTGCCTAGGGATAGCTTGTCTTGGGCTAAGTCTTGAAAAGCTGTTTGCCTTAGTTGTTGCTTGTCTTGAGCTCCTATGTCTATAACTGTTTATCTGTGTTATGTTTCTGCTCGTATTTAAGTTCTGTGGTTCTTCCCTTTGTTCTCGATCTTGACAAGGTGCTGACAAGTTGCTCAGTCTTGATAAGGCGCTCAGTTTGGACAAGCCGGTTGCCCTGTGGTAGCTTGTCTTGAGCTCAGTCTTGACAAGCCGGTTGCCTCACGGTAGCTTGTCTTGAGTTCCTATCTTGACAAGCCGGTTGCCTATGTGGTAGCTTGTCTTGAGCTCCTATGTTTCGTAACTGTTTACCTGTGTGATTCTAGTAAAGTACTGTTATTTAAGACTGCATATCTGCTTCTTGCCTCGTCTGTCTGCACTTGGGTCCAGAACCAGCCTCGCCCGGACAGCACGGCCCCATGTCTACACGGCCCCGTGACAGCAATCCTGACAAATGGGTGACCAACAGGCAGAGTAGTAGGCACAGGCAGGTAGTGCAGGAGTCCCCTGTGGATATCCCCCTCTCAAACAGATATACCACTTTGAATACTGTTGAGGGAGCTGGCTTATCAGAGGAAGGCAGCAACAGCCAACTTCCTGGCAACAGGGGTGGCTCTGCTGCACAGGACGGGAGGAAAAAGAGGGGTAGAGCTATAGTAATAGGGGATTCTATTGTAAGGGGAATAGATAGGCGTTTCTGCGGCCGCAAACGAGACTCCAGGATGGTGTGTTGCCTCCCTGGTGCAAGGGTCAAGGATGTCTCAGAGAGGCTGCAGAACATTTTGGAAGGGGAAGGTGAACAGCCAGTTGTCGTGGAGCATATAGGTACCAACGATATAGGTAAAAAACGGAATGAGGTCCTAAAAGCTGAATATAGGAAGTTAGGAGGTAAATTAAAAAATAGGACCTCCAAAGGTAGTAATCTCAGGATTGCTACCAGTGCCACATGCTAGTCAGAGTAGAAATAGAAGGATATTTCAGATGACTATGTGGCTAGAGGATTGGTGCAAGGGTGAGGGATTCAAATTCCTGGGACATTGGAACCGGTTCTGGGGGAGGTGGGACCAGTACAAACTGGACGGTTTGCACCTGGGCAGGGCCGGGACCGATATCCTAGGGGGAGTGTTTGCTAGTGCTCTGGGGGAGGGTTTAAACTAAAATGGCAGGGGGTTGGGAACCTGAGCAGGGAGACAGAGGAAAGGGAAACAAGGATAAAAGCAAAAGATAGGAAGGAGAAAAACAAAAGTGGCAGTCAGAGAAATCAAGGGTTTAAATCAAACATGGCCACAGTAAATAACAATTCTAATAGGTCTAAGAGCATTAAAAAAACAAGCCTGAAGGCTTTGTGTCTTAATGTGAGGAGCATTCGTAATAAGGTGGATGAATTAGCTGCGCAAATAGAGGTAAACGAATATGATTTGATTGGGATTACGGAAACATGGCTCCAGGGTGGCCAAGGCTGGGAACTCAACATCCAGGGGTATTCAATATTCAGGAAAGATAGGCAAAAAAGAAAGGGAGGTGGGGTAGCATTGCTGGTTAAAGAGGGGATTAACACAATTGTAAGGAAAGATATTAGCTCTGATGATGTGGAATCTGTATGGGTAGAACTGAGAAATACCAAGGGGCAGAAAACGTTATTGGAATGGTATATAGACCTCCAAACAGTAATGCGGAGGTTGGGGATGGCATTAAAAGGGAAATTAGAGAAGCGTGCAATAAAGGCACAACATTCATCATGGGTGACTTTAATCTACATATAGATTGGGCTAACCAAATTAGTAACAATACTGTGGAAGAGGAATTCCTGGAGTGTTTACGGGATGGTTTCCTGGACCAATATGTCGAGGAACCAACTAGAGAGCATGCCATCTTAGACTGGGTATTATGTAATGAGAAAGGATTAATTAGCAATCTTGTTGTACGAGGCCCCTTGGGTCGGAGCGATCATAATATGATAGAATTCTTCATTAAGATGGAGTGAAGTAGTTGACTCAGAGACTACGGTTCTGAATTTAAATAAAGGAAACTACGATGGTACGAGGCGCGAGTTGGGTAGGATTGATTGGGGAATGTCACTAAGGGTTGACGGTGGATAGGCAATGGCAAACATTCAAAGATCGCATGGATGAACTACAGAATTTGTTCATCCCAGTTTGACATAAAAATAAAACAAAAAAGGTGACTCAACCGTGGCTAACAAGGGAAATTAGGGATAGCATAAGATCCAAGGAGAGGACATATACATTGGCCAGAAAAAGCAGTAAACCTGAGGATTGGGAGCAGTTTAGGATTCAAGAAAAGGATTAATTAAGAAGGGGAAAATAGAATATGAGAGTAAGCTTGCAGGGAACATAAAAACTGACTGTAAAAGCTTTTATAGATATGTGAAGAGAAAAAGATTGGTGAAGTCAAGTGTAGGTCCCTTGCAGTCAGAATCAGGGGAATTTATAATGGGGAACAAAGAAATGGCAGACCAATTAAATACATATTTTGGTTCTGTCTTCACAAAGGAGGACACAAATAACCTCCCAGAGATGTTGGGGAACATAGGGTCTGATGAAAGGGAGGAACTGAAAGAAATCAGTATTTGTAGGAAAATGGTGTTAGGGAAATTGACGGGATTGAAGGCCGATAAATCCCCAGGGCCTGATAATCTACATCCTAGGGTACTTAAGGAAGTGGCCCTAGAAATAGTAGATGCATTGCTGATCATCTTCCAACATTCGATGGAATCTGGAACAATACCCATGGATTGGAGGGTAGCTAATGTTACCCCACTATTCAAAAAAGGTGGTAGAGAGAAAATGGGGAATTACAAACCAGTAAGCCTGACATCGGTAGTGGGGAAAATGCTAGAGTCCATTATAAAAGATGTAATAGCAGAGCACTTGGAAAACAGTGATAGGATCGGACAAAGTCAACATGGATTTACAAAAGGTAAATCATGCTTGACTAATCTACTGGAATTTTTTGAGGATGTAACTGGTAAAATAGATAAGGGAGAACCAGTGGATGTGGTATATTTGGACTTTCAAAAGGCTTTCGATAAGGTCCCGCATAAGAGATTAGCGTGTATGGTTAAGGCACATGGGATTGGGGACAAGTTATTGACTTGGATAGAGAACTGGTTGGCAGACAGAAAGCAAAGAGTTGGAATAAACGGGTCTTTTTCCGAGTGGCAGGCAGTGACTAGTGGGGTACCGCAGGGATCGGTCCTTGCACCCCAGCTATTCACAATATATATTAATGATCTAGACAAGGGAACTAGATGTAATATCTCCAAGTTTGCAGTCGACACAAAGCTGGGTGGGCGTGTGTGCTGTGAGGAGGATGCCGAGAAACTCCAGGATGATTTGGACAGGTTGGGTGATTGGGCAGAAGCCTGGCAGATGCAATATAACATGGATAAATGCGAGGTTATCCACTTTGGTGTCAAAAACAGGAAGGCAGATTATTATCTGAATGGCAATAGATTGGGAGAAGGGGAAGTGCAACGAGACCTGGGTGTCCTTGTGCACCAGTCGCTGAAGGTAAGCATGCAGGTGCAGCAGGCGGTTAAGAAGGCAAATGGTATGTTGGCCTTCGTAGCGAGAGGGTTTGAGTACAGGAACAAGGATGTCTTGCTGCAGTTGTACAGGGCCTTGGTGAGACCACATCTTGAGTATTGTGTGCAGTTTTGGTCGCCTTATCTGAGGAAGGATGTTCTTGCCATGGAAGAAGTTCAGCGAAGATTCACCAGGCTGATACCTGGGATGGCAGGAATGACGTATGAGGAGAGATTGGGTCGATTGGGCTTATAATCGCTGGAGTTTAGAAGAATGAGAGGGGATCTCATTGAAACTTATAAAATTCTGACAGGACTGGACAGACGAGATGCAGGAAGGATGTTCCCGATGGTCGGGGAGTCCAGAACCAGGGGTCACAGTCTAAGGATAAGGGGTAAGCCATTTAGGACAGAAATGAGGAGGAATTTCTTCACCCAGAGAGTGGTGAACCTGTGGAATTCTCTACCACAGAAGGCAGTAGAGGCCAATTCATTAAATATATTCAAGAAGGAGTTGGATATATTTCTTAAGGCTAACGGGATCAAGGGATATGGGGAGAAAGCAGGGACAGGGTACTGAATTTGGATGATCAGCCATGATCGCATTGAATGGCGGAGCAGGCTCGAGAGGCCGAGTGGCCTACTCCTGCTCTTATCTTCTATGTTTCTATGTTGATTGTAAAATTGGAAAATACTGGTAATTTATCAAGGATTTGTTGCTTTTAAATGGTACAATCCTTGACCATGTAGTTCTTGACAATATTTAAGTACTCAGCTTGAGGTATCATAACCTATACTAAGAGAGACATTGGGATAAAATTTGAGAGGTGCTGATGGTCCTTAATTTTCAATTATATAGCAGCTTCAACATGGAAAAAGACCCAAGACAGATGGGACAGATGTAGGGATGGTGGTGGACAATATTAGGGAGGTGGAAGTAGGCAATCTTTGTGATGGAGAGGATATGGGATCAGAAATTCAGCTTGGGGCCAAAGAGGACACTGAGGTTGTGTCAGTCTGGTTCAGCTGCAGACAGTGACTGGGGAGGGAGATGGAGTCGGTGGTGAGGGTACAGAGTTCTGGAAATGCACTACAACATCCTGTCTTTCTGGGTTCAGCCTTGGATGTCTCTCTGGCCCAGGAACACCCGGTGAATGGGCTTGCAGCAGCATTAATGGTCATCGAATTTGGGGCCTTCTGGCTGCTGTTCAGGCCCTGCTGATCATCCTAGTGAGCCCTGAAGTTAAAAATTAGAGCTGCCTTGAGACGAAAGGAGGTTGTTGGCAGCTCCTCCAATCTGAGGGGGTTGGGCACAACCTGGGCTTACAGTAAGGACCCATCTGCATGAAGGCTTGGAGTGTGCAGCACAGATTGAAAGACTCCGCACAGCATCAACGAGCTGACAGTAGGGCAGCGGGTGGGGATGATATTCCTGCCAAATTCTTAAAGGTTAACGGGGTGGAGGTGGGGAGGAATTGTAATGGTCCTTAAGAACGGTGTCATAAACCACTGAGCCTCTCCTTGAGCTGTCTTTCTGAGGCTGATAAATAGGATTCTGTTTGAGGCACACATGCCCTTGGTCCTCCAGAGTGCGGTTATGGTTTCTGTCCACAAGCCTTATGACCCTAAAGACTACCTGAAATCTCACTGATATCAGTGGCTCTTTGGTTCTAAAGAAAGAAAGGACTTGCATTTATGTTGGAGCCATATCGAGTCTTTAGGATGTCCCAAAGTTCTTTATGTCCAATGCATTACTTTCGAAGTGCAGTTACTGTTGTTATGTAGGCAAACACGTAGGCCTTGATATTAACGGGGAGATGGAGAGGGAGTGGGGACAAGCTTAGCGGCCGGGACACCCGAAAATACGGGGACCATGGAGGTCCTGCCGAATTTAATGACGGCCTCATTTGAATTTTTTTTTTCCGTTTCCTGCCCGGCAGCCGGACAGATTAAGAGGCTGGCCAGCTATGGTAGTAGGCTGCAGCCAGGGACTGGAGATGAGGGAAGGAGGGAGGGATCGCGGGGGAGAGTAATAGATTGCAGGGGGGAAGAGATCACGAGAGGAAGAGATTGCAGGGGGGGTGGGTGGAGATCGCGAGTCGGCATTGGATTGTGGGGAGAGCTGAAGTTCGGATCGCGAGGCACTGAAGATTGGACCAGGGATGGTCGGCCGATCACAGGGAGGGAGGCTGATCATGAGGAGGGATGCCGATCATGAGCAGGGAGGCTGATCGCAGTAGGTAAGCTTGAGGGGCCAGGGGAAGCACTCCCGCTCCTCCTGGCCCACAAGCAGTGCTGGAAAAGCACTTACCTGCAGTTCTCGCCTCTATTTAGCTGCTGGGTTTCCTGAGCCCTGGGAAACCCGGCCCGCAGCCATTACATACTTTTGGCAGCCAAAATCTGAGGCACGCAGCCTCATTTAAATATTATAATTCCTGACCTGCCTCTCGAGAGCAAGTTACTCGCCTGTACCCATAACCTGTCCCGGTTAAACCGAAAGTAGACGCGTTCACGGCGAGTTGGGGGTCAGCTTTTCAATTTTTAAGAACTTAACCCCCTTTGCCCCCTCACGCCTGTCCTGTGGGGTTAGAATTCCCCCAATAGTGTATTAATTTGTGGAGGGGGGTGGGGTGGGAGGAGGAGACATAGTTCCTTCTATGTTCAGTACTTTGTACAAATATTGGCCACGAAATTTCAGATTCATTATAAGTGACATCTGAGAAATTGTGTATCTGGGCAACTGTGTGTTTTTTTATATAATGCAACTGTGAAACGACATACTACAGCAATACACAAACTGAACCTTGTTGCTGGGTGTAGTTACTATCTGATCTGAAATGGACTTTAAATCTTGCACTGATTTTATTATTCTGCTCAGTGCAGTTAGTGAGTTTTGGAGCTCATAAGGTGGCTGGTTATGCAGTTTCCCTTGCTCCCAGTCAGAACAGAGTCTTCTGTCTTACTATTCTTACAGCTCTTGGTTAGCCTCTTATGCCTCCGCACAGCTATCCCTGTTCTGGTCTGATCAAAATAACTGCATATGCGTGAGAGGTGCAGTCAAAAGATAGAAAGACTTGTATTTATCTGGCACCTTTCACAACCTCAGGATGTCCCAAAACACTTTACAGCCAATGAAGTAATTTTGAAGTGTTGACATTGTTGTAATGTAAGAAACCCTGCAGCCAATTTGCACACACCAAGATCCCACAAATAACAATGAACTAAACGACCAGATAATTGTTTTTTGTGATGTTGGTTGAAGGACAAATATTGGCCAGGACACCAGGGAGAACTCCCCTGCGCTTCCTCAAATAATGCCATGGGATCTTTTACATCCACCTAAGAGGGCAAATGGGGCCTTGGTTTAATGTCTCACCCAATAGACAGCACCTCCAACAGAGCAGCACTCCTTCAGCACGAGCACTGGAGTGTCAGCCTAGATGTTGTGCTCAATTCTATGGAGTGGAACTTGAACCCACAACATCCTGAGTCAGAGGCGAGAGTGCTGCACACTGAGCCACAGATGACACTATGGCCGGAATTTTCTGTACCTGGGCGGGTCGGGTGTGGGTGGTTGCTGTGACGGGTCGCGACACTGTTCTTCATTCCAGCCCGCCCCTGAGATCAACTTTCCGTTAATAAGAACATAGGAACATAAGAAATAGGAGCAGGAGTTGGCCATTCGGCCCTTCGAGCCTGCTCTGCCATTTAATAAGATCATGGCAGATCTTCTACCTCAACTCCACTTTCCTGCACTATCTCCATATCCCTTGATTCCCTTAATATTAAAAAAAATCTATCGATTTCTGCCTTGAATATACTCAACGACTGAGCCTCCACAGCCCTCTGAGGTAGAGAATTCCAAAGATTCACCACCCTCTGAGTGAAGAAATTTCTCCTCATCTCAGTCCTAAATGGCTGACCCCTTATTTTGAGACCATGACCCCTGGTTCTAGACTCCCCAGCCAGGGGAAACATCCTCTCTGCATCTACCCTGTCAAGCCCTGTAAGAATTTTGTATGTTTCAATGAGATCACTTCTCATTCTTCTAAACTCGAGAGAATATAGGCCTAGTCTACACAATCTCTCCTCATAGGACAATCCCCCCATCCCAGTAACCAGTCTGGTGAACCTTCGTTGCACTCCCTCTATGGCAAGTATATCCTTCCTTAGGTAAGGACACCAAAACTGAACACAATACTCCAGGTGTGGCCTCACCAAAGCCCTATATAATTGCATTAAGATGCCTTTACTCTTATACTCAAATTCTTTATCTATCCTGCTAGTTACAACCTCAAAAAACTCGAACAGAGTTGTCAAACACGATTTCCCTTTCATAAATCCGTGTTGACTCTGCCCAATCTGATTATTATTTTCTAAGTGCTCTGTTACCACATCCTTAATAGATTCTAGCATTTTCCCTACTATTGATGTCAGGCTAACTGGTCTATTGTTTCCCGTTTTCTCTCTCCCTCTTTTCTTAAATAGTGGGATTACATTTGCTACCTTCCAATCCGCAGGAACCGTTTAGAATCTATGGAATTTTGGAAGATGGCAACCAATGTATCCACTAACTCTATAGCCACCTCTTTTAAAACCCTAGGATGTAGGCCATCAGGTCCAGGGGATTTATTGGCTTTCAGGCCGATTCATTTCTCCAGTACTATTTCCTTACTAATACTAATTTTTTTCAGTTCCTCATTCTCACTAGACCCTTAGTTCTCTACTACTTCCAGAATGCTTTTTGCATCTTCTTCCGTGAAGACAGACATAAAGGGCTGGATTTTCTCAGCCCCGAGGAGGCGGGTATGGAGGCGGGACTGCCGGTAAAGTTGCAGAATGTGGGGGCGGCTGGCAAACCCGCCCCCATCCCGCCTCTGTGCCCTTTTGCCCGGAGGCGGGAACCGTCCTGCCCTGGGTCCCGTCTCCTCAAGGCGGGAAAGTGATTCAATCCTATTAACTGCATGTTAACAGGTAGTTAACAGGCAGAAAATAGGATTAGTCCCATTTTACCTTTCCAAGTGCAGGCTTCCCGACTTTGGAGAACCCCGCCAGGGTGTAGGAGATGAGAAGGAGGTCTGTGGGGGTCGAAGGGGTCTGAAAGTGCAATGTAGAGGTGAGTGATGGGTGCAAATGTGGAGTGGTAAGTATGTAAGGTGAGTGTAAAGTGTTATAAAATGTTCACTTACCTTTGTTTCTGCCTACAGCCTTCAGCCACTGTGGATCCGGAGTCCCAAAATCTTCATTGTAGATTTCACAGACTGGCTGTTGGATCCTCCGAACCAACAGCCAGGTGATTTCTGCAAAGTTGAAAGGCTTGATGAGTCCTGAACACAAGGCCTCATCAAACTACACAGAATGTCAGTGTTTGACAGCTTCACAGAGCTGTCAAATGCTGACATTTCTTCTTTCAAGAAATTTTGACAGATGGCACGTCAGATGTTGACATGCTCTGTCAGTGACTTCCCCCTAATTGGCCTGCTGAGCCCGCTGGGCAGGCTTAACAAGGTCAATCAGGGGAAAATCCTGCTGGTTGGCCAGAAGCTGATGGAGGCGGGATTAAAAGCTTCTCATTGAGAAAATCCAGCCCAAAGTATTTGTTTAATTTCTCTGCCGTTTCCTTATTCCCCATTATAATTTCTCCTGTCTCAGCCTGTAAGGGACCCACATTTACTTTCGTTAATCTTTTCCTTTTTACATACGTATAGAAACTTTTACAATCTGTTTTTATGTCTCTCGATAGTTTACTCTCATATTCTATTTTCCGTTTCTTTATCAATTTCTTGGTCCTGCTTTGCTGAATTCTAAAATCCTCCCAATCCTCAGCCTTACTACTCTTTTTGGCAACATTATAGGACTCTTCCTTTATTCTAATACTATCATTAATTTCTCTTCTTAGCCACAGGTGGACCAGTTTTTCTGTGGTGTTTTTATTCCCTAAGGGAATGTATATTCGTTGTGAATTATAAATTATTTCTTTAAATGTTTGCCATTGCTTTTCTATTGTCATATCTTTTAATCTAGTTTCCCAACCTACCTTAGCCACTTCACCTCTCATGCCTACGTAGTTGGCTTTGTTCAGATTTAGGACCCTAGTTTTGGGCTTAACTAAATCACTCTCAAACACAACATAAAATTCTATCATATTATGATCACTGCTCCCCAGAGGCTCCTTTACTACAAGGTTATTAATTAACCCTGTCTGATTGCACAATACTAGATCTAAAATAGCCTGTTCCCTAGTACGTTCCTCGACATACTGATCTAGAAAACGATCTTGAATGCATTCCATGAACTCTTCCTGTGCACTATTACTGCAAATTTGGTTTGCCCAGTCTATATGAAAGTTAAAGTCCCCCATGATTACTGTATTACCCCTGTTACATGCATCTCTAATTTCCTGATTTATACTCTGCCCGACACTACAACTACTGTTAGGGAGCCTACAAACTACTCCCACTCGTGTTTTCTGCCCCTTGTTATTTCTTAGCACCACCCAAACATTTTGTTTTTCCGAGCCAAGATCCTTTCTCTTTACTGTCTTTATCCCCTCCTTTATTATCAGGGCTATCCCCGCACCTCCTTTTCCACTCTGCATGTCTCTTCACCTGGAATATTTAGCTCCCAACCTTGGTCACTCTGTAACCACGTCTCTGTAATGGCTATTAAATCAAAGCCATTTATTCTTATCTGTGCTATAAATTCATCTATTTTGTTGCGAATGCCCCTCCAACAGTGTAGCACTCCCTCAGTACCACCCCCGGCCAGGCCCGGGCCCCGGACGCTCTCCCCCCCAGCGCCGCCGCTAATGCAAGGTGGGGGGGGGGGCGGCGGGTAGGCCCGAGGCCTGGAGGCTGGAGTTGCCATGGGCCTCGTGGGGTGTGTGTGAGGGGGAGGCCGGCCCCCCGCCTGCTCACCTCCTGCAGTCGCACGCAGCCCGGGCTGAAGTGGATCTTCAGCTCCTTCTCCGCGCGCACCATGGCTGAGCTGCACTGGTGCCTATTAAGGCAGCCCTGCATGTTACCCAGCCCTATTAAATGGTGCGGGTCTGATGACGTCATTGATGAGGTTGCCTTGGAAGTTTCTGAAGTCGGAGAGCAGCTGGAGATGGGAGACTGAGAGAGAGGGACATCTCAGCAACCTGGTGACATTTCCTACAGCCACATGGCATACAGCAATCCCTCGTGTAGGGACTGAAGTCAGCAGCCAGTGAATGTTCATCATGTGCATAATGGTATCTGTACCCATTCTTGATATGACATATCTAACTCATCTCTTTACTCTCCCACAGGTTCATCAAGAGCCCCCGCCTCCCCCCACCACCCCCACTGTCCAGGAGGAAGAGAAAGACGACTCCTCAGTGGAGCCTCCAGCCTCTGAGGTTGCGCCGTCACCAGACATAAGCGCACCCAGCACCAGTGCAGATACGCACAGCTCGGTGGGTCCCACGCGAGATAGAGTAGTGATGTCACCTGGCGTCTCACAACTCAAGTGAGCAAGAGCAGACGGTGTTGACAGGGACAGCAGTGGAGACTCCTCGCCAGAGGGCGCAGGACGCTGCCAGCTCTGCTCAGCTGCATGCAGACGCTGAGCCTCCAATACTGGGCCATCCAGAAAGAGGGCTTTGACAGGTTTTGCGACCGCGATGTATGCAAATGTCCAAAGAATGGAGGAGTCAATCTCCAACATGAGCACCACCATGTCACAGGCGATGGAGACTGTCGGCTCTTATATGGAAAGGATGGCTACCTGTATGGAGCAGCTAATGCGCCACTCACAGGAGCACATGCTAGCTAATGAGAATAGATGGCTATCTCTGGAGAATAGATGGCAGACACTCATAGACCTCCTGTCTAGGAGGGATATCAATGTAGACGTGGGTCCTTGTGGCCTCACTGATGTGCAGCAAAGTGCTCTCCAGCTCCTTGCTAGCAGGGAAGTGCGGGTGGCCCACGAGAGGGATGATGGTGAGAGGAGACATGGAAGTGGGGGCTCCTCTCAAAGTGCTCGCCCCTGTTGCCCCTCCCCCCCCCCAGTCAGAGTCTCAGATGACTCCTCGGATCGCGATGGCAGAGTCTGCCCCTGCACAGTCGCAGCAGGAGCAGATGTTGGCGGGGTTGCAGCAGGGAAGTGAGCAGGCTGCCTCAACCTCTGCTGAAGCCACATGGGTAGCACCTTGTAGAAGCATGCGTAAGAAAAAGATGAAACACAAGTGGATGCACAAGGGTGTTTTAATAAATGTTTCTGTAAAGTTTCCATTACTGTGATGTCACGCATAAAACTTTATTTTCACCACTTTCCGGTCATGGACAAATTTGTGTGCAACTTTGTAAGTGGCTTAGTGAGTTGGAGTGAATGGTGAGACATAACGTTACCTCCAGCAATGGTGGTCAGTGTGAAAGGAATGGCTTGGTCATTGTAGGGATCCTTTATGGTGTTGGTGTGGGGTGCTGGGAGCCTGGCGCAGCATGTGGCAGCCATATGGGTGTAATGTGTGAAGTTAAGTAAATCTGGCCATGATGAGCCCATCCTTGGCCTCCTGGGCAGCAATATGCTCGGGTGCTGGTGGGATCTGGACCACAAGTTCCTCCTGCTCCTCCTCCTCCTCGTCTTCCAGCTGATGCTCTTCCTCTGAAGAGGCTGTGCGCTCAGTGCTTTACTTTTCATGTAGTGCTAACCCTCGCTGCTGTGCTATGTTGTGCAGGGCACAGCAGGCCACGTCAATTTTGGAGACCCTGGCTGGTGAGTACTGAAGGGCATTTTCAGCATACCTATTGTCTGCTCTGTGACACATCTGGTGGAAATGTGGCTTTCATTATATCTCTCCTCGGCCTCAGTACTTGGCCTCCTCAAGGGTGTCATGAGCCACGTCTTCAGTGGATAGCCCTTGTCGCCAAGCAGCCAGCCAGAAAGATTGTTTGGAGGAGCGAAGAGCTGAGGGAAGGTGGACTGGCGCAGGACGAAAGAGTCATGGCAGCTGCCAGGGAATATGGCACACACATGCATAATAATCTTACTATGGTTGCAGGTGAGCTGCACATTGAGGGTGTGGAAACCCTTGCGGTTGACAAAGACTCTTGGGTGATGATGGGGTGCCCTGATGGCCACATGTATGCAGTCGATGATGCCCTGCACCCATGGGAAGCCAGTCAGAGCGGCAAAGGCCAGCACCTGCTGAGTAACACTGGCTTCATCAGTGCCAAAGTTGATATAATTGACTGACTTGTCAGAGGACATCGGTGACCAATGTGATGCATCTGTGGGCGGCCGACTGTGAGATGCCATAAATGTCTGCTGCAAATCCCTGGAAGGAGCCTGAGGCGAAGAAATTGAGGGTGCTGGTGACTTTGACAGCCACTGGTAAGGCGTGTCCACCCGCTCTTCTGGGCTGCAGGTCTTGCTCCAGCAATCTGCAAATGTCTGCGACCACCTGGCGCGATAACCTGAGCCTCCCTTGGCACTGCTGCTCTGTCATGTTGAGGAAGCTCATCCTCTGCCTGTATACCCTGTGTTGGGGATATCGCTTCCGGCGCGGTGCAGCCCTGCACTGATGCCCTCTGTTCTGTGCAACATCAGGTAGTTGAGGAGAAGGTTGGTGGTGTTGTTGTTGATGCTGCTGGGGTGCGCCTGGTGTTGCTGTTGTTGGGGCTCATCGTGGTCCGATTCTGAGGACCAAGGTGAGACAGTATAAATGGTACCCATTCTAATGTAATAGATGGCAGGTCAGGTAGTCATGACAGAAGCAATCTGTCAATGGTGTGATAGGTTGTACCAATGAAATGACAGTGGATCGCGACTTTGCTGGAAACACTAGAAAGCTAAATCTGTGCTGACAATGCACTCAGCAATGGCATCTGCCTTAGGAAAATGACCAGCTGTCATCTGCGAGTTTTTATTGTACTTGCCGTGCTGTGCACTAATGAGCTGGATCAATGGCCACTGAACTTCCGTCTCAGGTTCACAGACGTGGTTCCCGAGCTGCATGATTCCCATGCTCATCCAAGGAAATTTGAAAGGTAGGGTTAAAAAGATGCTTAAGGGTCTGACAAGCACCTCATAATCATCTAAATTAGCTCGGCTGCCTCTGCCGTTCGGGTCGCTGCCATGCTGGCAAATGCCCCCGAGGGAAAGGCACGTGGGGAGTGGGATGATGGCGGGTTCCCGACCCGCTTCAAGGTTTTTCAAGTTTCCCTCCTGACCCGCCTCCAATCGTGCCCGCACAGGCCCCAGAAAATTCCGGCCTATGTTTCTCGTCCTGTAGAGCCACGTAACCAATCAGATTGCGGTTATAGATGAGAGACACTTCAACCAATGATGTGATTACAATGAGTCCAGCAGCACATGACTAACATTTTAAACCAGTGCACCTGTTGATTGTCTATGGCCTAGAAATTGAGTTTTGGCGCAGCCAGGGCTTTAGCGCCGGAAGTTAGTGCCGGAGCTAAGTCGCGCTGGTCGGGCCCAAAATTCAATAGTTCTGCGCCCAAACGGCTGCCGGCGCTGCTGAGAGCTGTTTGCGCCTGAAAACTGGCGCAACGCGCTGAATTTTGGCGCTATTCCGGCGCTGCGGCGCCCGCTGCGGTGCGGCAGATTCGGGAAGTGCAGGCCTCCTCCTTCCCTTAAGGAGGAGCTGCCTGCACCCGGCCGCGGCCCGCGAAAATCTTTTTAAAAATGAGCCCGGCACCTCGGACAAGTGCCGGGCTTGCTTCTGTTCCGGGGGGGGGGGGGGGGGAAGTCCGGGGAGGGAGCTGCGGCCAGGCGGCCGGCGGGAAAGCGGCCGGCCGCCGCGGGGCCTTTAATGCGCCGGCGCAAAGTCATGTAAGACTCTGTTGCCAGAGTCTTAGTTGCGGCTGCCACGGGCGAGGCGGCCGCAACTGAATTTCGGCGCTGGGGCCCGTCGGCATGGCAACCGGGACGCTGCGCACACCGATGACGTCATCGGTGCCGGCGCAGCGCTACCGGTCTACCGCGGCGGAAGGGCCCCAGGCAATTTCGGCGCCGGCGCCAATTGCAGCGCTAGGCCCTCTAGCGCCGCAAAATCGGCGCTAAGGGCACTGAATTTCTAGGCCTATGTGTATTGCCATGAAAAATCTATCAGTAAATGTGAAAAGCAAAACATATAATTTGCAAACTGTATGTAGTCACTGGACACATTTGCAAACTGATCTTTTATCAAGATTTCACACTGTTCTGGGATGGAAGGGATGGGCGTGCAATCATGTCCCAGGCATCTGTCAGGTTTCTTCCACCTAACTGCTGAGGTGAATGTTTTTCTTTTTAATTCATTCTGGGGATGTGGGCATCGCTGGCAAAGCTGGCATTTATTGATGGTGGTGGTGGTGAGCCTTCTGGAACCGTTGATAGAAGTTTTGATACACTGCAGAGAGCAGTTAAGAGTCAACCACGGTGGTGGGGGACTGGAGTCATATATGGGCCACCACTGGGTAAGGGCGACAGGTTTCCTTCCCTCAAGGACGTTAGTAAACCAGTTGGATTTTTACAACAATCCAACAGATTCACGGTCACTTTTACTGACACCAGTTTTTTATTTCCAAATTTTTTTTAAAACTGAATTCAGTTTCTCAAACTGCCATGTGGGATTTAAACTTCTGTTTTCTGGATTAGTCCAGGCCTCTGGATAACTAGTCCAGTAACATAACCATTACAGTACTATGTAAAAACCATAGCATAGTGCAGCACAGAATGAGGCCATTTGGCCCATCGAGTCTGCACTGGCTCTTGCGAAGAGCAATCCAGTTAGTCCCACTTCTCCACTCTTTCCGCATATCCCTGCAATTTTTTCTCCTTCAAGTATTTATCCAATTCCCTTTTGAAGGTTACTGTTGAATCTGTATCCACCACCCTATCAGGCAGTGGATTCCTAATCCTAACCAGTCGTTGCACAAAAAAGTTTTTCCTCATGTCGCCTCTGGTTCTTTTGCCAATCACCTTAAATCTGTGCCCTCTCATTATCGACCTTTCAGCCATTGGAAACAGTTTCTCATTATTTACTCTATCTAAACCCTTCATGATTTTAAACACTTCTATCAAATCTCCTCTTAACCTTCTTTGCTCTAAGGAGAACAACCCCAGCTTCTCTCGTCTATCTACGTAACTGAAGTCCCTCATCCCTGGAACCATTCTAGTAAATCTCTTCTGTACCCTCTCCAAAGCCTTCACGTCCTTCCTAAAGTGTGGAGCCCAGAATTGGACACAATACTCCAGCTGGGGCTGAACTCGTGTTTTATAAAGGTTTAGCATAACTTCCTGACTTTTGTATTCTATGGGCTGGATTTTGATACTGGAGGCGTGTAGGAGGCGGGACTACAACTTTCGGGGTTGTAGTCCCGCCTCCATCGAGTTGTGGCCAACCCACGCGATTTTCACTTGATTGACCTTGTTGAGTCCACCCAGTGGGCTCAGCAGGCCAATTAAGGGCCACCCGGCAACAGGTGATGTCACAGATTGACACTTCATCTGTCAAGAGCTTTTGACAGATGAAATATCAACGTTTAACAGCTCTTTGAAGCTGTCAAACACTGAGAATCTGTACACTAAGTTAATTCCTTCCTCTCAGGCTGATTTAGAGATCTCTCCAGAACAGAAAGCTGAATGCTGCAACTTTTGACAGCTCGCAGCCATTCTGCTTTCTGTGCCGGTGAGATGAGGGACTCCCGAGACCTGAAGGAAGGAAGGCTGTAAAGGTAAATAAAGGTAAGTAAAACTTATTTAAACACTTTACACACACCAAACACACTTACCTCTGCACTCATGCACACATCATTCACCTGAACACCGGACATCTCGCATCCTCCAAGCCCTTCAGCCCGACGGTCCGCCTTGCTAACTTGGCATGGTTTGGAGCCATTGGGAATCCCACACTTCAGGGATAAAAATAGTGATTAGGCTAAAACTGTCTGTTAACTACCTGTTAACAGGCAGTTAATTGGCACTAATCCCCTTCCCGCCTCGGGGAGGCGGCTCCCAGCACAGGTCGGGTATCTGCCTCCTTTGAAACTGGCATGGAGGTGGGTTGGGGGCGGGATGGTTTCGTGCCCCCCGATTTTGCGATTTTAACCCCCTACACGCCTCCAATCCCGCCTCAACGGCCCAATGAAAATCGAGCCCTATGCCTCTATTTATAAAGCCCAGGATCCCATACACTTTATTAACTGCTTTGTAAACCTGTCCTGCCACCTTCAAAGATTTGTGCACAAACACCCCCAGGTCTCTCTCATCTTGCACCCCCTTTAAAATTGTACCATTTAGCATGTGTTGTCTCTCCTCATTCAAATATATCACCTCACAAAAATTTTCAGCGTTGAATTTCATCTGTGTCCGCCCATTGCACCAGCCTGTCTATGTCCTCTTGAAGTCTATTACTATCTTCCTCACTGTTTACTGCACTTCCACGTTTCGTGTCATCTGCAAATTTCAGCATTGTGCCCTGTACCCCCAAGTCCAAGTCATCAATGTATATCAAAAACAACAACAACTTCCATTTATATAGCGCCTTTAACATAGTAAAATGTCCCAAGGTGCTTCACAGGAGTGTAATCAGACAAAGATTGACACCGAGCCAAAAATGGGACATTAGATCGTGAGCAAAAGATTGGTCAAAGAGGTAGGTTTTAAGGAGCATTTAAAAGAAGAGAGAGAGGTAGAGTGGTGAAGAGGTTTAGGGGGGGAATCCACAGAATATATTCAAATTTTAAAGCAATTAGCAGGTAAAGTATTTTGATACCATAATTACAATAAAAATTCATTTTAAACAATGTTGATCTTACAGATATTATGAAATCATTGAAATCTTTGTTTAACCTATTTATTTTAAATGGAATAATGCCTTCACTAAGAGAGTGGCCAGAGACATTTCAGGTGAATGCCAGTATCCAACAATGGAACCTCAGGGACAAGGTAATTACAAGTTTTGTGCCTAACAGACATCTGTAGTGTTACACGTCTTAAAGGCATCACCTGCTGTAATGCAAAAAATGGTGATTGTCAATGGGAATCGAGGGGAAAATTTCCCACTGGCTGGAGTCATACCTAGCACAAAGGAAGGTGGTTGTGGTTGTTGGAGGCCAATCATCTCAGCCCCAGGACATCGCTGCAGGAGATCCTCAGGGCAGTGTCCTAGGCCCAACCATCTTCAGCTGCTTCATCAATGGCCTTCCCTCCATCATAAGGTCAGGAGTTTTAAGTTCCATTCGCAACTCCTCAGATAATGAAGCAGTCCGTGCCTGCATGCAGCAAGACCTGGACAACATTCAGGCTTGGGCTGATAAGTGGCAAGTAACATTCACGCCACACAAGTGCCAGGCAATTACCATCACCAACAAGAGAGAGTCTAACCACTGCCGCCTTGACATTCAATGGGATTACCATCATCGAATCCCCTGCCATCAACATCCTGGGGGCCACCATTGACCAGAAACTTAACTGGACCAGCCACATAAATACTGTGGCTACAAGAGCAGCTCAGAGGCTGGGTATTGTGCAGTGAGTGACTCATCTCCTGGCTCCCCACCATCTACAAGGCACAAGTAAGGAGTGTGATGGAATACTCTCCACTTGCCTGGATGAGTGCAGCTCCGACAACACTCAAGAAGCTCGACACCATCCAGGACAAAGCAGCCCGCTTGATTGGCACCCCATCCACCACCTTAAACATTCATTCCCTTTACCACTGGCACACCGTGGCTGCAGTGTGTACCGTCTACAAGATGCACTGCAGCAACTCGCCAAGGCTTCTTCGACAGCACCTCCGAAACCCACGACCTCTACTAGAAGGACAAGGGCAGCAGGCGCATGGGAACACCACCACCTCCAAGTTCCCCTCCAAGTCACACACCATCCTGACTTGGAAATATATCGCCGATCCTTCATCGTTGCTGGGTCAGAATCCTAGAACCCCCTCCCTAACAGCACTGTGGGAGTACCTTCACCACACGGACTGCAGCGATTCAAGAAGGCGGCTCACCACCACCTTCTCAAGGGCAACTAGTGATGGGCAATAAATGCTGGTATTGCCAGCGATGCCCACATCCCATGAACTAAAAAAAACCCTTGTATTTATATAGCACTATTCATGTCCTCAGGACATCCCAGATTGCTACACAGCCAATGAATTATATTTGAAGTGCAGTCACTGTTGTAATGCAACCACTCTCTGTTAAGTTAGCTATATGGATTGAAGTGCTCCAGTTCCATTCACTATTCAGGTAGGTAAGTTACCAATTACCACAAATCAAATCATCAATTTTGCTTTCACATTTACAAGCCTGCAAGTACCATTAGACCAACCAATAAAATTGCTCAACAAATTTTCTTCAAGTACTGTTAGTGACCACATTGTTTCTCGCTGTCAGCCATGGCTCAGTGGTAACACTTGCACCTCTGAGTCAGAAGGTTGTGGGTTCAATTCTCACTCCAGAGACTTGAGCACATCAATCCAGGCTTACACTCCAGTACAGTACTGAAGGAGTGCTGCATTGTCAGTAGGTGCTGTCTTTCAGATGAGACATTAAACTGAGGCTCCGTCTGTTCTCTCAGATGGACTTAAAAGATCCCATGGCATTTCAAAGAAGTGCAGGGAAGTTCTCCCCGTGTCCTGCCTAATATTTATCCCTCAACCAACATCAATAAAACAGATGATGTAGTCATTTATTTCACTGATGTTTGTGGGAGATTTCTGTGCACAAATTGGCAGCTGCGTTTCCTACATTACAACAGTGACTACACTTCATTGGCTGTAAAGCGCTTTGGGATCTCCTGAGGTGGTGAAAGGTGCTATATAAATGCAAGTTCTTTGTTTTCTTTTACTTGTCATACTGCTCCTGTCAAACTACAATAACCAGAGTACACCATGACAGCCCCTTCACATGGTGCTAGGCAGAAAATAACAACAGTGAGGCATGAGCAATTGAAAATATTTTTTTTAAAGATTTAGGGCTAAAAATTGATGGGGCGCTAACTTTGCAGTGTCCCGGAAAAATTAGCGCCCCCGCGCCGGAAATTGAGTGGTTGCGCCCCAAGAGGGAAGCGGAGTGCTACTGGAAGCACCCCGCATCCCTCTTGGGGCACTGCGAGTCAATATCGCGGTGCTACGTGGCGCTGTGACACATCGCACCGCGGTATTGCAGGCCTTCCACCCCTTCTTAAAGGGGAGGGGCCTTGCGCAGTGCGACCCGGGGCCAAGCTAGGCCCCCGGGGATCGGGAGTGCTGGCAAAAGAGCCCGGCACTCAAGAGAAGTGCCGGGCTCTTGGAGCGCAGCCGGCACTCTGCGGGGGGGGGGAGGGGCGTTCAGGAGACCGGAGACGGGAGCGCAGGCAGGTGCTGGCAGGTGGCCAGCAACAAAAATGGCCACCCCGCACCTCGCCTTTAAATAGCACCTCTCCGGCCGCAGGTAGGCCCCCCTGACCCCATCGGACATAGTGTCTGGCGGTAAGACGGGGCGCTTCCGAAGATTGCGGCTGGGGCATGAGCGGGATGCTGCGCACGGCCATGACGTCATCGCTGGCGGCGCAGCGACGCGGGGCGCTACTGGTTAGCGCCGCCACTAACCTCCTGCTGAGTTTCGCGGGAGGCGTGGGCGGCGCCGTGCCCGGGTGCTAGTTGCTTTGCGCCCCGTTGCCGGGAGGCGCAAAGCAACCCAATTTTTCCCCCTTAATTTTTTTTCAACACTTTATAGCTTAAAGTGTTAAATAAAAATTTAAGGCAAAAATGTTTGGGACATGATTATTTGTGTCTTTGAGGGAGACTGATGTTTGTGCCAGACCTGGACAGGAAGGTTTATGTTTACTTCGATGCTGAATGTTAAGATTCGGGCTTCCTCCCAAGATTCTTAACTTGTATTCACCAGCAAAGACAATTTCCACAAGCAGACCAAGTCTCCCACCAATCAAACTCAGCACTCTTATCATAGAGTCATACAGCACAGCAGGCCATTCGGCCCATCATGCCTGAGCCGGCTCTTTGAAAGAGTTATCCAATTAATATCACTCCTCTGCTCTCTCCCCATAGCCCTGCAAATTTTGCTATTATGCATGCCCTGAATGAGATAGCATGTCACAGGGCTGATAATTACCCTTCACCTAAAACACTGGGGAACCACATGGGATATCTACCAGCATCTGCTGACTGCTCTAAAACATGGTAAATACCACACTGTTAGACTGTTACATTCAGGATAAAATTAAGAGATTTATTCACAAATAGGTTAATTACATAGAAGCAAGTAAAACACAAGTTAATGATGCTACAAATACTTAGAAAACAATGAGGATTGAATCAGGCCTCAAAGGTTTGAAATATGTGGGGTGAAATTTGATAGCGCCGACTTGCCAGCATGAACTCGGCACAGGGAATGATCCCTGCACTGGAACAGGTAGGCCTGGGGCACACTCGATATTGGGCCTCTCTCAGATTAGACTGGCGGACTGCGGACACCTGCTGTGTGCCCCAGGCAGCTTGCCGGCAAAGCGGGTGTAAATTTAGGGCCACTGCTTTGCTGGCAGTGGCCGTGAGGAAGATCCCGGGGGGTGGCGATCGAGAGGGAAGGGGTGGTCGAGAGTAAGAGGGCGGTCGAGAGTGAGGGGACGATCGAGAGTGAGGGGGCGATCGAGAGGGAGGTGACCGGGACGGGGAGGTGATCGAAGGGGGAACGGGAGGGGAGGCAATCGTGAGGCTGGCAGCGGTCTTCTGGCCACATATCCACGGCATAACTAAGACCGCCTATTTCTACCTCCGTAACATCGCTCGTCTCCGCCCCTGCCTCAGCTCATCCGCTGCTGAAACCCTTATCTGTACCTTTGTTACCTCTAGACTTGACTATTCCAACGCACTCCTGGCCAGCTTCCCACACTCTACCCTACGTAAACTTGAGGTCATCCAAAACTGTCCTGTGCCCTAACTCGCACCAAGTCCCATTCACCTATCACCCCTGTGCTCGCTGACCTACATTGGCTCCCAGTTAAGCAACGCATCAATTTTAAAACTCTCATCCTTGTTTTCAAATTCCTCCATGGCCTCACCCCTCCCTATCTCTGTAATCTCCTTCAGCCCCACACCCCCCCCCCCCCCCGAGATATCTGCGCTCCTCTAATTCTGGCCTCTTGAGCATCCCAGACTTTATTCGCTCCACCACTGGCGGCCGTGCCTTCAGCTGCCTAGGCCCTAAGCTCTGGAATTCCCTCACTAAACCTCTCCACCCCTCTACCTCTCCCTCCTCCTTTAAAATGCTCCTTAAAACCTACCTCTTTGTCCAAGTTTTTACTCACCTGCCCTAATGGCCCGTATTTTCCGATGCCTACGGCTGTGTACGCGCGTGTACACACCCGTAGGGACATTGGAAATGCCGGTTTCAGGCATGCGAAGCTGAAATTTTTTTTTTTTTAATTTCCACTCATTTATAATTAAAAAATACTTTTAAAAAAGGTAAATTTATTTTTAGCCTCGTAAAAAACTTTAATTATTATTTTTTTTTAATTTAATTTTTGTTTAAAATATTTAATTTAATGTAATTTTAACTTATTTTAAAAACGTGATTTTAAAAAAATGATGTGTTTTGATGTGTTTTTGGGGTGATCTCCATTCATATATTTGACAGGTCTATCTGTCAAAAGTATGAAGGGAGATTCTCTTCTCCTATTGGCTGGTCTGGCCCACGTGATCCCAGGGACGCTCGCGAACCGCCTGCGCCCCTGGGATACGTGGGTCCTGCGCATTTCGACTGTGGAGAGGCCCAGGAGCGGAAGTGTCCGGACCTCGGGAGCCCTCAGGTAAGGGCATAGATTTTTTTCCGATAGGAGGCCTCCGCACGCAGGAAGCCTCCTATCGGAAATCACGGGCCATTATCTCCTTATGTGGCTCGGTGTCAAATTTTTTGTCTTATAACACACCTGTGAAGCGCCTTGGGATGTTTTACTACGTTAAAGGCGCTATATAAATACAAGTTGTTGTTGGCTTCAGGATTGCTGTAGAGCAGGGGGAGTGCTCCTGCTCTATGAGTTAATGGTCTCTGTTTGCAACTACATGCTAAATCTGTCAGTCCTGCTCAGCTCATCCTACAGCTGTAACCTGAGTAACTCTATGTGGGTGACTCAGTACTGCTCTACGCACATCCGTCCTGACTCTGGGCAACTTGCTGAGCTCCTGCATAGCATCACCAATGAGCACCACAGACGGCTCCACTGGACCAACATTGGCTTTGCTCTTTTTTTAGCCTATTTGCTGTACAAGTTACAGATACATTGGCACAGACCTAGCTGGAGCAGGACATCTCGCGGTGTGCCCCGTTTGACCATTTCCTGCACACTTCAGCTCGAAACTTTTTTGCACCATAACTTGCTGGAAGTGCAAGCTGATAGCGGTGTGGTGAGGGCAACGAGGCATCTGGGACCTTGGTGAAGGACAGGACCAACAGTCTATCTTCTTAACAAATGAGATTTAAGCAATGAGAAAGAAACAGAGGGACGACGGAGAAGAAAGGTGAATTAGAGTCAAATCAGGTACAGAAAGAGAAATAAAGAGAGGGAAAGAAAGTTTGGATTAAGAGAGAGCAAAAAAAAAGACAGAAAGGAAAAGTAAGAAAAAAATTAAAGCATTTAAATTTGACATTTTAAAATCTCAAACAACAATTTACTACATGCAGGACTGAGTCTCAACAGTTTAAACTGTTCCCTTCCTGGGCCGGAGAGATCGATTGACATTGCATTAACAATTATTGTCATTATAAAGGTACTTCCACTATTAATTATGAGCTCTAACTTTCTGTGGCGAGTTTAATGGGCAATTAATGTGTAAATCCAGCAAGTTCTTAAAAATAACGGGGAAGTTGGGGGCGAGATGCTGTTTGTGCAACGCAAAGAGCGGAGCGGCGTAAATCGACCAGCACGTTCTGCAAATTCGCAATTCGTGCCGTATCTCCTAATCCCCTGAACTTGCTGGTCAAATTGCACATTAATAACGGCATGCGTCGTTAACACGCCTTAATATTTCCAGGAAGATTTACTCCATTAACATTGAAACCATTCTTCTCCAGCGCATCATACTGCAACAGTATTAAAAGTCCTGCTTCTTTTTCACCCATCTAAATCAGACTCTAGCCATACTGTGGCCAAAAGCACATCAGTCACCCCCAGAATACCATGAATCGAGGCATACATACATGTCCCTTAGAAACACCAGATGTGTGCACCGGCATCTGACTGCAATTGATATTTTCTTTTTATTCTTTCAGGATGTGGGCATTGCTGACAAGGCTGGCATTTATTGCCCATCCCTAGTTGCCCTTGAGAAGGTGGTGATAGGCCTTCTTCATGAACCACTGTAGTCCGTGCGGTAAAGGTTCTCCCACTGTACTATTAGGTAGGGAGTTCCAGGAGTTTGACCCACTGGCGATATATGTCCAAGTCTCTTTGTTCTGGACACCCCCACCAGAGGAAATAGTTTCTCTGTATCTATCCTATCAAATCCTTTATCATCATAAACTCCTCAATTAGATCACCCCTTAATCTTCTATAATCAAAGGGAATACGAGTCTAGTCCTGGCGTCATTCTGGTGAAATTGCGCCGCACCCCCTCCAAGGCCAATATATCCTTCCTAAATTTATCCTTAAAATTAGAACTAGGACGTTCTGGGGGGATGTCAGGAAACCCTTCTTCACTCAAAGGGTAGTGGAAATCTGGAAATCGCTCCCTCAAAAAGCTGAGGGTCAGTTGGCTGGGGGGTCAATTGAAAATTTCAAAACTGAGATTGATAGAATTTTGTTAGATAAGGGTATTAAGTGATAGGGAACGAAGGCAGGTAAATAGAGTTAAGATACAGATCACACATGATGTCATTAAAAGGTGGAACATGCTCCAGGGGCTGAATGGCCTACTCCTGTTTCTGTGTCGAGGAAATGATAAGGTACTAATGTATTTTTTCAAATTTGAACTGCATATGTCACATATAATGTGCCAATCTCCTTCTCACTCGTCTTGTTCCCTAATTTGGTCTCATCAGCAAACTTTGATGTATATAAAATGGAAACATGACTTTGAAGGGATAACCAAATTTTAATTTGATTTACTAAGGATTATTTAAAGTTTTATTAATTACAGTCTATTTGTTTATTTTTGACTGGTCCTATCAAAAGAGGGACTTTGAAGGGGAGGGGGAGACAATTAGAAACAGGTGCATAAATATGAGGGTGCCTTGCTTGACATACAAGGAGTACCTGCGACCTCGGTCACGGGGGGAGGGGAGGGAAAGGGAAGAGAGGAGAGAGGAGAGGAAATGTGGAGAAATGGCCATGCTTTAACTTTAAAACGGTTGTTATCTGCACAGACGGAGGGGAGCGGGTAAGTCGGAGGACCTCCTCGTAGGACTGCTCCTGGGCCTGGTCAAGGTGGCTATTCACAGGTCCAGGCAGCGCGCAGTCGAGGGGGGTCGTTTGGCCCGACTGCCTGCCTCCCTTCCGCAGCTACGTTCGTGCCCGGCTGTCCCTGGAGATGGAGCACGCGGTGTCCTCCGGCACGCTTGAGGCCTTCCGCGACCGGTGGGCACTGGCATGCATCATCACCCCTGGGACCAAATTGTAATTAGACTTGTTAAGTTTAATTTTTTTTTAATTGTATAATTTTTTTTTGGAACATTTTACAGTAAATCACATTTACAGAGCTCAAGTCTCAGCTCTTTGTACAAAGTCACAAGCCCCTCACCCCTACAAGGCAGGGGGTCCCAGTCTCTACAAGCTTCTTGGTCATCTTCATTTGTTCATCCAGATAGCGGGTCTCCAGGAATTCACACAGATGAGGGTCGGCGCTCCCAGTGGAGGGTTTGTGCAGATCCGGCAGACTCTGGTTGACATTCTTCTCCATCTGCAGGGCTCTCTGCATCGCCGAGCGGAGCCTCCCGCTCTCCCAACCGAACAATTGGACTGTAAAAAAGCTTAAAAACCCTAGATTAATATTTAAAACTTAATTGTATAATTTATTGGTTGTGCCCCTTTAAGAAAGGGGGTGGGGCACTAATTCCTCTTGATGACGACATCAGCCATTAATCACTGATTTTAACATAAAAGAGGTTGCAAGCTACACAGATGAAGGTCACACCGCATACAGCTTAAAAAAATGCATGCAAAATCGCACTATCAAATACACGATGCTTTTTCATCCTCCTACATACACTCTGCAACAAAACACACAGCGGATCCAAAAGGTCTCTGGTGTGTTGCTGGCCCGGGCTGTGAGTGGCAGCTGGGCGGTGTACTGACGTTCGGGGATCTGGAGCCCGTCCAGCCTTCAGCAGGAATGTGATTGTGAGAAGGCGATCAGAACCAGAACCTCCATCCCACAGAGAGCGGGTCCCCAAGACAACCACTGGGCTTGCATTATTATTACCCTATTATTATTTTGGTGCTTTGCCCTTTGAAGCCTGGGTGAGAGAGGAGAGAGGAAGTTGCAGTTCTGTTTGGAAGGAGCAATACATTCTCTGGCTCCCTTTGTAATAACCTTGACAGGAACCAGGGAGAGAGTACAAATGCTGGAGTCCCATGTGACGGAATTGCAGCAGAATAGTTTTTGAAAAGAACAAAGCAATTGCAGTTACGACTAATAATAATTTCAATTTCTGCTTAAAAAAAAAATGACTGCTTCCTCCGCCACTAGGGTCTTTGTGTTATCTCTCGTGTCAATTCCAGTGACCTATCTGTTTAATTTCTTATCTACAAACAGCAGGTAAGTCGGTGCTGGTGTGCAGACTTGTCTTTGTATCTGGATTTGTCCTTGTGCTGTGTTGAAGTGCAGCAAAATTGAGGAAGGCATGTTATTATTGTTTTAAAAAGTCCATTAAAGTAGCGGATGCAGGAAGGGTGGGTAGCGTGTGGCCAACATGTAGCAAGCTGTTCAGCATTGTTTAATAAGCACAGGAACATGATACAGTGGAAACTGAGCGTTCAGACCTGCGCCCAGTACCATTTTAGCTGGCATTTGTAATCTGTGTTTGATTAAGTATCATACTGGGCCAAAATAAGCTTGCTTTGTAGTTTTTGTATTAAGCAGATTTTTTTATATATCTGACTAGTCCTGTATAGGATCTTTCTTCCTAATCACTGTGTCTGCTGGAGTTGCTGGCAGTTGGAACTTAAGGGTTTGCATTGTGTGCAACAATATATACCTATATATCTGGAATATTACACCATTAGTATGAAGCTGTTATCAGTCCATCAAGGCCTAAAGTGTTTGGATAACCCCTGCAATGTACTGTCACTACTGAAATATTAATTGTATCTAACATTTATTTTGTAAGTAAATCTATCACTAGCATAATTTTGGTCAAGTGTGGTATTTGCACTCTACCAAAATGTTTAGTCCTATACTGATAACTTTTTTTGTCTAGTTTCTGGAGCCTTTTCTCTCCCTTTCTTCCCCGTCCCGTCTGCTCCCTCAGGTGGACGTAAAAGATCCCATGGCGCTATTCGAAAAGGAGCAGGGGAGCTCGCCCCGGTGTCCTGGCCAATACTTATCCCTCAACCAACACCTAAAACAGATTATCTGGTCATTATCTCATTGGATTTTGTGGGATCTTGCTGTGTGTAAATTGGTTGCCGTGTTTCCTATATTACAACAATGACTACACTTCAAAAGCACTTCATTGGCTGTAAAGCGCTTTGGGATGTCCTGAGATTGTGGAAAGCGTTATATAAATGCAAGTTCTCTCTTCCTCAGAAGGTGTTGGCTTCTTGCCAGGGCATGGGTTGACCGGTGTTAGTTGTCTTACAGCCCCACATTTATAGTCCCACAGGAAGAAGGGGTCCTTCAGTCCCGTATCACTTCTGGCCATTCTTCATGTGTGACCCTGAGCGATGAATGTTGGACAGTTTAACCATGGGAACCATCAGAGCTGAGTGTGTTTTAATCCTGACGTGCATCAGTTGGGAGTGACCAGATAGTGACTAGGAGAGGTTGTCCAGGCGGCTGCTAGTTCCCCTTCCCACTCGAGTTCAAGGGATACCGAGGCCAATTGCATTATCTCTACTGCCTTTTTAGCTGAGATTAGTCCATGGATCAAGCCTGACACTTCACTGTAGTATATGGGGCAGTATCACACCATCCAGTGTATTATTCGTGACTCCACAGTATGATGTCTGATGTGGCTCCGTTGGTAGCACTCTCGGGTGACTGTCTGTGTGGAGTTTGCACATTCGCCCCGTGTTTGCGTGGGTTTCCTCCGGGTGCTCCGGTTTCCTCCCACAGTCCAAAGATGTGCGGGTTAGGTTGATTGGCCATGATAAAAATTGGCCCTTAGTGTTAGGGGGGATTAAATACGTAGGGTTATGGGGATAGGGCTTGGGTGGGATGGCTGTCAGTGTAGGGACCGGGTGCTAGGGTTTGGATGATCAGCCATGATCTCGTTGAATGGCGGAGCAGGCTCGAAGGGCCGAATGGCCTACTCCTGCTCCTATCTTCTATGTTTCTATGTTTCTCGCCTCTGAGTTAGAAGGTTGTGGGTTCAAGCTCCCAAACCAGAGACTGAGCACAAAATCTAGGCTGCCACTCCACTGAAGCACTGAGGATGTGCTGTGCTGTCTTTTGGATGAGACGTCAAACCGAAACCCTGCCGGCCCTCTCAGGTGGACGCAAAAGATCCCACAGCACGATTTTGAAGAGGAGCAGGGGAGTACTCCCCGGTCTCCTGGCCAATATCTATCCTTCAACCAACATCACTAAAAAAAAAACAGATTACCTGATCGTTACCACACTGCTGTTTGTGGGAGCTTGCTGTGTGCAAATTGGCTGCCACGTTTCCTACATTACCACAGTGACTCCAAAAGTACTTCATTGTATTTATATTGCAAAAATCCAGTGGCACTCTTGGTCACGGATCCTAATTAAATTCAACTTTTCTGTGGCTGTTCTTAAAGGGGTGGGAACTATAAAGACTGTCTTCATTCAGAATGTACCATTATTCATCATATAGACTTGGTCCATAACCATAATGGTTAGAATGTGGAATTCGCTGCCACAAAGAGTAGTTGAGGCGAATAGCACATATGCATTTAAGGGGAAGCTAGATAAGTGCGAGGAAGAAAGGAATAGAAGGTTATGCGGATAGGGTTAGATGAAGAGGGGTGGCAGGAGGCTCATGTGGAGCATAAGCACCAGTATAGTCCAGTTGGGCCAAATGGCCTGTTTCTGTGCTCTACATTCTATGTAATACCATAATGTAATTCCTCAATTCTAATCACTCCACCATTGGCGGCCGTGCTTTCAGCTGCCTGGGCCCTAAGCTCTGGAAGTCCCTCCTTAAACCTCTCTGCCTTTCTACCTCTCTTTCCTCCTTTTAAGACGCTCCTTTTAACCTACCTCTTTGACCAAGCCTTGCCCTAGTATCTCCTTAAGTGGCTTGGTGTCAAAATCTGTTTGATAACGCTCCTGTGAAACACCTTGGGACGTTTTACAACGTTAAAGGCTCTATATAAATGCAAGTTGTTGTTGTTGAATGACATGGTTACATTTTTTAATAATAAAAATCAGACTCTTTAACAAAATATCAGATAAAATGAAACTTTTTCTTTTAAACCAGTTGACTTTTATTTTTTCCTTTGGCAGCCCCCGGACAATCCTTATTGTTGCAATGTTGGTCTTGATTTCGATTGCAATAACGGCATTTTTTCTGGTAAAAAAGAAACCTCCGAAGGACCCTTTATTCTATAGTGAGTATTACTGAAGGAAAGAAACATTGGATTTGTATATGTTTATTTTCACCATAATTCAGTCAATTTTGTGCAGTTTATACTTTGGAAAATCCCTGATTCCCATGATAATTGTGTGCTATTTTCTTCACGGCAGTTTATGCAGTGTTTGCCTTCACCAGTGTAGTGGACCTCATTATAGGACTTGAGCAGGATGGAATCATTGATGGATTCATGACCCATTACTTGAAAGAGGTAAGCAATAACTGTGTATCCTCTGCAAAGGATTTACGGGGTAGTTTTGACTTTGGGTGTGAAACAGGCGATGTCGGATCAGCCGCCCCATTATACATCCCTCCTGAGTTTCATTTCCAAAAAAAAGAAAATAATATCACCCAAAATCAAAATGTCCCTTAGACTTTGGGAAATCTGTCTTGTCTGCTGGACAATCCTTACCTGGTAGATTGAGTCAGGAAGGATCCCTATCCTGTGGGGGTACTACTTTGGGAGTGGTGATCTATGATAATATGGTTGAGACCAAGTTTAAAAAAAGCAAAATTACTTACTAAAGATGCAATATTGTTCAGAAATCGATACTTGTATATAACCCCCCTATTCTCCCTACTTATACTGTATTCAGTGTGTGTCAGTTGCATTGAATCAAATTAAGTTGTAGACACAAGCATTTTTCCAGGGCTGCGAGGGGTTTAATGACAGACCTCGAGGGAATGATGTCTCTCTTTGCTGCTGAATCTAGGAATTAACTATGCTAGGCAGAGATAACTTGTATTTCCTTTATCCTCTGAATAACCTTGGGTGACGATTTCCTTCGTGCTATTTTTAGTGAAATCATAAACCCATGTATAAAGATCACATTTTCGTATTTTGTTACAAATAATTAAAGCAGGGAAACTTCCCTTATTTTTCAAGCTTGGTCAAAGAGGTGGGATTTAAGGAGGATCTTAAAGGAGGTGGAGGGTCTTAGGAATTCTAGAGAGTGGGACCTCGGTAGCTGAAGGCCACCAATGGTGGGTGACGGATGCACAATAGGCCAATCGGAGGAATGGAGAATTTTTTTTTGGTGGGGGGGTGTAAGACTGGAGAAGTAGGGAGGGACAAGGCCATGAAGTGATTTAAATACAAGGATAAGAATTTGTAAACTTAAAGACGGTCACCCCCTCCATCTCGCTCTCTCTCTCCCCTTGTCTCTTTCTCTCTCCTCGTCTTTTTCTCCCTCTCTTTCTCTTCCTCTCTCTCTGTTTCTCTCATTTCATTTTGCTTATTCCCCTGACTTGTTATCTCCAGCCCTCTTTAAATCTCTGTGTCTCCAATTTTCTTGCTAGAGGGAATTGCATTTTGGTCCGTTGTGTGGACACACAACCGTTACATTCAGTCATGTTGCAGCTAGCTTGAGCCCAATGTTTATAGTGAGAGCTGCTCTCTTCTCAATGCTCCTGGTGAACCCCAGCATTAGATACTTGGGCTGACATGAAATCCATGAACAGCAAACTGTGTTTATTACAATTGCCCTTGCACATTAATTTCTTCTATGCTAGTGAATATCTATATTTGATAAACACTTGAAGCAGTGGAAGATACAGAGCTGTGGAGAAAGAACCGGGCAGTATGATTTATTTAGGATTGCTCCAGCAAAGATCTGGCACAGACCCAGTGGGCCGAATGGCCTCCTTCTGTGCTGTAAAACTCTTTTATGGTTCCGTAGAATGGAAGCACACTTATGTCGTGTTGCCAGTTACAAAGGCCGGAATTTTGCTTACCTGAGCGGGTCCGGTGCGGGCGGTGTCCGTGGCGGGTCGCGGCCCCGCTGCTGGCTCCATCCTGCTGTTGAAAATTAACTTACCTTTAATGGAGCCTATTAAGCCCGCCCTGTGCGTTACCCGGCCCAATGAGATGGAGCGGGTCTGGTGACATCATTCATGATGTGCTTTCAGCTGGTATCCTTAAAGGGACCATTTGAAGTTTAATCTAACAGTGCTGTCAGTGCATTGGCGTGCTGCAAACACTGACAATGATTGCACAGAGGCAGAGGACTGCACCCAGGTTCTCTGATGACTCACTCCATAGTCAGAGTACGCAGGGAGGTCCTCTTCCCTTCCGATGGGTGGAAGAGACCTCCCCAGGAGACCAAGACAGCCTGGTTGCAGTTTGCAGAGGAGGTCACAAGCAGGGATGTATTGCAGTGCCACAAACCTTTAAATGATCTCAGTAGATCACGAAACATTATTACAAAGCCACACTCAACCTCTTCCTGCTGTCCCTCTCATCACATCCCCATCACTCTGCCTTCCCTACCCTACTCCTGCACATCCCTACCCTACTCCTGCACATCCCTACCCTACTCCTGCACATCCCTACCCTACTCCTGCACATCCTTACACAAACATACCTTGCACGTCCACCCATCCCTATCTCTCTATTTACATTATCACATCCCCATCTCACTAGCCACCCCTCACACTCACCCTCATCCTAGTGCAATCATACCAACTAACAACACACAATGGTAGCCACTTGGTGTTTTATATAATGTTTATGTAAAGTTTCTGCTAATGTGGCGTCAGACATAAAAATCTTTATTTTCAACACTTGGGGCAGATTTGTGTGTACCTTTGGAAGTGGCTTAGTGAGTTGCAATGAATGGTGAGACGTAACTGTACCCCCTGCAATGGTGATGAGTGTGAAAGGAATGGCTTGGTCATTGTAGGGATTCTTTATGGCGTTGGTGTGGGGTGGTGCCAACTTGGCGCATCATGTGGCAGCCATATGGGTGTACAGTGTAAAGTTAACTAAATCTGACCATGGTGAGGCCATCCCTGGCCTCCCGGGCAGCAATGTGCTCGGGTGCTGATGCTCTCTGTCCTGTGCAGCATTCGGTGATTGCGAAGAAGGTTGGTGCTGCTGGTGTGCCTGGTGCTGCTGGTGTTGGGGCTCATCGTGGTCCGATTCTGAGGACCAAGGTGAGACAGTATAAACAGCACCCATGTTGATGGAATAGATGGCAGGTGAAGTACAGATGACAGAAACATTCTGTCAGTGGTGAGAGAGTTCTTCCAATGAGGTGATACTGGAGACTTTGCTGGAAACACTTGCAGCCTGCAGAATCTGTGCTGGAAATGGACTGAGCAACAGCTTCTGCCCGAGGAAAGTGATCATCTGTCAGGTGGAGCTTTCACTGAACATTTGATGCTGTCATGTAATCAGCTGGAGCAATGGCCACGGAACTCCCGCCTCAGGTTGACAGAGGTGGTCCTGAGCTGTGTGAATCCCGTGGCCATGCAGGGAAATTTAAAAAAGTAGGGGGAAAAGGCTCTTCAGTGCCTGTAAACTACCTGATAATCATCTCAATTGGGTCCCCTGCCGCAGCCGGTCGGGTCGGCTCCGCGATGATGGACGCGCCTGGGGAAAGGTGCATGGACGCGAGATGACAGTGGGTTCCCGACCCGCTGTCAAAAATAGCAACTTTCCCACCCGACCCACCATCGATTGCGCCCGCTACCACCCTGGAAAATTCCGGCCAGAGATTTTTCAGCATGAATTAAATTCTGGAAAATAATAGTTCACCATATCAAAATAGAGCCTTGACACTAAGCCACATAAGGAGGATCTTAATGGAGAATAGAGAGGCAGAGAGGTATAGGGAGGGAATTCCAGAGCTTGGGGCCTAGGCAGCTGAAGGCACAGCCGCCAATGGAGGGGCGAAAAAAATAAGAGTTCTTGAAGGGTTGTAGGGCTACAGGAGGTTACAGAGGTGGGGAGGGGTGAGGCCCTGGAAGGACTTGAACACAAGGATGAGAATTTTAAATTTGAGGCATTGCTGGACTGGGAGCCAATGTAGATCATTCTAGTTCTGTTAAAGAAAGCCAGATCCATCTTTCAGCTGAGACGTCGAGCCGATTGGCCTCTCAAGTGGACGTAAAAGATCCCGCTGCACTATTTTTAAGGAGAGTAGAGGAGTTCTTCCCGGTGTCCTGGCCAATGTTTATTCCTCAACCAATATCAATAAAACAACTTCTCTGGTCATTGTCACATTGCTGTTTGTGGGAGCTTGCTGTGCGTAAATTGGCTGCCGCATGTCCCACATTACAACACAGTGACTACACTTCAAAAGAACGTCATTGGCTTTAAAGCACTTTGGGCTGTCCTGAGGTTGTGACAGGTGCTAAAGAAACACAAGTCTTATTTTCTGATGATTTTTTTTTGAAGAATGTAGCAGAGCTTGATAAATGTAGAATTAAAACTCACACAGTGCTTAAGATTCTCGACATGTTGAACAAGATGTTCCTGCAAAGGTATTCCACTGTAGATCATTTCCAGATTTTAATTCATGCCCAAGGATTTCTGGAACCTATGGTAGTCTGTTCAGATGTTACGGGCTTCAAATTTTCCTTCAGCAAACCTTGAGTCCGACGACCTGTCTAGTTTTCATGTTTTAAAAAAAAATTTGCTTATGGGATCTGGGCGTCGCTGGCAAGGCCAGCATTTATTGCCCATCCCTAGTTGCCCTTGCGAAGGTGGTGGTGAGCTGCCGCCTTGAACCGCTGCAGTCCGTGTGGTGAAGGTACTCCCACAGTGCTGTTAGGGAGGGAGTTCCAGGATTTTGACCCAGCGACGATGAAGGATCGGCGATATACTTCCAAGTCAGGATGGTGTGTGACTTGAAGGGGAACTTGGAGGTGGTGGTGTTCCCATGTGCCTGCTGCCCTTGTCCTTTCTAGGTGGAAGAGGTCGCGGGTTTGTGCTACTGTATGTAGGTAACATAAAAGTAGAGATAGGAAACCTGAAGCAACCAAAGTTTTATAAGGTTCAGAGCAATGTTAACAAATGGCCTCAATACCAATCAGTGAACATTGTGATAAAATTAGCAGTGACCTCTGTGATGACCGCGTAGACCAATATTGAACTTGTCCGATTCCCTGTAATCAGATTTATTTACACCTTATGTAGGGACTGGGAATCTTCAATTAATGGGAATGAGAGTTCTCAGTGATGGCTTTCAAACACTTATTTTTTAATTACTAGGTTAATTTATTTACATTTTTACAGAAGAGAAAAACTTAGTTATGATCTTGCCTTGATATTATTGATATTGTCAATTACGAAGAAATGGTTTAATAAACCAAGTAATAAAATCAGGCGCTCTGACGCTAAATGTTATTGGACTCTTGTAAATACAGCGGTTGCCTTTTTATTTTTATTGTGCAGGGAGGACCTTACCTGAGTACAGGCCACGGTCATATGATTTGCTACTGGGATGGCTCAGCTCATTACATGATGTATCTCCTGATGGTCGCAGCTATCGCATGGGAGTAAGTTACATAAGCAGTGTCTGCTTTAAAGAGAACATGATTGTCATTGTCCATCTGCGTGTGAAGTAACAGTCACAACTCCTGTTGGGTACTTGGCATGATTTCAAAACTAGGACATTAAGAGTGCATGAAACAACTTGGGCAGCATCTGCATCTCCATGGGGGTGGGGGGGGTACCTACATATTTTCAATATTCCTGTCCCAAGATTACTAGGGATGGGCAATAAATGCCAGCCTTGCCAGAGACTCCTACATCCCGAGAATGAATTAAATAAAATGTTTCTAATAGATTTCTAGACACAAGGCATCAAGGGGTATGGGGAGAGAGCGGGAATATGGTATTGAGATAGAGGATCAGCCATGATCTCATTGAATGGTGGAGCAGGCTCGAAGGGCCGAATGGCCTACTCCTGCTCCTATTTTTCTATGTTTCTAAAAACCCCAGGCATAGCTAATGTCAGAAGATGGCCATTTTCTTCTTCCAGCTCCCTAAACATTATGGCCTAGAAATTCAGTTGTTTGCGCCAGCCGCTAGCACCTTAGGAGGAGGAGATGTGGGGCGCTAGGTGGCTAGCGGCCGGGCGCAGCGCGATCTGCGCCTCTCCCCAACTTCAGTAAAGATTTAGTGGCGGCGCAAAGCCTTTGCGCGTGCTCAGCTGCGCGCGCAGATCCTGACGTCATTTCATCGTGCAACGCCCTTTGTGCGCCCCAAACAGGAAATTCAGTGGCGCCGGCCTATTGTGCGCCTGGCGCCCCTAGCGACTGGTAGAGGGGAACGGTTCCCAGTCGCTGCGGGGCCAGATGGAGAAGGGGCAACAGGCGTTGGCAAAGGAGGCCTTACCCACCCAGGGTATACCGCCAGCAGTTCTCATATCTGAACATGTCTGACGAGCAGTGTGTTCGGAGGCTGCGATTCCGAAGGGTGGTGGTCACTGAGATCTGCCACCTGCTTCGCGGAGATCTGCAGCCACAGCTGAGGAGCAGGACGTCTGTGTCGGTGGCAGTGAAGGTGACGGTGTCTCTCAACTTCTATGCCACCGGCTCCTTCCAATCCACTACTGGGGACATTTCCAACATCTCCCAGTTTGCCGTACATTGCTGCATCCGCCAGGTGACCAATGCCCTTTTCAGAAGGAGACGTCAGTTCATCTCCTTCTCCATGGCCATTGACAAGCAGCAACAGCATGCAATGGGCTTTGCAGCATTAACGGGCTTCCCCATGGTGCAGGGCGCCATTGACTGCACGCATGTGGCTTTGCGGGCACCTCTAGAGAATGCCGAGGATTACCGCAACCGGAAGGGCTACCATTCGCTCAACGTGCAGTTGGTGTGTGACCACAGGCAGCTCATCCTAGCTGTCAATGCCCGCTTTCCAGGCAGCAGCCACGATGTCTTCATCCTGCGCCAGACTTCTGTGGCAGACATGTTCCAGGCCCAGCCTCACCCACGAGGATGGCTTCTCGGGGACAAAGGCTATCCTTTGTGCACCTGGCTGATGACCCCGCTCCGTGCGCCCAGCACCCCTGCTGAAGAGGGATACAATGACAGCCATCAAGCAACCAGGAACATCATTGAGCAAACAATCGGCGTCCTGAAGCAACGGTTCCGCTGTCTGGATCGTTCCGGAGGAGCCCTACAGTACTCGCCTGAGCGAGTCTCCCATTTCGTGGTCGTGTGCTGCATGCTGCACAACCTGGCTATCCGCAGGACTCAGCCACTGCCACCAGACATTGGAGGACCACCAGAGGAGGAGGAGGAGGAGGACCAGCACAGCAGGGAGGCAGAAAGTGCAAGGGCCGCCCGTCGGCGGCTTATTGCACGTCGGTTCTAGGCCCCCTCTCAGGGAATGGCTTGTGCCAATGGCACAAGATGAATCTAGCCGTTCCACAAGCCCTCAGCCGAGCAGGGCAACCAGGACTTCCAAAAGAAAGCATGGACAGTGCGATTTAAGAACATTTATTACTTTGATACCTCTGTGCCCTTCCCACATAACAAACTAATGGAGAGAAGCCCCCTTTTTCCCCGCCCCCCCCAAAACACAAATCGACCAGTCTCGGCCTTTCAAAAAACACAAATCGACCAGTCTCGGCCTTTCAAAAAAAAAACAAATACACCAGTCTCGGCAATTACAAGTGAAACAAAACATTTGGCCACACCTTCTACTTTTTGGCCTGCGAGGGTGATGCCTTTCGCATCCGTGACTGGCCCCTGCCCGCCCTGCAGCTCCTCCTCAATGGGACCCCAGTGGCTGCAGCGAGGCTGGGGGAAGGCTGCTGAGGGTCAGATGGCGAGACGGCAGATGCCCTTGGAGGTCCGCCTGGACCAGCTCTGGCCCTGGAGGGGCCGGCTGCTGACTGCTCCAACTCTGCTTGGGCGGCAGCAGTCTGTCCAGCGGCTGGTGGCAGCTGCAATGGAGGAGTGGCAGTGTCGGCTGCAGGAAAGCTGCCAACCTGACAGATCACAGGTACTCCCTGGTCGCCTGAGACATTGGCACTCGCACGGGCCAGCACTGCAGCATGCGCAGCAAACTGCTGAAGCACAGACTGCTGGGCTGCTGCGGCGCGGCGAGTGCCCTGGCAATGCCTGGCCGATCCAGCGAGGGTGGCAGCAGTTAGTGCCCGTGTGGCCCTGGTCTGTGTCCGCATGACACCAGCCAGTGAATGGACGGCACGACTGAGCACTTGGCTAGAAGCCGCCTGTGCTGCCGCGAAGTCCTACAGACTCCTGGCCTGTGCTGCCCCGAATTCCTGCACACTCCTTGACAGTGACTCTATGGAGTCAGGCATCCTTGCCACTGCAGCCATGAGCTCAGTGTGCCTGCGCTCAGCCTGGGCGGCCATTTCCTCTAGGAGCCGCACCTCCTCTGCGCTCACCGTAGCAGGACTGGAGGCCGCACTCACCCTCCGGGGAGAAGGCCGCCGAGCTTCCCCACCCCTCCCGCGTTGCTGCAGGCCGCTGGGCCCCGGAGCTTCACTCTCCTCCGACCCTTCCCCCCCCGGCTCCCCTCCAGGGAAGACGTGTCCCCATCATCGCCATGGGCTGCCTCGGCTGAGGGTGGCACTGATGGTCCGGCTTCCTCTTCCTCCTCCTCGCCCTCCGATTCACTCACAGTGCCAGCTTGAGGGCCCGCCTCCTCACCTGGCGATTCACCATCTGAATGCAGGGAGGCACAAGAGTTGCTTTAGAGTGAGGACAGGGCGGCAGCGAGGGAGGCATGAGTGCTGCTATGCACTGCATTGGGCCGACAGTGGCAAAGGATGCTGTTCTGAGGCGCAAGTGGAAAGAGATAGGTCAAAAAGGTGATGCCCTTACCATTGGGGCCCACAACAGGGTCGGCATCTCCACTGGTGACGGGGCCAATCAGCCGGCCTGACATAATGCGCTCCACACGCTGGTCCAGGTCGGAGAGCTGTTTGAGGTCAGGATGGCCTCCCCCGGTCTCTCGCTGCTGCCTTCGGTTGTGCGCCACCTTGCCCTGCAAGAGAAAGGACGGCCTCTAAGTACAGTGTGAAGCCCTGACCTTGTCTGCACTGCCTCCCATGGTGGACTAGCCCTGATAGTGTGAAGCCCTGATCTTGGCTGTACTGCCTCCCATGGTCGAATAGCTTTTACAGTGTGTAAAGTGCTGAATGTGCAAGTGATTTTCATGACAGTCCCATAGCTGCTGGAAGAGGGCTGGGCATTAGGGCTTTCAGGTCCCTTTGCCCATAAACTGAGGTGCACATGCAGGGATGAGGAGGACACTGGAAAGGGTACTCATCCTGACAACCCGAGTGAGGTTGTTGAACTTTTTTCGGCATTGCACAGGAGTCCTGGCAACCACGCTGTTGGAGGTCACCCTGTTTGACACCTCCCTCCAGGCTTTCCGATAGGCGCTGGGCAGCGGCCTCCTGCCAGCCTCAGGGAACAGAACATGGCGCCTGCGCTCCACTGCGCCAACCAGCACCCTCAGGTCACCGTCGCTGAAGCGCTGCGCTCTCTCCCTGGCCTTCTCCATAGTCCTGGGCGTTGTACAGATCAAGCAGCAGTGGTCAGGCCTTGCTTCAGGGCTGCAGTGTGCAGGGCGTGGCAGGCAAACAAATCCACCCTCCCCCTTTAAGAGCTCACCGGCGCCGGAGTGTCTGCCGTCAATCAGCAACTCGCCGCACCTGCGCTGCGCCCGCCCTCGGGGGGTATCGCCCCGGGCTGCCAGCTTAGCGCCTAATGATAGTCATGCATCGCCTGTTTTAGCGCAGCAGCAACCTCTTGGGGCGATGCCGCTGAATATCGGTGAAGGTGGCGTGAAGTTGCGCCGGGCGCAAACTTTAGCGGCCGCCCGGCTGTAGCGCCCCAAACGTGGCTATACTGAATTTCTAGGCCTATGTACTCTTTTTTTTCAGTCAGTTTATTTAGACCAATTATCCCACCTTTTTGCTAATTCCTTGAGTAGGGGCATGAGGAAGGAGGAAAAGATGAAGGCTATGTTGATTTGGCTTAAGGTATCTTTCCATATTCTTTTAGTGTAACATTTGTTAAGGCTTATCTTATTGAAATGCTCCTTGTCTTTCTATTTCCTAAATCCAAACTTTTGTGCAGTCTGGTGATAATATGGCAGACCCTGAGGTAATGGGTACTAACCTTCAAAGGATATAATTAGCATGCAGGCTTCGATTAATTAACGTACATCTTTTGGTTTTTATTCAAACCCTCTGCATATTCACGACAGAGGCAGCACGGAATAAAAAGCAGACTTTGCTTACAGTTTACCTAATTTGACATTACATTCAACTTTGTATTTGTCAAGAAGTAAATCTATTAACTAACTGCAAGTGTAACTATAAATTCATTGCACGACAGTTCCAAGAAAAGTACTTGATCGAAGGTTCTTGCCCTGTAAATCAACCCTTGTAAAAAAGCAAATAGTTTTAATTTTGATTAGGTGAGTTTTAAAAAAGGTCCTGTCTTTATGAATAAGTTTGTTAAGATGTGCTTTGTAAAAGAAGAACTGAGCACCATTTTGCTCAATGTTGTGCACAGACAGCACACTGATTCATTCAGATGGAATTTACGTCATTGCATAGTCTCTTTGTAAACAAAGATTTGCTTACATTGTCCTTCCAGTTTTCTTCCCCTTGCACCTATACGTCCATGAGGCACTGATTCACTCTGGGATACAGTTCACAGCACTTGCAACTTTTTGATATCTCACTCAAGGGGCCAAGTGTGAGCCTGGATGGTGAGTTGAGCGATTTGGTCTTGGGTGATGTCACTTCCATGTTTGATTCTGTTCTCGGATAGCCTCCTCTATCTAGCCCACTCAGTAGTGGTAAATGTACTGTTTGGTCTGGTACTGAGCAATGCAGACTTGGAAGGTCCAAGTTTGATTTGGTCTGCACCAAATGGTAAGGGAGATACAGTTGGTCTCTTGGGTAATAAAGGGCAAGGATCAAACTGGTACTGGTTGCTCTCATGCTGCCTCTGGAAAGTCTGCTTGTGTGGTTGTCACACAAGGCTGTCTGGGTTGAGATCAGTTGTGACAACTTCCATGTTTGAATAGGACCCTGACGCACACTGTCAAAACTCATGCATAAAGAATGGGCACTTGGGTGAGGTACTGGGGGAACTACACCCCAGTATAAGTTAGCACCTTCAGGAGAGCAGAAGTTGGGTGGGGCGTTAAAGGAAAATTGAAGAGAAACATGTTCTGTTAAAAAGGCCTTCATTAGAACAGTTTCCCAAAGGAGCACTGTAAACAAGTATGACTATTTTGATGGTTCTATTTTTAAAAAAAAGTGAATTGACTTAATTGGAAATGTATTGTATATTTCATGATTATAGATACTTGCTGAAGAGGCCTTCAGGTCAGTAAAATGGCTTAACCAGAGCGAGGAATAGCTTTCAAATGTTATAATTTGTGATGTGTTGGACTGTTAGTGGTACTGCATGTGAGAACCATACTTTATATTTTCCAGGCAGAGTTACAGGACCATTGGCTTATACTGGGTTGGATCGATTCTGATGAGTACTATTGTCTTCTTATCTGGAAACCTTGTTGGTAGGAGCAAACATATTCTGTCTCTGTCTTTCTGTGTCTCATGTCTCTCTGCATCTCACGTGAGCTCTCTTTGCATCTTGCAAGCATGCTCTCTGGAGATGTTCTGGATTGTGCACATGTATGTGTGCACGTGACTCTCTTTCCCTCTGATTCTTATCTTTCTCTATTTCTGTCTTTCTCTTCAATCATTTTATGAGGTTTTAACATTGGTTCTTGGATAATAGAGAAACATTTTTGTGAAAAAGGGTCATTTTAAAGTTGTTATCGGGAAGGATCTAAAGTTAAATGGAGGAAGGGAGTGAGTAGAGAGGACTTTAAGAAATGGATGTCCCCTTCTCTTACTGATTGTTTTTTACTTGTAATTTGTAGGCTACAAGACTTAGATCTGAATCTTCTTTGCTTTCATACATTCACTAGGGAAATACAGCACCAAACTCGGCCCTCCCAGTCTCCTGATTATTCCTTACCTTGTTCTTCCCATGTGGGCTGTTCTCCAAATTTATCATCAGCCTTTCGAGAACGAATCTGCACCTAAGGTTAGTACCTCATATTAATTGTCAAGTGTCTGCATTAAGAATTGACCTTGGTGCAGGGGATAAATGCATCATGTGTTTGGGAAGTAAGTCGTACTGGCCAGGAAGATCCCAGCTATGATCACCGGTCAGCACTGATTTAGCTGACTTAGCTGGAGTGGCAGTAGAGCGTTTTTTATATTCATTCTTCAGGACGTGGGCGTCGCTGGCAAGGTCGGCATTTATTGCCCATCCTTGGTTGCCCTTGAGAAGGCGGTGGCGATCCTTCTCTTGAACCGCTGCAGTCCGTGTGGTGAAGATACTTCCACAGTGCTATTAGGTAGGGAGTTACAGGATTTTGACCCAGTGACAATGAAGGGATGGCGATATATTTCCAAGTCAGGATGATGTGTGACTTGGAGGGGAAATTGGGTGGTGGTCCCATGTGCCTGCTGCCCTTGTCCTTCTAGGTGGTAGGGTTTGGGAGGTGCTGTCTAAGAAGCCTTGGCGAGTTGCTGCAGTGCATCTTGTAGATGGTATATACTGCAGCCACAGTGTGCTGGTGGTGGGCGGGGCACCAGTCAGGCGGGCTGCCTCGTCCTGGATGCTGTTGAGCTTCTTGAGTGTTGTTGGAACTGTACTCATCCAAGCAAGCGGAGTATTCCATCACACATGCTAGAATTGGTCTCAGCACCCTGGGACAGCACCCAGTGACTCAATCTGGAAAGTGCGTGTCTGGTGAGGCTTGGCCATGATGTCATTCTTAGCCAATAGCCCCTCAGCGCTCAGTATCTAAAGTCACAAAGAATGGATGCATGAGCAAGGTAGCAGAGGCCACCAGACCTATGGAATAGTATTCCAGTATGAGTCAGCGTTTTGAACGGAGAAGGGGAAAAGTTGGGAAGGGGAAAATGGGCTGGGTAGATTAATAATTATTATTTTAAACTTTTTTGATTTCATGATTAGTTTTTTAAATATTTGTAAACCTTGATGAGGAAAAATTGAACTTCCAGAAATATTTCAAATGGGATAATCACATTGAGCAAACAGCTTTTGCCTGTTAGTCCTTCATGTGTGTGGATTTGTCCTTGGTGCTACGTAGATTTAAAGGTACATCACATATAGATCCCAAACGTCACAAGCTCAACATGGCTTCTCAATGATGTATCAGCACCTTGCCGATTCTCCCCACACCTCCAACTGGCCAAGGGGACATTGTACATATTGGAGATTCAGCAGAATTGTTACCATTATTGGTAAGTGCTCTTGTAGAATTTTGGCATCCAGCCTAGAATATTACTTTTCATGCACTCTTCGTTATTTAATAGAAGTACGTACTCATTCCAATGTGAAAATAGACATACAGTAATTTCCAATAACCAAAATGAACAAGATAAAAATTATTTACTTAAATTCCCTTTTAACATACACATATGGACACTCCTATGAACTATTTGTTGCCACCAGTCATTTAATAATAACTGGCTGGTATATGCATAATCTTTTTAACAGATAGTGCAAAGTCTGGCAAGAAGCCCAAAGTTGTTTAGTGTTGATAGAGTAGAGCTATTTTTAGATGAACTGCCATGTTAACTCCAATCTACATGTAATTTAAAAAAAAATCTAGTTTTTAGTCATCTGACTTGGTCTGTGGTAAACTTTCCAGATGTTTGATTGTAACCATGGTAACTTAATGTATAACATAATCCTGAGCCAGCCTTGGCCATTTTCTCTTGCTACATGTGTTACAGTGGCTGCTCCGAGTCCCAGTATGAGTTGGGCTTCAGATCTAGTGGCAAGGACACAGGTAGACAGCACAGCTTGGGGGAGTGGTTATTGCTAGGCCATGCCTAGCTCCTCTCATTCTCTCTCACCCTTGTATGCTGCAGTAGCTGCTTCGTAGCCTCTCCCTGCCTGCCCACAGCACCCATCTTTGCCCTGGTACCTGTTGGTTACAATCTTGCTGTGTGCCCAGAGCTTTTAAGGAAGAGTACAGTGGTAAAGGAACAGGGGCGAGAGGCAGGCCGAGAGGGAAGGGGAACAACAGAAGGGGAGTGAGACAAACACATAGATACAGAGTTAAGGAAAGTGTGTAAGATGTGTATAGGGAGGGGGAGATTGCGAGACACACATAGTAATAGAGAGAAAAAAAGTGTGCAAGAGACATGGGGCTGGTTTCTCCTCTGAAGTATCAGCCAGTTTGGGGCATTAAACAGAGTAAAATCTATATAGAGATGTTTGGTGTGGACCCTTCACCAAACTCTACAGATGAAAGGTCATGATCTGCTTTTTAATTCCAGCATTTGCTGTTCTTATTTTACCAAAACAGAGGGGGATTGAATGAATTATGGATTGGGTGTAGGGTTTCCAACCCTCCAGGATTACCCTGGAGTCTCTAGGAACTAAAGATTAATCTCCTGGGCACTGCTGCGAACAACCTGGGAGAAAAATCATAAAGGCCATTAAAGAAAATGAAAACAACATTTTTTTAAACACTTTTGTTTATTATTCCAGCAAGTGTTGGAGATGGGTAAAAAGGCTGTTTGACTGGGCGGGCTGGTTGGAACCGAGCGGTCATGTGATGTAACTTCCAGGAATGCATCCAATCAGAGTTGGCGACCCTAATTGGGAGAGAAGCAGAAACACTGGCCCTGATATTAATGAGCTGGGGGGGGTGGACTTGCGTGGGTGAAACCTGGAAATCAAATCAGCAGCTCTGATTCCAGCTTGGTTGAGGCAATACGTGTTTGATTTCCGGGTTTTGCGTCTCCAAGCTGCGCAGCGGGCACCCGCATGATGCAATCTCAACTCTATTTAAAGGGCCAATGTAGAAATGGAATTTGGAGGAGCCAGGAGGTGTTTAGGATGGATGCACAGAGAACAAGGGCAGCACCCAGATTCAATGATGCTTCCCTGGAATTACCGCTGGGTGCAGTCAGAAGGAAGCGGGACCTACTTTTCCCCAGCAATGGGAGGAAGCAACCTGCGGCTCCCACCAAGACGGCGTGGTTGGAGGAGGCGAGCTGAGGAGGTGAGCAGCAGGAGCATCGTGTCCTGGTCTTGGATGCAGTGCAGGAAGCGGTTTAATGACCTAACCAGGTCAGGAAAAGTGAGTACATTTGCTGATTCACCTACACCCTGTGGTTTAACCCCCACTTCCGCCTCCCCCCCCCCCCCCCCCCCCCCCACCTTTCACTCTATCTTGCCAAGTGTGCTCCATCACATCACATCACTCCTCACACCCACTCCACTATCGGCACCACCCAGCCTTCACTTTCTATGCACTTCATCACATCCCCATTTATCCATCCATCGCTGACACTCACTCCAATCCTTAAGCAATGTGATGCATCTGTCTCATAGGCACCCTCATCGAAAGCATTGTATCCATCGGGTGAATACCTCGCCTTCAATCACTCCCAGGTCTGTTTTTTCGCCCCTTGTAGCAGAAGAGAATGCAAAACACAAGGGAGAGGACAGGACTGGAGGTGGGCCGCCACAAATATTCCAGCTCACAGGTGCAGAGTAGGATGCCCTGGAGATAAGTGGCACATCTACGTCCCTCTCAATTGGAGATGGAGAGACAGGGAACTCGCAGATAGTTGGTGACAGAATTACAAATATCTCTGACACACATGATGACTTAATTTCGTCGATGACTAAGCTATGAAAAGAATGAGTATGATAATTGTCAAGATTGTTACTTTGCTATGACTAAATCATATCCCTTTATCTTCTAGGGCCTTCACGTGTACAGCAAGTGTCACAGGACATGCATGCTTCTTCAGAGGACCTTATTCTGAGGGTGCAGCATCACAGGACATACAGCTATGCACCAGCGCAAATACTCGCACTTCGGTGGGTCTAGTTAGACCACTAGTTGGATTTTTCGCCTGGTGATTCACGCCTCCAGTGAGCACGGGCAGACACTAGAGGCAGGGACAGCTGTGGAGAGTCTGTGTGGGGGTGGGTGGGTGGGGCCTGCGTGTGCGCTATCCTCCAAGCTCGGCTCAGCTGGGTACAGGGACCATCATTGAGAAGGAGAATGCTAGAGGTGCAGCAGCAACTTAACCAGGTACTGACAGTCTTGCCACGCACACTCGCCACAATAATGGAGGAGTCCGACTCGATCACTAGTGCATTGGTGGCGCAGGTAATTCTGAGAATGTCTTCCATGGAGAGAGTGACCGCTTCCATGGAGGTTCACGCACGGCTCTCGAATGAGTCCGTGCAGGCCATGACCACAATCGTGCAGACTTTGGATGCCAAGTTGTCTGCCGCCTTGACCAGGATAACAGATACCTTAACCGTGGCCTTGCTACACGTCCCTGATCTCCACCAAGCTGGTCTGCAGCAGAGTGGTAGCAGTGATGTGACTCTGGCCCAGGAGAGGGATGATGGAAGTGGGAACTCCACTCAAAGCGCCCCCACTTCTCACCCATTACCCACCTCCCGCCCTGAGCCAGTACTCGACATGCTGCCTCATCTCCCGATGGCCCAGTCTGCCCCTGAACAAGTGCAGGTGGAGCAGTCTTTGGCAAGGTCCTCAGGCTCCAACACCTAGAGGTCGTAGGCCAAAAGCATCTCAGCAGTCAGGGCAGGGATCTGAGCAGCCTGCCTCTACCTCTACTGAAGCCACACAGGGTGCACCACATAGAAGCAATGGGGAGCGTAAGTTAAAGCAGTTGTAATTCACCATAGGTATGCGCATAGGTGTCTGACAAAATGTTATGTTAAGTTTCTTCTTATAAAGACACAACATTTATTGCTTAGCACCATTTCCATGTCTTGCCCATTATTGTGTCCACAGTGTCAACTTGCCCTTTCTCGTTTCATGATGAATGTCAATACATGGTGAGACCCGTTGGGCAGATGTGCAATGGGTGGATGCATGGTTGCAGGTATTTTCCTGATAAAGTGGAAGAAGGGATTCTAAGGTTCTCCATGTAAGCAAAAAGTGAGTTGGCAAATCATATTGCAAGATAGTGAACCCCTGAACCACAGTGCAGTGTGAAGTGCTACTTGTGCACGTGGCCATTTTAGAGGGTCAACAGAGCATTGGTGCCCAAGAAAGAAAAGTGACCATTGCCATGGGTGTGGTCATCCAAATCAGCTGACCCTATGTCTACAGTGGGGTCAGAGCTGGAGCAAATCTCATCTTTGTAGCACATTATCGGCAGGATGATGAAGGGAAGGATGATAATGAAGTGGAGAAGAATGATGAGGACGGAGAGGGATGAAACTCTTTCCAGCTGGACTATGACGGTGATAACAATGAGGATGATCAAGAAGAGGTGAATGATGATGAACAGGCCACACAAAGTCCCTGGAGCAAGAGATAACCCCATGCTCCTCTGACCCAACCCCCTCAACTTCACTCCGAGTTGCTTGATTTCTTCCTCCCAGCTTAGATACTTTCACTGACAGGAAGTAGAAAGGCTAAGTGAGGAAGTGGCGCCGGGTGATTCGCAAAGCACAAACGGGTTGGAAGAGTTGGAGATTTGGTGAGCATGTGCCAACTTCCCACTGGAGGCTGTGACAAAGGCTGCCTTTGGCTTTGGAGTCATGGGACCCAGATCTCGTGGGCCTGAAAAGAAAAATGTTCGAGGAACATCATATCTGTGTACAGGCACTAAGGTCAATCTCCAAGGATGTGCAGCAACTGACCAGTGTGGCCTAGACATTCGATGATGCTGCACCCGTTTTTATAGGTGTAAAATGGACACCAAAGCATCCTATATGGCGGGTGGTATGCGCCGCTTGCCATATTGGTATAGGAATCGAGAGCTGCATCCAGGGCCCATGCCTTTGCATATGCAAATAAGGGGCCTAACTTCTGTTTGACGTCTCCTTTGCCAGATTGGTTTGCCCTCAATGCAGCTGGCACCAGTTACTTGTCGGATGTGCACCCTGGGCGATATTACATAAATCCCCCCACGACTGCTTGAAATGAGCAGTTGCATAGAAATTGAGTGCAGTTGTCACTTTCACAGTCACATGCAGATGATCTTGGCAGAAGGTCTTCATGCAGAAGCTTGCACAGCTCTCCTTGAGCCTCTTTGGTGATGGGGTACGTTTCTCATGTAGAGCTCCTCACTGAGACCTTCGTAAGACCTGCGTGTCTTGTAAGTTCTTACGGGGGATGGAGTAATATCTTATAGGGTACGTCCTTCTCAAATGCTGTTTTACTCTCTTGTCCTCTATCCTGTATCATCCTCCTCCATTAAAATAGAGAGCGCAAAGGAATTCCCATTGGGAATCCCGTAACTGTTACTCACAACCTCTTGCCATGGGTGGGGGTAAAAATATCCTGGTGGTCTTGCGAGGCTTCAGTCTGTCAGAGACAATGTCATTTCTGTACAGGTGCAACTCAAAAACAAAACTCTCCTGTAACTCGAGCAGTCATTCCTTAGAGTTTCTCCAGGCTGCAAACTCCAAGGTGAAGCATGTTTGCCAGTGTCAGCTGGCGACAGGTACACCTCTTTTCATTCGTTCAAAGTCACCTTTGGTACATTGGAGGCGCATGTCATGGCTTTTGACCACGTCTACCCTGGTCACCTTATTTGCATATATTTACATAATGGTCCAGAAATTGAGCTGTAGGGCCCCGTGGAATTCCAATCCGGGGCCTAGTCCAGCTGCCGGCGCGCAGTGCTTGCGTATCCCAGGGGCGCAGTTAGTTTGATGCGTCCCCTGGGATCACGTGGGCCATGGGCAGCCAGTCGGAGCAGGGAAATGCCCATTCATAAGTCTTGACAGGAAGTGCTGTCAAGACTTATAAATACTACGGCCCCAAAATAGCAGTAAACCTTCAAATACATTTTTTTTTTTAAAATCATTTTTTAAAATAAATTATAAATTACATTAACTATTTTAAACCATTTAAATTTTTGAAAAAAATAATTTTATATTCTAACGGGGCTAAAAATAAACTTACCTTGCTTTAAAGTATTTAAAAATAATAAACCTGTGGAAAAAAATGTTTTAATTTTAATTAATTGACCACTTACCTTGTAAAAAGAAGGCCTTACGCCTGCTTTTTAAATTTCTAAATTCTAAAGACTTACCCTCCCGGAAAAACCTGTTTTTAAAAAAAAAACGTAAGTTCAAAGCGCACGCGCAGACTCCCCCGCGCACGCGTTCGACCTCTGAACCCCTTCGTTCAGAGGAACAGAAGTGCTGGTTTCCCACGCATGCGCAGTGCATGCACGAAACTGGCACTTCCATCAGGCTTACGGGTGAGTACCCCGTGCGTACTCACCCGTGGAGACCCGAATTTCTGGGCCAATATAGCTGATCTTGAAACATATAAGATTCTGAGAGAGCTTGACAGGGTAGCTGCTGAGAGGCTGTTTCCCTTGACTGGAGAGTCTAGAACTAGGGGGCATAGTCTTGGGATAAGGGGTTGGCCATTTAGGACTGATGTGAGGAGAAATTTTCTTCACGCAGAGGGTTGTGAATCTTTGGAATTCTCTATCCCAGAGGGCTATGGATGCTCAGTCTGAGATTGCGTTTTGGACCCTAAGGGAATCAAGGGATATGGGGATTGGGCAGGAAAGTGGAGCTGAGGTTGAAGATCAGCCATGATCTTAATGAATGGCGCAGCAGGCTCGAAGGGCTGTGTGGCCTACCCTTGCTCTTGTCTCTTGTGTTCCTGTAACAATGACCATCCACACCATTGGCATGTCCACACATGGAAGGCCCCTGCCCTGAATGGAAATGCTACGGCAGCCATTATGGGGAGGAAACCTGGCGGAAATGGATCCCACCCCCAAAAAGGTGCTGCTAGGCTCTACTTGTACTCTAAACGCACCGCAAAAGAAGAGTAAATTTGGGGCCAATAACATGTTTTTAAAAAAAAAAACTTTTGATAATCTTCAACTTCCTGATGGAGGTTTTCTATAAACATAGCATGCCACAAGGCAGTAATTTAGGATCCAAAACAACAACTGAATTAGCAGTGTGTAGGTTTGTCGTGTGTGATGTGCTGCTATGAAATGGAGGTGAGACGGAAGTGGGCAGGGGAGAAGACTGTGCACTCATTATAGCTTCAGGCGGTGGACTTGGGGCAGGGGATCAGCAGTACTCTCGAGTTTTCCAATGCTTTAGATTCTTGCCAGAAGTAATTACATTCTGTTACCAGTGGAATTGTTTTTGTAACTTAACTTGGCAGGTTAGCTTCTCAGTAAATGGGAACTGCTGACCAAGATGCTCCATTTTTGATGATCTTCAACCTCCTGATCAAGAGATTTGTGATAAGCACACAATGCCGCATGTGTTTTTTTTAAAGCTTGATTTCCTGTACGCTAGAAACAAATATACAAAAAACCCAGATTGGGCAATTCTTTGCATTCTGCTTAGAGAACCGCAGAAAAGAAAACAGTGACAGGAAATGTACTGGGTTACCAACACCAGAATTCCGTGGTGATAGATTTGTACTAGATACAGAGTCAATCTGGCACTGATTTACATAACATGTATTTGCTTTCCAAACACACTTTTACATGAGCCTTAATAGGATATGTTGCAGCTTCACCAATTCATTTTGAAAAGTTTGTTTAGAATCTTGTCAGGACTAGTTTCAAATGCTACCATTTATGCAAAAGTCTCTCTGACTGCAGGTTTGAGGTATTATAAATAATTAGGGACTGCATTACTTCTGCAAGTGCTTAAAATGGCGCTATAAACATCCCTTGATACCCTTGCCCAACAATAATCTAGTGATCTCAGTCTTGAAAGCTCCAATTCTCCCAGCATCCACAGCCTTTTGGGTGAGTGTTCCAGATTTCCACTACCCTATGTGTGGAAAAAGTGCTTCCAGATTTCCCTCATAAACGGCCTGGCTCTAATTTTAAGATTGTGTCCCCTTGTTCTGGATTCCCCCACCAGAGGAAATAGTTCCCCCGTATCTACCCTATCAAATCCGCTTAACATTTTAAACCCCTCGATCAGATCACCCCTCAATCTCCTATACGTCAAGTTTACGTAACCTGTCCACTTAATTTATTCTCCTTGAGAAGCCACTCACTTGTTCAAATATTGATGAATCTATGGCGTTACTCACCCACAAAATATGAAAAAATGTTATTCCCTAATTTGTGTTTTGTTTGATCTCCATTATCAATTTATTTTACAAATCCTTTTTTAGTATTTGGCTTGAAATTCTCAGTTGATTTTTGAACTTAATGTATTTACCCTCCTTTCATGATACCTTTTTTATCATTTTAAAAATGTTTGCTTGTGCGAGAGTACATCTATCTTTGTACTCAACAGCCATTGTATGGCTTTGAATTATCCACCTATCCATAACAGCATAAATTGTGATTGAATCTCAGTTTAATAGAGTAATCAAGATGCTCACTTTTTTTACATACGAACATATGAAAATTGATGGATAGGAATGAACCCCACCTGGTCCATCCAGCCTGTCCCATGCAGTTGCGATGTCCCCACCCCTGCCATGAAATCTCTTGGGAGAGGCGAAAACCCAGGCCAATTAGGGGAAAAAATTTGGAAAATTCCTCTTCACTCCGTGCACCTCCCCCCGCCCCCCCCCCCCCCGCCTTAGCTGATCAAAACTAGTCCAGGAGACCACCCTGCCCCTGATTAACCATACAAGCTACCTACCTCTTGTATGAGATGATCTCCGGTCCAGCTCTCGCTTGAAGGACTTTAGAGAATCGGCATCCACCGCACAAGCTGGCAGCCTGTTCCAGAGGTTCACTATTCTCCGGGAAAAGAGGAACTGTCTCCTGACATCTAACCTTGTTCTGCCCTTACATAACTTGTAAGAGTGAAATTGGTCCTTCCTAATCTATCTAGTTCAAACAATTGATCTACACAAACACAGTTTAGTCACTTCATCATCTTATAAACCTTGATCAAATCACCCCATGCCTGTGCTTCTCTAGAGACCCAGCTCTTTGAGCCTATCTGGATAACTAAAATGCTTTAAACTGGGAATTAAACTAGTGGCCCTCCTCTGCACCCTTTCCGAAGCCTCAATATCACCTACCATGTGAAGAGACCAAAAGTGAACACAGCATTCTAACTGAGGCCTAACCAAGGTCTTGTACAAAGACAACGTGGTGTGCTTTGTTTTATAGTGAATTGACCTATAAATACACCCTAGCACCTGATTTACTGTAGCTGTAACTTCACAGCATTAGTCATGAATCTTGCAATTGATGCACAATTAACACCCAGATCTCTCGCTTTCTCCACCAGTTTTAGTTCTTTTCCCTGAAAGGTGTACTTATGTTCAGCATTCGCCCTGCCCACATGCATAACATTGCATTTTTCTAAATTAAACCTCATTTGCCAATCATGAACCCAGTGCCCCAGCACCTCCTAGATCTGCATGTAGGAGTCGAGCATCATCTACAGTCCAGACTCTCTCTTAGCTTCTTGAAACTTGCACATCATTCCCCCCAACACCTACACTTAAATCATTAATATAAATAGCAAAGGTCCTAACACTGATCCCTTTGGGACACCACTGGTGACCAGTCTCCAAGCAGATCTTTAAACAAAGTTGGAGGCTGGAGTGGAGAGTGTTGCTGATCAGAGATAATGGGTGGCTCGAGGCTGAGAATGAAAACATAGTGGGGGGGAGGGTGAGGGGTGGCGTACATAGAGAAGGAGAATGACAGAAATGTGCAGGGGGATCTGGCACTTGCAATGGCTTCTGAGTGTTGTAGTCTAATTGTTTGGTTGTCTCATCAGTCTCATTGTACAATTGCCGTGATGGAGGTTTAGGGGAGCGTTGGTGCTATTGCTTTGCCTCAGTTGAGCTGTGAAGTACTGGGTGAAGGATGTACTTTAACTCCAGGATGTTCACGGGGCCCGGTGGAGTGTGATGGGGTATAAGTCAAAATATGTGGGTGGAATGTGATTGGGGAGAAAATTTAAGAGATTTTGTACAATGTGGTTGGTGATAGGAACTAGAAAATAGCCAATTAGAAAGGAGAAAAACACAAACATGTATGCAATGTGGAAGAAGATTGGCTTGACACTCTTGATATAGAGAGACTTAATATACATGATAAACACAAAAATGATTGTATTATTTTATAGAGTTTTGACCTTCATTATGTACATCGGTGAGGATGTAATGCCATTGAGTTATTCATTTGAAAATCTAAGTTTAACTAGTAAATTAGTCATGAGGTGGATTTATTGGGGGCTCAATGGGCTGTGTAGTGCCCGGTTTTTAGGCGCTACGAGGCCACCTAATGCTCAAAAATGGGCCCGAGATCCGCGCGCACACTTTGGATGGGAAGTGCACAGGACACCATCTTGGTAAAGAGGTTTGCTGGCAGCATGCAGAGCAGGCAGAACATGACGTCAACCAGTGTGCAACACTGATTTGACGCCAGCGCTGCCATTTTCTAACTGCACATTTCAGCCAACGTCCTGTCTTAACCTCGCACAGCTGAACATGACGTTAAATGGCATGAAGGGCCCCCCACCCGAGCTACTTAAAGGGATCATAAACTATTTACAGGTTAGTTGCTGGATTATTTCTTCTAGCTGCTAGTGCAATTGTATGTGTTTTTGGAGCTTTCCTTTACTTGGCTAAGTTTGAATAGTCTACATAGTGGTCTGGCTGGTGCTGAAGTACTTTTCTGGTCCTATAAAAGCTTGTGCTGAAACAAGTTGCTTTCAGACATGGGTGGCCCTGTAGGGCTTCCTCTGGGAATTGAGCCTGACTGGGAGAATGAAGAGCGGCCACGCAGAGCAGGATAAGCTACTAGAAGAGGGAGGCCATATCTGCCAAGGGTCTTTTAGGGAGCAAATCTCTTAACGCCAACATCAGGGAGGCCCTATGCATGAGATGTCTTTGCTTCACAAAAGAGGTTATGAAAATCTGCCAACTGCTGCAGCCACAATTGCAACCTCAAAGCAGGGCAAGGACAGCATTGTTCGTAGCTGTCATGATGTCTGTAGCTCTTAACTTTTATGCATTTGGCTCCTTCTAGGCTGCTGCTGAAGATACAGCAACATCTTGCAGTTTGTAGTGCACTGCTATATAAGGGACATCACTGAGGCTCTCTGTACACAGAGATACAGTTTCATCTCATTCCCTCTTGCCAGAGACAAGCAGGCAGAGTGAGCACGAGGGTTTGCATGGATTGCAGACTTCCCAGTGGTACAGGGTACCATTGACGGCACACACATTGCCTTGTGTGGGGCTCGTGTGAACTTGGCCATTTTCTTCAACCGAAAGGGATTTCGCTCCCTCAATGTGCAGCTGGTGTGTGATCACAGGCAGTGCATCATGCAGGTGAATGCCTGTTATCCTGGCAGCAATCACAATTCCTTCATTCTGTGGCAGTCCTCTGTGCTACCTCCTATTTGACCTACCCTGGCACCTCAAAAGTTGGCTACTGGGTGACAAAGGTTATTCATGACATCCATGAATTGATTTTTGAAAAAACTCCCACCAGTTCTTGCAGCCACAATGCACCTCCCCTTTAAGAGGTGCAGACTGCCTTTAAGTAGTGCTAGCTACTCGCGATATCGGGTGCCCTGCTGATGCGTGCAGCCATTGACCAGCCTGGGGAGCGCTGGCTGCAAACAGCAATCATTTAAAACAGCAGGCAGCACGAATTTAAACTGCTGCCTGCAACACAATGAATGGGCGCGGGTTATCACGTACCGCGATCCCCACGCCCATTTTCGGATGTTATCCAATTTTAACCCCCATTATCTTTTACCAACCAATGTAATTTTCTTGTGTAAAAATATTTCTTCAGAGTTTGGATTAATAATGATTAAATACTACAGCCAAGGATAGGCTGTTTCCGATATTGGTACATAAATACTTAACTTGTTTGAATGACATTCCTCTGTACGCTAATTAACGGAGGCATTTAAGAAAGAAATACTTGCATTTATGTAGCGCCTTCCACATCCTCAGGATGTCCCAAAGCTCTTTACAGAGAATGGAGTACATTTAAGTAGCCACTGTTGTAATGTAGGAAACACGGCAGCCAATTTGCGCACAGCAAGGTCCCACAAACAGCAGTGTGATAATGACCAGATACTCTGTTTTATTGATGTTGGACGAGGGATTAAATATTGACCAGGTCACTATTCTTCAAAATAGTGCCATGGGATCTTTTACATCCTGAGGCACCAGACTTGGTTTAATGTCTTATCCAAAAGACAGCACCTCCAACAGTGTGGCACTGGAGTATCAGCATAGATTTTGTGCTCCAGCCTCTGGAGTGGGGTTTGAACCCACGACCTTCTGACTGAGGTGAGTGCTCTACTACTGAGCCACGGCCAATAGGTTGCCCACTTAAAATAAACAGGTTAATTTTGACAAAACAGCAGAGGAATATCAAATGAATACATTAAGTATTCATTCGCAGGAATCACTAGTTATTTCTAGGCTTAAGTTTTGAACTGGTCTATTTGAAACAAAAGCTTTGTTTTCATCATTTCAGGCTATTGAAATTGTTCAAAAGAAGAGTCTGGTGCAGAGACCGCTTGACCTGTTGTTGGCCATCTCTCTCATTTTTGCCATTGCATTCAGCCTCTTCAGAGGATTGGTAAGAAAAGCATAAAAGGTACTTTGTTTCTGAATCACCATAGCACTGCAACGTAATGAAGCGTTAAAGGTTAAAAAGTTAATGGGCTAGAAATTCATCTCGAGCGGTGGCACAAAATGGGCGGAATTGGATCGACCGCCCGTTGTACACAGCGCCTGAACTGAACATTTCTAGCCCAAACAGTTTTCAATTTTGTGTTCCCTGAATCAACTGCTTTAAAAAAGTCTGTCTTTACTCTTTTTCTTTTAATACTCTGCCCTAAAACCTGCGTTTTATTCTCCTGTAAGGCACTAAGTTAATTAGTCTTGTTGCATTGAAACTGGCCCAGCAGCAAACGCAAGTAATGGCTTTATAGTCAATTGTACAGTAAAGGAGTGTCTAGAACTTACAATGTGCAGAACACCGAGGTTAATTCAGAGCAGTTTTCTCTCTTTTCTCGGTTATCTCGGCATACTGTACTGAATACTTATTATTGGCCATAGGTGGCTTTGGATTGTCCTGTCAAGGTGTGCCGACAATACCTGCAGCTACAAGAGCCATACCTGAGAGATCCTGCAGCCTACCCAAAGATACAGGTAAGAGTGGCCTGAGACTTTGGTTGGCCAGTTGGTTTAATTTCATTATTCATATAATGTCTAATAAATGATATGTGCAATTATTCATTAATGCTGTTTAATTACGCGTCCTGGTTATACATATTCACTGACGATGCTAAATAGGGGTTAGAGGGAGAGGCACTATTAGTGCCATGAAGCAAGATCACCTTTACTCACTGGGGTGAACATCATTGCACCTGTTTTTAGAGATGAAATATCAACGTTGGTGGGGGGACGAATTTCAGGTCGTGATTGCCCGCACCCCATCTCCTCTGGAAGCACGCCGGCTGCTAAATTGGAAGCTGGTGACTTCTAAATGTGTTGGTCGCCCACCCAACACAGGTGTTAGCGCTTTGCATATGCAAATCGAGGTTCCAGTGTTGGTTGTAGGACCCCAATGCAAAATTGGTCATCTTATGGAAGGACCTTGCGCTGCGTATACTCTGCCCAGTTGTTCCAGGTCTTCAGTGGCCTAACAAGTGGTCCTTAAAGAGACGACTGGAGTCCGCCCACCAAAAGGTAAGGAAATGTTGCGTAGTTTCATTTCTATGGAGCCAGGAGGAGCAGGAGTGCTCCTATTGGCTCCACAAAAATACTGTGGGACGCTGTCTGCCCAGGTTCGCCTGCCCTCTGCTTTACCCTCCTACAATCTCCCCCCCCCGCCCCCCCCCCCCCCCCCCCCCCACCACCACAAAGGGCAGGCTTGGCGCGATGCCGGATTTGTCTTGGGTCTCTGACTCACCTCTTCAGGCACGTGTTCAAATCACCGAATTGTTGAAAACCAGCACGAGTTGAATTTCTCCCCCACTCGTTCTACTCACTTTCTAATCTGAACTGCATCAGCCAGGAGTCACTGACCTTTCCCAGCAATGCCAAGTGAAAATCAGAGGTACGGTCATGCTTGCGTTTCCTACATTACAATAGTGATTACTCTTCAAATGTACTTCATTGGCTGTTAAGCACTTTGGGATGTCCTGAGGTTGTGAAAGGCGCGATAGAAATACAAGTCTTTCTTTCCTGGTCTGCGGCACCTCCTCCTGGCTGAAGGCAGGAAGTATTGGTGATGGGCTGGGAAAGGTCATACGTCGTGGGTGCCCTACACCCTAAGCACAAGTTTGCAATCTTCTGCAGGCAAGGTTTGGAAATCAAACACCCTTGTGACTGAAATACCTCAAGGTGTTTTTGACGTGGGATTTGAATTTACAATCTTCTGACTCAGGCGAGAGTGCTACCACTGAGCCACAGCTGATACTTTTAGCCCAACCATGTTCCTTTATGATCAGGGATCACATCTGAACTGTGCTTGAATCCATGCGTGGGAAAGATGCTAAGGGTGAGACTTCTCTAAGAGGTGAGTCATACTCGTCACATCAGCAACAGGAAGCTGATCTGTGCCTAGATTGGTGGCAGAAATGGATGCAGATTCCTTCATTATCTGGCCAATTTAGAATAGTACATCTGTTCCTATTTGGCAGGCTGTGGGAGAGGTATTTTTGTGTCTTGCTCCTGAACACAGTACTGGATGATGATGACCTCTATCCATGGAGGCCATCTTTCATACAGGATTGTGAGTGACTGGGGCATCACTGCAAGGGTTGCTGGTGGTTAATCCAGTTGTTTCATACCTGGAAGACAACAGCTGCTGCTGCACTTCAGCTTGATTCAAAATATTAACTGGGAATCCCAGCAGTGAGGTTTTCTACTCACTTCCTGTTTGTGGATCCTATTCCCAGACATTCCTTGGAACTGGCCTTTGTGCACAAAAGCAGAGTTAACAATAACCAGGTAAACTAGGCTTGTTGGAGCAAGCAGTAGGGAATGGGAAGGTGCTGGAGTTGCACATTGGGGAATGGGAAGATGCTGGAGTTGCACATTGGGGAATGGGAAGGTGCTGGAGTTGCACATTGGGGAATGGGAAGGTGCTGGAGTTGCACATTGGGGAATGGGAAGGTGCTGGATTTTTACATTGGAGCCAAGCACAGATTCTCCTGGCCTCCTGCTCAGTATTTTGATTTTTGTCTGTGGTAGATCCTACAGCTGGGTTATAGAAACATAGAAGATAGGAGCAGGAGTAGGCCATTCGGCCCCTCGAGCCTGCTCCGCCATTCAATGAGATCATGGCTGATCATCCAAATTCAGTATCCTGTCCCTGCCTTCTCCCCATATCCCTTTAGCCTTAAGAAATATATCCAACTCCTTCTTGAATATATTTAATGAATTGGCCTCCACTGCCTTCTGTGGTAGAGAATTCCACAGGTTCACTACTCTGGGTGAAGAAATTCCTCCTCATCTCTGTCCTAAATGGCTTACCCCTTATCCTTAGGCTATGACCCACTGGTTCTGGACTCCCCGGCCATCGGGAACATCCTTCCTGTGTCCAGTCCTGTTTAGAATTTTATAAGTTTCAAATAGATCCTCTCTCATTCTTCTAAACTCCAGCGAGTATAAGCCCAATCGACCCAATCTCTCCTCATACGTCATTCCTGCCATCCCAGGTATCAGTCTGGTGAATCTTCGCTGCACTCCCTCCATGGCAAGAACATCCTTCCTCAGATAAGGCGACCAAAACTGCACACAATACTCAAGGTGTGGTCTCACCAAGGCCCTATACAACTGCAGCAAGACATCCTTGTTCTTGTACTCGAACCCTCTTGCTACGCAGGCCAACATACCATTTGCCGCCTTAATCACCTGCTGCACCTGCATGCTTACCTTCAGCGACTGGTGCACAAGGACACCCAGGTCTCGTTGCACTTCCCCTTCTCCCAATCTATTGCCATTCAGATAATAATCTGCCTTCCTGTTTTTGCCACCAAAGTGGATAACCTCGCATTTATCCACATCACCCAACCTGTCCAAATCATACTGGAGTTTCTCGGCATCCTCCTCACAGCACACACGCCCACCCAGCTTTGTGTCGTCTGCAAACTTGGAGATATTACATCTAGTTACCTCGTCTAGATCATTTATATTGTGAATAGCTGGGGTCCTCGGACCGATCCCTGTGGTACCCCACTAGTCACTGCCTGCCACTCGGAAAAAGATCAGTTTATTCCAACTCTTTGCTTCCTGTCTGCCAACCAGTTCTTTATCCAAGTCAGTACCTTGCCCCCAATCCCATGTGCCTTAACTTTACACGCTAATCTCTTATGCAGGACCTTATCGAAAACCTTCTGAAAGTCCAAATACACCACAACCACTGGTTCTCCCTTATCTATTCTACCAGTTACATCCTCAAAAAATTCCAGTAGATTAGTCAAGCACGATTTACCTTTTGTAAATCCATGTTGACTTTGTCCGATCCTGTCACTGTTTTCCAAGTGCTCTGCTATTACATCTTTTAGAATGGATTCTAGCATTTTTCCCACTACCGATGTCAGGCTTACCGGTCTATAATTCCCCGTTTTCTCTCTACCACCTTTTTTGAATAGTGGGGTAACATTAGCTACCCTCCAATCCAATGGAAACTGTTCCAGAGTCTATCGAATTTTGGAAGATGACCAGCAATGCATCTACTATTTCTAGGGCCACTTCCTTAGGTACCCTAGGATGTAGATTATCAGGCCCTGGGGATTTATCCGCCTTCAATCCCATCAATTTCCCTAACACCATTTCCCTACAAATACTAATTTCTTTCAGTTCCTCCCTCTCATTAGACCCTATGTTCCCCGACATCTCTGGGGGGTTATTTGTGTCCTCCTTTGTGAAGACAGAACCGAAGTATGTATTTAATTGGTCTGCCATTTCTTTGTTCCCCATTATAAATTCCCCTGATTCTGACTGCAAGGGACCTACGCTTGACTTCACCAATCTTTTTCTCTTCACATATCTATAGAAGCTTTTACAATCAGTTTTTATGTTCCCTGAAAGCTTACTCTCATACTCTATTTCCCCCTCTTAATTAATCCCTTTGTCCTCCTTTGCTAAATCCTAAACTGCTCCCAATCCTCAGGTTTACTGCTTTTTCTGGCCAATTTATATGTCTTCTCCTTGGATCTTGTGCTATCCCTAATTTCCCTTGTTAGCCACGGTTGAGTCACCTTTTTTGATTTATTTTTATGCCAAACAGGGATGAACAAATTCTGTAGTTCATCCATGCGATCTTTGAATGTTTGCCATTGCCTATCCACCGTCAACCCTTTGAGTAACATTCCCCAATCAATCCTACCCAACTCGCGCCTCATACCATCGTAGTTTCCTTCATTTAAATTCAGGACCCTAGTCTCTGAGTCAACTACTTCACTCTCCATCTTAATGAAGAATTCTATCATATTATGATTGCTCCGACCCAAGGGGCCTCGCACAACAAGATTGCTAATTAATCCTTTCTCATTACATAATACCCAGTCTAAGATGGCCTGATCTCTACTTGGTTCCTCGACATATTGGTCCAGGAAACCATCTCGTATACACTTGAGGAATTCCTCCTCCACAGTATTGTTACTAATTTGGTTAGCCCAATCTATATGTAGATTAAAGTCACCCATGATAATATAGAATAAATTCTTGAGTCTATGAAAATAATACTGCTTTACATTGAGATTGTTGGTGAGGTTTTTCTCTCCACACATTTTATCTTTCTGTTAGATGCTGGTGTACATGTTTTACTCTGTCCCGTTCTGCATCGTAACCCTGTACGGTCTCTGGGTTCCTGGATGTTCCTGGCTTCCTGACTTGGCGCTACTTCATGCAGGAGGTCTTGCACAGGTAAAGAACTGAGATGGAGTATGCCTTGTGTGATAATAACTTTGTTTGATATTGTACAGCTTAAACTTTTTAAAGCACCCCCTGAAAATTTTCCCCTGAAGGCAGAAATTCATGAAGGGACGTGGTTCTGCTAGAGCCAGTAGCCATCCATTACCTTGTCTAAGTGACCAATCTTCCTGTGTGAGCCTGGAAGGTGAGTGCTGGTAGGCTATTTGACCACTCACCATCTCTGGACAAAATCAGAAGCGAGAGCCTGGGGTGGGGTGGTGTGTGGGCGGGGGGGGGGGTACAATCTTTTGTAAGCCCCCAGCCTCGTGTGGAGATTCTGTAGTCAATCATTACTTAGAATTTACAGCACAATAACAGGCAGAGGCTAGCAACCTCCTGTGGCAAAGACTTGGAGCTGAACTGCTTGTCAAAGCCCTTTCCATCAGAACAGCATGAAGGAAAAGTGACTTGTCAACTGTTTAAGGGATTTGTGGTAGACTTGTGGTGTAACTGAAGTCTGTTGCAACTTGTCATTTTCTGCAGGCTTGTGTGGTGTTTTGTGTGTTGTACATTTGCTAATGCCAAAGTAAAGTATCATTACTGGACAAAATAGTTTTCCACTTTGCTTATAAGCACAATTTTCCTTTTAATTCTAAAATACTTTACAAAATTTGGATCCTAAAACTTATTTGTAATTTAGCTTCATTCGCGATACTGCATAGTTTTATTTAAGACTTCACATCTAACAACACAGATGATAAATCAGTGCAGCTGGGTCAATGGGCTTCCATCTGGCTCGCTTGCCAAGTTTGAGTGGAGTATTTTTGAAAGTTTTTTTTGAAATATAATCTAGGCAGTTTGTCATACTCGCCTCATAGTAATCAATTTACTCCTGTTTGCTGTATTAAAATTTTTTGTAAAGTTGTATTTGCACCTGTTACTGTGACGTATAATTACTAAATGCTAGTCGTCTTTGCTGAATCATTAGGTCATGGGTCCAACGTGCAAGCTGGCACAGATTTAAGGGAGCCTCTCATATTGGTTTACGTTACCATGGTCTATGCAAATAAACTTCATGATGGGCAGAAAAAGACCAGCTGGTCCATCAAGCCTGCCCCACACCATGATGGCCGGAACATCATGACTAAACACTTCCTCCGTCCCCCCTCCTCCTCCACCAACCTGTAGCCATGTAATTTCCTGGGAGAGGCAATATAAAAGAGAAAAACCCAGGGCCAATAAGAGAAAAAATACTCTGTAAATTACCTCTCCGACCCCCTCAGACGATCAAACCCAGTCCAGGAAATCACAGGGACCAAGTGTTTTCATCCTTGTTTTCAAATCTCTCCATGGCCTTGCCCCTCCCTATCTCTGTAATCTCGCCCCCCCCCCCCCCCCGGCGGAGATATCTGCGCTCCTCTAATTCTGCCCTCCTGAGCATCCCTGATTGTAATCTGATTGGCGGCCGTGCCTTCAGCTGCTGAGGCCCTAAGCTCTGGAATTCCCTCCCTAAACCTCTCCGCCTCTACCTCTCTTTCAACCTTTTAAGGCGCTCCTTAAAACTTACCTCTTTGACCAAGCTTTTGGTCACCTGCCCTAATTTCTCCTTATGTGGCTCGGTGTCAAATTTTGTTTGCTAACGCTCCTGTGAAGCTCCTTGGGATGTTTTCCTACGTTAAAGGTGCTATATAAATACAAGTTGTTACCGTCACCACCACCTATAAAGACATTTACCTTCTATATGATGCAATCTCTGCCCCAGTCAGGCACTGCTCCAGCTCCCTCTTGAAGGCGTACAGAGAGTCAGCACCAATGTTCCCTCTAAGCTGCGTGGCTGCGCAGTAATGGGAAAGGTCCCGCGCATGCATAGAAATTTGAAGGGACCGCACACTAAAAGAAGCAGGCCCTGCAGAACAAAGAGCAACTTACAGGGAATATCATATAGAAGGTTAAATGTCTTTATAGGTGGTGGTGGTGGTAACAACAACAAATTGTATTTATATAGCGCCTTTAACGTAGGAAAACATCCCACGGCGCTTCACAGGAGTGTTATAAAGGCCATGTCTGACTCACTTGATTGATTTTTTTGAGGAGGTAACGGGGAGGGTCGATGAGGGTAGTGTGTTTGATGTAGTCTATATGGATTTTAGCAAGGCTTTTGATAAGGTCCTGCATGGCAGGCTGGTCATGAAAGTAAAAGCCCATGGGATCCAAGGCAAAGTGACAAGTTGGATCCGAAATTGGCTCAGAGGCAGGAAACAAAGGGTAATGGTCGAAGGGTGTTTTTGTGACTGGAAGGCTGTTTCCAGTGTGGTTCTGCAGGGCTCTGTACTGGGTTCCTTGCTTTTTGTTGTATATATCAATGATTTGGACTTGAATGTAGGAAGTATGATTTAAGATGTTTGCAGATGATATAAAAATTGGTTGATAATGAAGAAGAAAGCTGCAGACTGCAGGAAGATATCAATGGACTGGTCAGGTGGGCAGAACAGTGGCAAATGGAATTCAACCTGGAGAAGTGTGAGGTAATGCATTTGGGGAGAGCTAACAAGTCAAGAGAATACACTATAAATGGTAGGACACTGAGAAGTGCAGAAGATCAGAGGGACCTTGGAGTGCATGTCCACAGATCCCTGAAGGTAGCAGGACAGGTAGATAAGGTGGTTAAGAAGGCATACAGGATACTTTCCTTTATTAGCCGAGGCATAGAATATAAGAGCAGGGAGGTTATGCTTGAACTGTATAAAACACTAGTTAGGCCGCAGCTAGAATACTGCGTGCAGTTCTGGTCACCACATTACAGGAAGGATGCGATTGCACAAAAGGAGGTACAGAGGAAATTTATGAGGATGTTGCCTGGGCTGGGGAATTTTAGCTATGAGGAAAGATTGGATAGGCTGGGGTTGTTTTCTTTGGAACAGAAGCTGAGGGGAGACCTAATTGAGGTGTATAAAATTGAGGGGCCTAGATAGAGTGGATAGGAAGGACCTATTTCCCTTAGCAGAAGGGTCAATAACCAGGGGGCATAGATTTAAAGTAATTGGTCAGAAGTTTAGAGGGGATTTGAGGAGAATTTTTTTCACCCAGAGGGTGGTGGGGGTCTGGAACTCACTGCCTGAAAGGATGGTAGAGGCAGAGACCCTCAACACATTTAAAAAGTACTTGGATATGTATGCACTTGAAGTGCCATAACTTACAAGGCTATAGATCAAGTGCTGGAAAGTTGGATTAGGCTGGATAGCTCTTTGTCAGCCGGCACGGACAAGATGGGCCGAATGTCATAGAGTCATAGAGTAATACAGCACGGATAGAGGCCCTTCGGCCCATCGTGTCCGCGCCGGCCATCAAGCCCTGTCTAATCTAATCCCATATTCCAGCATTTGGCCCGTAGCCTTGTATGCTATGGCATTTCAAGTGCACATCCAAATGCTTCTTAAATGTTGTGAGGGTTTCTGCCTCCACAACCCTTTCAGGCAGTGAGTTTCAGACTCCAACCACCCTCTGGGTGAAAAAGTTCTTTCTCAAATCCCCTCTAAACCTCCCGCCCTTTACCTTGAATCTATGCCCCCTAGTTATCGACCCCTCTACTAAGGGAAAAAGCTCCTCAGCATCCATCCTATCTATGCCCCTCATAATTTTGTACACCTCAATCATGTCCCCCCTCAGCCTCCTCAGCTCCAAGGAAAACAAACCCAACCTGCCCAGTCTCTCTTCATAGCTGAAGCGCTCCAGCCCTGGTAACATCCTGGTGAACCTCCTCTGCACCCTCTCTAACGCGATCACATCCTTCCTGTAGTGTGGCGACCAGAACTGCACACAATATTCCAGCTGTGGCCTAACCAGTGTTTTATACAGCTCCATCATAACCTCCTTGCTCTTATATTCAATGCCTCGGCTAATGAAGGCAAGTATCCCATATGCCTTTTTTACCACCTTATCCACCTGTTCCGCCGCCTTCAGGGATCTGTGTACTTGCACACCCAGATCCCTCTGACCCTCCGTCTTGCCTAGGGTCTTTCCATTCATTGTGTATTCCTTTGCCTTGTTAGTCCCCCCAAAGTGCATCACCTCGCACTTTTCCGGGTTAAATTCCATTTGCCACTGTTCCGCCCATCTGACCAACCCATCTATATCGTCCTGCAGACTGAGGCTACCCTCCTCGCTATTTACCACCCTACCAATTTTTGTATCATCCGCGAACTTACTGATCATACCCTTTACATTCATATCCAAGTCATTAATGTAGACCACAAACAGCAAGGGACCCAGCACCGATCCCTGTGGTACCCCACTGGCCACAGGCTTCCAGTCACAAAAACAACCTTCGACCATCACCCTCTGCCTTCTGCCACTAAGCCAGTTTTGTATCCAATGTGCCAAGGCACCCTGGATTCCATGGGCTCTTACCTTCTTGACCAGTCTCCTGTGCGGGACTTTATCGAAGGCCTTACTGAAATCCATGTATACCACATCCACTGCGTTACCCTCATCCACACACCTAGTCACCCCCTCAAAAAATTCAATCAAATTAGTCAGACATGATCTTCCCTTGACAAAGCCATGTTGACTATCCCTGATTAATCCTTGCCTCTCCAAGTGGAGACACATTTTGTCCCTCAGGATTTTTTCCAATAATTTTCCTACCACTGATGTTAGGCTCACTGGCCTGTAGTTCCCCGGTTTTTCCCTACTACCCTTCTTGAATAATGGTACTACATTAGCGGTTCTCCAGTCCTCTGGCACATCCCCTGTGGCCAGAGAGGTCCTGAATATATGTGTTAGAGCCCCCGCAATCTCCTCCTTTGCCTCACACAGCAGCCTGGGATACATTTCATCCGGGCCTGGGGATTTATCCATTTTTAGGCCAGCTAAAACCGCCAATACCTCCCCCCGCTCGATGTTAATATGTTCGAGCATATCACAGTCCCCCCGCCCTATTTCTATGTCTACATCGTCCTTCTCCATAGTGAAAACAGACGCAAAAAATTCATTCAGAACCCCTCCTACATCTTCCGGCTCCACACACAGATTGCCACTTTTGTCCCTAATGGGCCCTATTTTTTCCCTAGTTATCCTCTTACCCTTAATATACTTATAAAACATCTTCGGATTTTCCTTTATTTTGCTTGCCAGTGTTATTTCATGGCCCCTCCTTGATCTCCTAATTTCTTTTTTAAGTATCCCCCTGCACTTTTTGTACTCCTCTAGGGCTTCCTCCGTCTTTAGCCTTTTGTATCTACCAAAAGCCCTCCTTTTTTTCCTAATCCATTCCCGTATATCCCCTGACATCCAAGGTTCCCTGTGGTTTTTGGAACCACCCTTGACCTTTACGGGAACATGTTGCCATTGTATGTTCTCAATCTCCCTTCTGAAAGCCTCCCATTGCTCCGATGCGGATTTTCCTACAAGTAGCTGATCCCAGTCCATTTTGGCCAGATCCTGCCTTATCCTATTAAAATCGGCCTTCCCCCAATTTAGAACCTTTATTTCCGACCCATCCCTGTCCTTTTCCATGGCCACCTTAAATCTTACCATATTATGGTCACTATCACCAAAGTGCTCACCTACTAGCACTTTTTCCACTTGGCCGGCCACATTCCCGAGAATTAGGTCCAGTACCGCCCCCTCTCTTGTAGGACTTTCTACATGCTGGCTCAAAAAGCTCTCCTGGATGCACTTTAAGAATTCTACACCCTCTGAGCCTTTCACACTCTGACTATCCCAGTTAATATTGGGGAAGTTGAAATCCCCCATTATTATTACCCTATTATTTGCACATTTCTCTGAGATTTGCCTACATATCTGTTCCTCTATCTCCCCCTGACTGTTTGGAGGCCTATAGTACACTCCCAGCAAAGTGCTTGCCCCCTTTTTGTTCTTAAGCTCCACCCATATGGCCTCATTAGAGGACCCTGCTAATATATCATCCCTCCTTACTGCAGTAATTGACTCCTTAATTAATATTGCGACACCCCCTCCTCTTATACCTCCCCCTCTGTCTCGCCTGAAGATTCTGTACCCCGGAATATTGAGCTGCCAGTCTTGCCCTTCCCTCAACCATGTCTCCGTGATAGCAACAATATCATACTCCCATGTGTTTATCAACACCTTCAGTTCATCCACCTTATTCGCAAGACTCCTTGCATTAAAATAGATGCCATCCAGCCTTGCCCTTATATATTTGCCCTCCTTCTGTGCTGTAAATTTCTATGGGGGAAAAATTCAGTTGCGTTGCACCTCCTGTTAGCGCCCTGCCCTAGGGCGCTAACGGGAGGTGCAAAGCAACTAGCGCCTGGGCGCGGCGCCGCCAATGCCTCCCGCGAAATTCAGAGGGAGGTTGGCAGCGGCGGTCGCTGTTAGCGCCCTGTGGCGCTGCGCCGCTGGCGATGACGTCATCACAGCGCCCTGGCCGCGATCTTCGGTAGTGCCCCCTGACTTACCGCCGGACGCTATGTCCGACAGGGTCAGGGGGGCCTACCTGTGGCCGGGGAGGCGCTATTTAAAGGTGAGGTGCCGGGCGGCCATTTTTTTGCTGGCTGCCTGCCAGCACCTGCCTCTGCTGCCGTCCCCGGCCTCCTGAGCACACCCCCACCCCCCAAGGCCCTGCAGAGAGCCGACTGCGCTCAATGAGTCTGGCACTCCTCTTAAGTGCCAGGCTCATTTGCCGGCACACCAATCCCTGGTGGCCCAGCTGGGCCCCGGGTCGTGCGGCGCAAGGCCCCTCCCCTTTAAGAAGGGGAGGAAGGCCTGCAATACCGCGGCACGTAGCGCCACGATATTCCCTCGCAGCGCCCCAAGAGTGAGGCGGGGCGCTTCTAGTATCATCCCGCTTCCCTCTTGGGGCGCTACCGCTCAATTTTGGCCGTGGGGCACTAATTTTTTCAGGGCGCTAAAAGTAGCGCCCTGGCGAAGTTAGCGCCCCAAAGAAGGCGCGACTCAATTTTTCCCCCTATGATTCTATGAACATTGGTCAGCACCCACCACACCAGCTGGTAACATTCCAGAGGTTCCCTACTCTGGGGGAAATGAACATCCAGTCTATTCCCACTCTTACATAGGCTATACAGTAATGTTAAATCTGATAATGACCAATTAAACGTGGGCGTGAAGCGGTTGTCAGAAATGTAATTTTATGTTGTATCCAACCTCATGAGAGGCTGTAAACTGATGGAAAATTAGTGCCATTTGTGCTGTGTGGCATATGTAGGTTTAGTGTTAAGCTTCTGACTCTGAAATTTGGTCTGATGTCAAGTTGTCTTTTTTTAAGCACCTGTTATCTAATAAATACCATATTGATTCAATTTTGCAGAAACCCTTTGAGTGTTCCTTGTGTTACTTTTGGACAATCTACCCTACTTTTGAGAAGCTTTCCTCACAATTGCCACTTGGGTCACTGTGGCCAAATCTGGAGAATGGATGTGCTTCTTGTAGATTCTTTCTAGGAGAGAAATTTATAAATAAGCAAGAGTTCCGAGTTCGTCGAACTGCCCCTGTGTATTTTAATAAGGAGACTACTTATCTGTGTGGGTAATCTTTTTCTGGATTTCTTGAATTTTAGGAGAACATTAAGGTTTTGTGGCCTGACTATCCCTGCCTCACCTCTGGATGGGTTGTTGTTACTGGTCTGCATTCTACTTCTGGGAGATGGTTTGGGTGTTCTGACCCACCAAGTGTCAGACAAGGACAACAATCCCAACAGGACCACTGGGCGACAGAACCACCCCTCCCCAACTGCCTAACCCAATTGAACCCCACAGGCCAAGAACAAATTGCCTCAACCTTTAAACTTCAATTGCGCGCTAACCACATCAAAAAACACTGCGCAGTCAAAACATATAATGGTTTCTTCAAATACGTGAAAACAAGGGGCGAGAAATTTAGCATGTTGGCGCCTGTGGGGAGGGAGCCACTAATGGGTTTGTGGTGGGGCGCACCGAATCCAGGATTTAGCGCTGGCGCTAACCGTTATCGCCTGGGCCTTTAGCAGCTGCCAGATCGTGATGTCATTGCATTTGGAACGCCCTGTTAACGGCCCAAATGCAAAATTGACTGTCGCCCCCTGCCTTAGCGCCAGGCATGAACAACGGCAGGAATATGAGGCGGTATGCATTCAGATGGCCGCTGTAGGAGTGGTATTTAAAGGGATCAATATCCAGTTTATTTTTAGTGGCTTTTCAATGCTGCCTTGTCAGGTTCACATTGCGAAACAGTTGTTTTCAGTGAGTTAAATGTTTATTACTTTCAGGAGTGTTCTGCCTGCTGAATATTTGTCAGTTGCATTCTGCTAACATTTCCAAGTGCTACACTTGGTTACATTAATGGGGGCTGTACTGGCACTCGACCTCGCCCTCCAGCATCAACGTTGGAGGCAGCGGTGGCAAAGACAAAGATTGGATAATGTGGCCAGAGGGAGGAGGGCCAACAGTGCTCTCAACAGGAGGCCTTACTCTCCCAGGGTATCCCGGGAGCACTTCTCCTACATAAATTTAACTTTTTAAAAATTTGCTTATGGGATCTGGGTGTCGCTGGCAAGGCCAGCATTTATTGCCCATCCCTAGTTGCCCTTGAGAAGTTGATGCCGCCTTCTTGAACCGCTGCAGCCCGTGTGGTGAAGGTACTCCCACAGTGCTGTTAGGGAGGGAGTACCAGGATTTTGACCCAGCGACGATGAAGGATCGGCGATATACTTCTAAGTCAGGATGGTGTGTGACTTGGAGGCGGTGGTGTTCCCATGCGCCTGCTGCCCTTGTCCTTCTAGGTGGAAGAGGTTGCGGGTTTGGGAGGTGCTGCCGAAGAAGCCTTGGTGAGTTGCTGCAGTGCATCTTGTAGATGGTACACACTGCAGCCACAGTTCGCTGGTGGTGGGAGTGAATGTTTTAAGGTGGTGGATGGGGTGCCAATCAAGCACCTGGATGGTATCGCGCTTCGAGTGTTGTTACAGCTACACTCATCCAGACAAGTGGAAAGTATTCCATCACACTCCTTACTTATGCCTTGTAGATGGCGGAAAGGCTTTGGGCAGTCAGGAGGTGAGACACTCACTGCAGAATACCTAGCCTCTGACCTCCTCTTGTTGCCACAGTATTTATGTGGCTGGTCCAGTTAAGTTTCTGGTCAATGGTGACCCCCCAGGATGTTGATGGTGGGGGATTCGGCGATGGTAATGCCATTGAATGTCGAGGGGAGGTGGTTAGACTCTTGCTTGTTGGAGATAGTCATTGCCTGGCACTTCTGTGGTGCGAATGTTACCTGCCACTTATCAGCCCAAGCCTGAACGTTGTCCAGGTCTTCTTGCATGCGGGCATGGACTGCTTCATTATCTGAGGAGTTGTAAATGGTGCTGAACACTGTTCAATCATCAGCGAACATCCCCATTTCTGACGACCTGTTGGAGGGAAGGACTGAGGAGCAGTTCCTTAGAAGGCTCCGCTTCAGCAAGCAGGTGGTCACAGAGCTCTTCCACTTTCTGCAGCCAGACCTCGAGCCTCAGATCAGGACCACCATGGCTCTCAGTGGCCCTCAATCTCACTGTCGCCCTCAATTTCTACGCCAGCGGATCCTTCCAGTCTGCAGCAAGAGACATATCTAACATCTCGCAGTTCGCCGTCCATTGCTGCATCCGCGAGTTCACAGAGGCTCTCTACAGAAGGAGAAGGGAATACAGAAAGAAGCAGGACAAGCGTACATGTGGCTTTGCCAGGATAGCGGGCTTCACCATGGTCCAGGGCGCCATTGACTGCACCCACGTCGCTTTGCGGGCACCCCACCCTGGGACTGCGATTAGCCATGAGGATAAGAGGTGTTGCTTGGAGGTCACCTTCAGAGCCAGCAATGTTGAGAATGAGGTTGTGCAGAATGCTGCAACCTCCCCTTTAAGAGCTGGAAGGAGCCAGTGTGAATGATGAGGCCCGATTGCAGTGCATCTGAAATTGGTTATCGCTCTGTGGGGTAGTGCCCCGTTCTGTGTGTTGCGCCCTAAGTTAAGTGATTAGCACTTGATTTAGCGCTCCAGCTCTTTCTTGGAACGCTAACAATCAATTTAGCGGGAGGTCAGAAAGATTAGCGTCTGGCGCTAATTCTACAACTTTTGAAAATTTAGCGCCCCAATCAGGGTGATACCGAGTTTCTAGCCCAAGCGCTCTAAAATTCAAGGGAAACTAAATTGGATAGCTCCCGAAAATGGGCAGGGGCTCTCGGATGTGCTGACTCTATGCGTATCTTAGAGGATAGCATAGAGGCGGGATCTGCACATGATGAGACACTGGGCACAAGTGCGCTGCAGCCAGGGCAGGGGGCAGGGTTAGCGTAGGTGCTAACTCGCTGGAGGGCGAGGTCACACACGATTTCTGCTGCAGAGTTATCTGATGAGGACTTCGATGGGCCAGGCTACAGAAGAAGGCTGATAGCTGTACACAACAAAAAACCAGGTGCATTGGGAAGCCAGCCAGAAAGCCAGTGTTGAGCAGGGAGGAGTCCAGCACCAAGTTGGCACAGGGCTTTGCGAAGAGCTTGGAGCCCATCCTTTCCAGCATGGAACAAGTGGCTAACTCCATCAACACTTGGGGACCAGCCATGATGCAGTGTCTGATGGCCGATGTCTCAGCTTCCATTGCAACACAAGCAGCTTCCACCAAAAGTCTGAGTGCTGCAGTGGAAGCTCAGACTGCTGTCATCATGGCTGTAGATTACAGTGTTCAAAGGGGCTTGCAGGGTATCCCAGCAGTCTGGCAATCTGTCCTCCAACAGATTACTAGGATTGCTGAGGTGCTGCCCCAGAGGAGTGGCAGTGGCTCCATGGAGCACAGGTTTAAGTTTGTATGCAATATGGTATGATTTAATTTATAAACTTGGTTTGGAATCTGTATTTTGTGTTGGCTTTTATTTTTGTATTGTGGCCAAGAGGACGCTGTGATGGTCAGTGACAGAGGGGAGGTAAGGAGTGTGGGACAGTTGTTGAATGGGGAATTGGGGTTGAGGTTACTGGTTTCGCACTTTAATTAGTTCTTCACGTACAGCCTGGGCAGAAAGGGGCTGTCTAAGTAGCAGTCCCCCTTCCTCTTCTGCCTCCTCAGCTTCTCGCCTAATAGGTGGTGGCAAGGGCAGTTCCCTCATGATGGCAAGATTGTGCAGCGTGCAGCAGACCACCACAAATCTTGAGATCCACTCAGCTGAGTACTGCAGGGCTCCTCCAGAGCGGTCCAGGCAGCAGAATCATTGCTTCAGCATGCCAATGGTCTGCTTTATCACATTTCTTGTGACAACATGGTGCTCGTTGTATGCATGCTGCACACGTGTGCGTGGGTTTACGAACTGGAGTCATGAGCCATGTCGTCAGCGGACAGCCCTTGTCGCCCAGTAGCCGCCCTTTGGTTTGCTGTGGTGGCTGAAATACAGCTGGCACAGCAGAGTGCTGCTGAATGAAGGCATCGTGACTGCTGCCAGGATACCGGGCTTTGGCCTGCATGATGTGCTGCCTATGGTCACACACCAGCTGCATGTTGAGGAAGTGGAATCCCTTTCTGTTATAGAGTCATAGAGTTATACAGCACAGAAAGAGGCCCTTCGGCCCATCGCGTCCGCGCCGACCATCAAGCCCTGTCTAATCTAATCCCATTTTCCAGCATTTGGTCCGTAGCCTTGTATGCTATGGCATTTCAAGTGCTCATCTAAATGCTTCTTGAATGTTGTGAGGGCTCCTGCCTCTACCACCCTTTCAGGCAGTGAGTTCCAGATTCCAACCACCCTCTGGGTGAAAAAGTTTTTCCTCAAATCCCCTCTAAACCTCCTGCCCCTTACCTTGAATCTATGCCCCCTTGTTCTTGACCCCTCTACTAAGGGGAAAAGTTCCTTTCTATCTACCCTATCTATGCCCCTCATAATTTTGTAAACCTCAATCAGGTCCTCCCTCAGCCTTCTCTGCTCCAAGGAAAACAACCCCAGCCTTTCCAGTCTTTCTTCATAGCTGAAGCCCTCCAGCCCAGGTAACATCCTGGTAAATCTCCTCTGCACCCTCTCCAAAGCAATCACATCCTTCCTATAGTGTGGCGACCAGAACTGCACACAGTACTCCAGCTGTGGCCTTACCAGCATTTTGTACAGCTCCATCATAACCTCCCTGCTCTTGCCTTCATTAGCCGAGGCATAGAATATAAGTATCCCATATGCCTTTTTAACCACCTTATCCACCTGTTCTGCTGCCTTTAGGGATCTATGTACATGCACACCAAGGTCCCTCTGATCCTCTGTCTTTCCTAGGGTCTTACCATTCATTGTGTATTCCCTTGCCTTGTTAGTCTGTCCAAAATGCATCACCTCACACTTTTCAGGGTTAAATTCCATTTGTTACTGTTCCGCCCATCTGACCAACCCATCTATATCGTCCTGTAGCCTGAGGCTTCCCTCCTCACTATTTACCACCCTACCAATTTTCGTGTCATCTGCGAACTTACTGATCATACCTTTTACATTCACATCCAAATCATTAATGTAGACCACAAACAGCAAGGGACCCAGCACCGATCCCTGCGGTACCCCACTGGACACAGGCTTCCAGTCACAAAAACAACCTTCCACCATCACCCTCTGCCTTCTGCCACTAAGCCAGTTTTGGATCCAATGTGCCAAGGCACCCTGGATCCCATGGGCTCTTACCTTCCTGACCAGTCTCCTATGCAGGACTTTATCAAAAGCCTTACTGAAATCCATGTAAACCACATCCACTGCACTACCCTCATCCACACACCTAGTCACCCCCTCGAAAAATTCAATCAAATTGGTCAGACATGATCTTCCCTTGACAAAGCCATGCTGGCTATCCCTAATTAATCCTTGCCTCTCCAAGTGGAGACTAATTGTGTCCCTCAGAATTTTTTCCAATAATTTCCCAACCACTGATGTTAGGCTCACTGGCCTGTAATTTCCTGGTTTATCCCTACTACCCTTGAATAATGGTACTACGTTAGCTGTTCTCCAGTCCTCTGGCACATCCCCTGTGGCCAGAGAGGTTCTGAAAATTTGTGTCAGAGCCCCTGCAATCTCCTCCTTTGCCTCATATAGTAGCCTGGGATACATCTCGTCCGGGCCTGGGGATTTATCCACTTTTAAGCCTGCTAAAACCGCTAGTACCTCCTCCCTCTCGATGCTAATATGTTCAAGTATATCACAGTCCCCCTGCCCGATTTCTATGTCCACATCGTCCTTCTCCATAGTGAACACAGATGCAAAAAAATCATTTAAAACCCCACCTACATCTTCTGGCTCTACACACAGCTTGCCACTTTGGTCCCTAATGGGCCCTACTCTTTCCCTAGTTATCCTCTTGCCCTTAATATACTTATAAAACACCTTAGGATTTTCCTTTATTTTGCTCGCCAGTGTTATTTCATGGCCCCTCCTCGCTCTCCTTACATGTTCCGGTATATGACAGAGTTGACAATCGGTGCACGCAAAGCAATGTTCGTGCAGTCAATGATAGCCTGCACCATGGAGAAACCTGCAATCCTTGCAAACCCTCAAGCTCACTCCACCTACTTCTCTGACCAGAGGGAATGAAATGAAGTTATCTCTTTGAATAGAGAGTCTCCGTGGCCTCCCTTATGCAGCAGTACACTGAAAACTGCGCGATGTTGCTAATATCTCCAGCACCAGCCTGGAAGGAGCCATAAAGTTAATAGCCACAGTCACCTTCACAACCACTGGCAATGTGGTTCTTGCCCTGCTCTGAGGTGGAGTTGTGGCTGCAGCAGTTGGAAGATTTCAGTGACTTCCTCTTAGGTGAAGCGCAGACGTCTCAAACATTGATCGTCGCTGAGGTTCAATTAGGAGAATTGCTCCCTGAACATCCTGGGCGGATATGGCCTCCTGCTGAGAGCCGCCCTTCCCACCGCCCCGCCTCTTGTAGCAGCTTGTCCTGCTATGCGTGGCCTCTGCTCATTCTCCCAGTCACGCTGTATTCCGAGGGTGCGCCTTCTCCCAGTCACGCTGTATTCCAAGGGTGCACCCATGTCTGGGAGCAGCTAGTTTGCGCCGAAGCCATGAAGCCAGCAAAAAGTACTTCAGCATCTGCCACACCACTCCCTGTATGCTTACATCTGATTGACCTCATGCCTGCTCTGCATACTTCTGGTGAACATCAAGTACCAAGGTGGCGGCCGGTGCGCTTCGCGTCGGAAGTGTGCGCGTGTGCCGTGGGCGCCATTCTGGTACCCTAAGGGGACTCATACCATCCACAAAAAAAAAGGTGCTACCAAGCCAAATTTCACCCCCACGAGATCCAGAAAAACTCTACTGCACGGATAAGTAGCCTAGTCATTTAAATTCACACGTACTTGAAATTCTGCCTGGGTTTGCTGTCTAATTCTCTTTCCAAAGTGTGCATACTAATGAGGCAGTAAACAATCTCTCCCTTCCCATGCCTTTGGTACAATTGGCTGATCCTCATCTTGCTCACTGCCATGGGATTTTTCCTTGGGCTCCGAAAGAATTCTTATTAACCCCATAATGACCGCCCCACAAACAGGCCTCTTAGTCTTGTGAAAAGTTGTTTGAAGCTGCGGTATGTTTAGGAGAAGTGAGGATATACAGAGGCGTTCTCCCATGTATAATTCAGCTGTCCCATGCAATGTTCGTCCTAATTTCTTTTTGGGTGCACAGCCCATTCAAAATTTCACGCAGGCACAAAATCTCCCATTCAAAAGCCAGTAGTAGGCGGCCTGCGCAGGATAGCGGGAACGTTGGTCCCATGTCCATCCCCTGGATCTACTGCTTGACAGGGCATCTCAGTTTCTTATAATAAATCTAATGCCTTATCAATAGTCTTTGCCTTCAGCTCCTTATCCAGGTATTTAGTGCTGTGAGGGGCATTGCACAATAATAGTCCACTGCAGAAATTCTCCCTTGTTTAGTGTTACAAACAGATTTGCAAGCCAATTTATTGTCCATTTGAAACACTAGCACTTCCTAATTCCGAATCTAGAGTTCTAGTCAGTTAATGGCTCTAGGAACACCACTAGTGAACTCCGCAATTTGTTTAAAAAAGACATCACGCCTCCATACTACTACTTCTTAGGCAGTCCCTCGGAACTGAGGATGACTTGCTTCCACATTAAAAATGAGCTCGCAGGTGACTGATGAGTCCAATGCGGGACCTACAGTCTCTGTCGCAGGTGGGGCAGACAGTGGTTGAAGGGGCGGGTGGGTGGGGTGCTTGGGTTGACGTGCGCTGCTTGCACTTGGCTTCCGCTTGCTCCCGGCGAAGAGACTCGAGGTGTTTGGCGCCTTCCTGGATGCTTCTCCTCCACTTTGTGCGGTCTTGGGCCAGGGATTCCCAGGTGTCGGTGGGAATGTTGCACTTTTTCAAGGAGGCTTGAAGCGTTTCCTCTGCCCACCTGGGGCTCTCTTGCCGTGCTGGAGCTCCAAGTAGAGCGCTTGTTTTGGGAGTCTCGTATCAGGCATGCGGACAATGTGACCCGTCCATCGGAGCTGATTGAGCGTGGTCAGAGCTTCGATGCTGGGGATGTTGGCCTGAGCAAGAACACTGACATTGGTGCGCCTATCCTGCCAATGGATTTGCAGGATCTTGCGGAGGCAGCGTTGGTGGTACCTCTCCAGTGCTTTGAGGTGCCTGCTGTACATGGTCCATGTCTCTGAGGCATACAGCAGGGCAGGTATCACTGCTGCCCTGTAGACCATGAGCTTAGTGCCAGATTTGAGGTCCTGGTCTTCAAACACTCTCTTCCTCAGGCGACCGAAGGCTGCACTGGCACACTGAAGGCGGTGTTGGACTTCGTCGTCGACGTCTGCCCTTGTTGACAGTAGGCTCCCGAGGTATGGAAAGTGGTCCACATTGTCCAAGGCCTTGTCGTGGATTTTGATAATCGGGGGGCAGCACTGTGTGGCGGGGGCAGGTTGGTAGAGGACCTTTGTCTTATGGATGTTTAGTGTAAGGCCCATGCTCTCGTATGCTTCGGTGAAGGTGTTTACGATGGTTTGGAGTTCAACTTCCGAGTGAGTGCAGACGCAAGCATCGTCTGCATACTGTAATTCGACGACAGAGGATGGGACGACCTTGGATCTGGACTGGAGGCGACGGAGGTTGAAAAGTTTTCCGTTTGTTCTGTAAATTAGCTCCACTCCAGTGGGGAGCTTACTGAGGGTGAGATGGAGCATTGCAACAAGGAAGATTGAGAAGAGCGTTGGTGCAATGACACAGCCTTGCTTGACCCGGTTCATACATGAATTGGGTCTGTGGTGGAACCGTTGGTCAGGATCACGGCTTGCATGTCGTCGTGAAGCAGGCGGAGGATAGTGACAAACTTTTGAGGGCAGCCGAATTTGAGGAGGACACTCCATAATCCCTCACGGTTGACAGTGTCGAAGGCCTTTGTGAGATCAAAGAAGGCCATGTACAGTGGTTGGTGCTGTTCCCTGCATTTCTCTTGTAATTGACGTGCGGTGAAGATCATGTCCATTGTGCCCCTTAGTGGGCGGAATCCGCATTGCGACTCTGGGAGGAGCTCTTCGGCCACTGGGAGAAGGCGATTGAGGAGGATTCTTGCGATGACTTTCCCTGTGGTAGATAGCAGGGAAACTCCTCTGTAATTACCGCAATCGGCCAGGGAAGCAGTCAGTGCCCGCTGGAAGGAGCACTTCGAGGAGCTCCTTAACCACGACTCTGTCTTCGACACGAGTGTCCTCAACTCCATCCCACAGCATGCTACCAGCCACCATCTCAGCACAACCCCAGCCCGGCATGAGGTTGAAAAGGCCATCCGACAACTGAAGAACAACACGGTCTCGGGAGCAGATGGAATCCCCGCCGAGGCACTAAAGCATAGCGGAGAAGCACTACTGGCGCGAATTCATGAACTCGTTTCTCTTCTCTGGAAGGAGGCGAGCATGCCAGGGGATCAGAGACGCCGTAATTGTGACCATCTTCAAGAAAGGTGACGCCTCCATACATTGGCTATCGACTTACATATCCTGGCCACTGCTCAGAGACTCGATGAAACAATTGGGAATACGAATAAGGAAATTTGCGTGTCCATCATGCATAAAGAATGTTCTTAAAAATATATAGTCCAGATTTTTCTAGGCAGTTCTGTGTAGCTGATGACATCAGATTAATTTGACCCCCGACTGACCAATCCAGTATTGAAATGATTATCAATATTCAGAATTTATTTAGCCTTGCAGTGTCTGTGGCTGATCCATAATTTGCAAATGATATGGAGGAGAATAACTTTAATATAAAATTTGCTGAGGACACCAAAATATGTCGACAAAGACTATGTAAAGAGATTATTAATGTTCCAAAGGGTCGGGATGAATTAAGTGGATTAATCTTATGATCTAAGGAATGGATATTTAATATGGATAAATGTAAAGTTAGACGTACAGGAAACATGAAAAGTGTACACAAGGAGAGGGCACAAGGTGGAAAAGAAGGATTTGTTACTCATTTACTGAGGTCTAAAAGTTTGTCTTGGGCAGTACCGGATCGGCTGCCCATTATACGCAGCGCCTGATCGTCGGTTCCATTGCAGTCAGTGGAATTAAATATCAGACGCTGCTTATAACGGGCGGCCGATCCGATACCGGCTATTCTGCACCGCCGCCCAAGGTGAATTTCTAGCCTCGAGTGTGAAACTGTTATTTAAAATACTGGGAAGCATTCGAATGGTTCTGTAATTAGATCTTAAAAGTTGCTGCATGACATATTGCACATCTTAACTTCAAAAGGATATTGACCTGTTGGAGGGTGTTCAGCCAGAAGTGACGACGATGATTCTGGGACACAGAACTCTGAGGAGGTCACAAAATGGAACTTACCTTCATTGGGAAAGAAGATTGCGGGCAAGTGACACAGGTCTTTGAAATGCTGAGAGGCATCAATAATGTAAATATAAGTAAGTAGGTTTCATGGTCGTTTAGGAACCGGAGAAGGCCATTCAGCCCCTCAAGCCTGTTCCACCCTTCGATTTGAGCATGTTGTAATGTAGGCAGCCAATTTGTGCACAACAGGGTTCCACCTCTGATCACAGATTTACAAGGGCAAAGTATCACACAGACGAGAATCAGTGTGCGTGTATTGTTTTTTCTTCATCTGCAGTTGTCTAAACAAATGTGATTCATGCATTAGTCAGGGCTATTTCAGAAGACTATGACACAAGTCAGTTTGTGTCGAGTTGTGCTTTTATATGGCAATACTGGTTCTACAAAAAAAAATAATCTCACCACCTCATCATTTTTGTAGATCCATCCCACAGAACATTTGCAACTCGCATAATTATCAAAAAGGGTTTCCAAACTGTTCCAAGCCTTTTCTTAAATCTCTGACTATCTCCGCGCGCAGCAGTAACTGCAGTGCTTCACAGAGACACTTCTGCAAAGTAGCTGCGACAGTTCTCTCCGCTAGTTTCAGCTGCTGTCATTTTCCAGGTATGTTATTTTGTACTAAGCAGTGCCCTCGCTACAGAGGAATACATGTCCGACTAGATGTTTGACATTCAATAACCATGCTCTTCATAAACCCCAGCCTTTATAAGGAAATAGCTGCCGATACTTTGGTTAACTGCTGCAACTAAAAAAAAAAAAAAAAATGCACTGTTTAAAATGTAACTCCAATCTCCCAGAGCGCTAAATATAGAGAGGCTAACTGGCCAGCACTTGGCTACTATCCAATAACAGTGCAAACTCTGAATTTTTTTGTTTTAGTACCCACCGACAGTAAAGACAACTTGGTGTCTTTTTGAAAATATTAATTTGCAGGATGTGGCTGTCACTGGCAAGGCCAGCATTTATTGCCCATCACTAGATGCCCCGATAAGGTCATACAAAAATTGGCCGTGTGGTTGATAGTGAGGAAGAAAGCTGTAGCCTGCAGGAAGATATCAATGGACTGGTCAGGTACGCAGAAAAGTGTCAAATGGAATTCAATCTGGAGAAGTGTGAGGTAATGCATTTGGGGAGGGCTATCAAGGCAAGGGAATACACAATACTGATAAGTGCAGAGGATCAGAGGGACCTTGGAGTGCATGTCCACAGATCCCTGAAGGTAGCAGGACAGGTAGATAAGGTGGTTAAGAAGACATATGGGATACTTTCCTTTATTAGCCGAGGCATAGACTATAAGAGCAGGGAGGTTATGCTTGAACTGTATAAAACACTAGTTAGGCCCCAGCTAAAGTACTGCGTACAGTTCTGGTCACTACGTTACAGGAAGGATGTGATTGCACTAGAGAGGGTAGAGAGGAGATTTACGAGGGTGTTGCCAGGACTGGAGAATTTTAGCTATGAGGAAAGATTGGATAGGCTGGGGTTGTTTTCTTTGGAACAGAGGAGACTGAGAGGAGACTTGATTGAGCTGTATAAAATTATGAGGGGCCTAGATAGAGTGGATAGGAAGCACCTATTTCCCCTGACCGAGAGGTCCATAACCAGGGGGCATAGAGTTAAAGTAATTGGTTGAAGGATTAGAAGGGAACTGAGGAGAACCTTTTTTCACCCAGAGGGTGGTGGGGGTCTGGAACTCACTGCCTGAAAGGGTGGTCGAGGCAGAAACGCTCATCAGATTTTAAAAGTACTTGGATATGCACTTGAAGTCACGTAACCTACAAGGCTATGAAAGTGGAAAGTGGGATTAGGCTGGATAGCTCTTTTTCAGCCAGCGCAGACATGATGGCCTAGAAATTCAGTTGCTTGCGCCAGCCGGTAGCGCCTTAGGAGGAGGAGATGTTGGGCGCTAGGCGGCTAGCAGCCGGACGCAGCGCGATCTGCGCCTCTCCCCAACTTCACTAGAGATTTAGCGTCGGCGCAAAGTCTTTGCGCGCGCTCAGCTGCGCGCGCAGATCCTGACGTCATTTCATCGTGCAACGCCCTTTGTGCGCCCCAAACCGGAACTTCAGTGGCGCCGCCCTTCTTTGCGCCTGGCGCCTCCCAGCGACTGGTAGAGGGGAACGGTTCCCAGTCGGTGCGGGGGGCGCTATTTAAAGGGGACTCCTCCTGCATTATAAGTGACAGCCATTTTGTGCCAATCCTGTGTGAGAGACAAAGGCAGAGAGCTTTCTGCTTTGACTCAGCACTCGCACAGGTACTTCTGGCTTCAGGCCAGAGCTTTGCACTTGGATTTCACTTTCAGTGCCATAGCCTTGAGTCGCCACATATACTGTAATGGGGGCGACAATGGGTGGAAACGTTGGCTTTCTGCATTGCATTCAAAGGGATCAGAGACGCCGTGAGAGAGTGCCAGTCATGGCCAGACGGAGAAGGGCCAACGGGTGTCGGCACAGGAGGCCTTACCCACCCAGGGTATACCGCCAGCAGTTCTCATATCTGAACATGTCTGAGGAGCAGTGTGTTCGGAGGCTGCGATTCAGAAGGGAGGTGGTCACTGAGATCTGCCACCTGCTTCGCGGAGATCTGCAGCCACAGCTGAGGAGCAGGACGTCTCTGTCGGTGGCAGTGAAGGTGACGGTGGCTCTCAACTTCTATGCCACCGGCTCCTTCCAATCCGCTACTGGGGACATTGCCAACATCTCCCAGTTCGCGGTACATTGCTGCATCCGACAGGTGAACAATGCCCTTTTCAGAAGAAGACGTCAGTACATCTCCTTCCCCATGACCCTGGACAAGCAGCAAGAGCGTACAATGGGATTTGGAAGAATAGCGGGCTTCCCCATGGTCCAGGGCGTAAAACTGATGAACCAGCATTGGTCAGGGCTGCAGTGCGCAGGGCATGGCAGCCAGACAAGTCCACCCTCCCCCTTTTAAGAGCTGACCGGCGCCAGAGTGTCTGCTGTCAATTAGCAACTCGCCGCACCTGCGCTGCGCCCGCCCTCGGGGGTATCGCCCCGGACCGCCGGCTTAGCGCCTAATGATAGTCGTGCATTGCCTGTTTTAGCGCAGGAGCAACCTCTTGGGGCGATGCGACTGAATATCGGCGAAGGTGGCGCGAACTTGCGCCGGGCGCAAACTTTAGCGGCCGCCCGACTGTAGCGCCCCGAACGTAGCTATACTGAATTTCTAGGCCGATGGGTCAAATGGCCTCCTTCTATAGAAACATAGAAGATAGGAGCAGGAGCAGGCCATTCGGCCCCTCGAGCCTGTTCTGCCATTTAATGAGATCATGGCTGATCATCCAAATTCAGTACCCTGTCCCTGCTTTCTCCCCATATCCCTTGATCCCTTTAGCCTTAAGAAATATATCTAACTCCTTCTTGAATATATTTAATAAGTTGGCCTCAACTGCTTTCTGTGGTAGAGAATTCCATAGGTTCACCACTCTCTGGGTGAAGAAATTCCTCCTTATCTCATTCCTAAATGGCTTACCCCTTATCCTTAGACTGTGACCCCTTGTTCTGGACTCCCCTGCCATCGGGAACATCCTTCCTGCATCTAGTCTGCCTAGTCCTGATAGAATTTTATAAGTTTCAATGAGATCCCCTCTCATTCTTCTAAACTCTAGCGAATATAAGCCTAATCGACCCAATATCTCTATTCATATGTCATTCCTGTCATTCCTGTCATCCCAGGTATCAGTCTGGTGAATCTTCGCTGCACTCCCTCCATGGCAAGAACATCCTTCCTCAGATAAGGCGACCAAAACTGCACACAATACTCAAGGTGTGGTCTCACCAAGGCCCTGTACAACTGCAGCAAGACATCCTTGCTCCTGTACGCGAATCCTCTTGCTATGAAGGCCAGCATACCATTTGCCGCCTTAGCCGCCTGCTGCACCTGCATGCTTACCTTCAGCGACTGGTGCACAAGGACACCCAGGTCTCGTTGCAATTCCTCTTTTCCCAATCTATTGCCGTTCAGATAATAATCTGTCTTCCTGTTTTTGCCACCAAAGTGGATAACCTCGCATTTATCCACATTATACTGCATCTGCCCAATCACCCAACCTGTCCAAATTGTACTGGAGTTTCTCTGCATCCTCCTCACAGCACACACGCCCACCCAGCTTTGTGTCGTCTGCAAACTTGGAGATATTACATCTAGTTCCCTAGTGTGATGAAATATTCCATTCATCACTCATTGGTATTCTCTGCCTGTGACTGTGGTTGGTTTCAGTTTCATTTCCCTTACCTCAGTTCCGTTTCCTCACCATTGTATTGTACTGTGTGTAGGGCTCCGCCCATACCTGGCCCCTATGTAAGCTGGCCCAGCCTGCATCACATCCAGTACGGCAGACCTCTGGATGGAAGATACCTCTCCTCTGTGTGTTACCTTCTAAGTCAATAAAAGCCTTGTTTTGTTTCGCTAACATCGAGTCTCGGATTTATTGAGGCACATCAATTTTATTGACTTAATTTTCAACACAATGGATCAACTCTTGAAACCCGAACGTTTGGATTTGGACCAGCATGCTTCGGACGCATCGGCACGCTTCGGACACTGGTTTATGGGTATGGAATTCTTCCTGGACAATTCCGCAGCCGTCAAAGACGCTACGGACGCTGCGAGTATGAAACTCGGAATTCTGCGGAATTGGGTAAGCCACCGGGTTTACCCCCTCATCCAAGACGCCGACACGTACCCGGCCGCCTGTGACATCTTAAAGGCACATTACCAACAGCCTACGAATGAGGTGTATGCTAGGCATCTGCTCGCTACTCGCGCACAGCGACCTGGGGAATCGGTGGAGGAGTTCCTAGGCACCCTGAAAACGCTTGGCAAAGACTGCAAGTGCCAAGATGTAAAAGCCGCAGTGTACACTGACGAGCTTGTTCGCGATGCCTTTATCACAGGCCTCAGCTCCACTTACATCCGGCAGAGACTGCTGGAAAAAACGGGATTGGACCTGAAACAGGCTGCGGACACAGCGCGATCCCTGGATGTGGCCCAGAGAAACTCAGACGCCTACTCTTCAGCCCGCGCCATCCACGCCGCCACGTGTGCACCAAGGGCGCCGCCATCTTGGAAGGCATCTTCCCCGCCCGGCAGCCCGACACCGTCGGGGCCCCGCTCTCCCCCCAGAAGCCCTACGACAGCCGCGACGCGTCGGGGACCCAACTGCTACTTCTGCGGGCAGCCGAAGCACACCAGAAACCTGTGCCCGGCGAAAGGCACCACCTGCTTTAAGTGCGGTAAGAAGGGGCACTTCGGGAAGGTGTGCAGAGGGAACCCCGCCGGAAAACCCGCCTGCGCCGTGGGAGCGGCCACCTTGGACGCCATCTTGCCCGACCTCGTGGGGTCCGCCATCTTGTGAGCAGACAGCGTGGACGCCATCTTGTCTCGATCAGGGCCCTACAGTGGCATCGGTCACAGTGGACCAGACCAGGCCGCACCCGCTATCCAAATCAATGGTGGACATCGAGGTAAACGGGTGCGGGGTTAAATGTTTAATTGACAGTGGAAGCACGGAGAGTTTTATCCACCCTGAACTGGTACAACAACTCTCCCTAAAGGTGGTCCCTACTCGGGGTACCATCTCTATGGCTGATAAAACCCAGACATCGACCATTATGGGTTACTGCACGGTACAATTGTCTGTTAACGGAACTGTATACGATAATTTTAAAGTACTAATCATGAAGAATCTATGTGCGAGCGTGATCTTGGGCCTGGATTTCCAGTGCTACCACCAAAGCATCACGCTCAATTACGGTGGGTCCCAGCCGCCCCTCAGTGTGCGGTCTGGCTACCCTGAAGGTAAAGCCGCCTTCGCTATTCGCGAACCTTACCCCTAACTGCCGGCCAATAGCGACCAAAAGCAGGAGGTACAGCTGGGAGGACAGGCGGTTTATCGCGACCGAGGTAGACAGGCTCCTGAAAGAGCGCATTATTGAACGCAGCAACAGCCCGTGGCGCGCCCAAGTGGTAGTGGTAAGGGGTAGCAAGAAGAAACGGATGGTGATCGACTATAGCCAAACGATCAACAGGTACACCCAACTAGACGCCTACCCGCTACCCCGCATATCAGAAATGGTGAACCAAATCGCCCAATACCGGGTGTTATCCACCATCGACCTCAAGTCAGCGTACCACCAGCTCCCTATCAGACCAGAGGACTGCCCGTACACTGCCTTCGAGGCGAACGGACGCCTCTACCAATTCCTCAGAGTCCCCTTTGGGGTGACGAATGGGGTCTCGGTCTTCTAGAGGGAGATGGACCGCATGGTCGGTGACCACCACTTGCAGGCAACCTTCCCCTACCTCGACAACGTCACCATCTGCGGTCACAACCAGCAGGATCACGACTCGAACCTCGAGAGGTTCCTGAAAACCGCACAAAAACTCAACCTCACCTACAATGAGGACAAGTGCGTTTACAACACCACGCGCCTCTGCATACTAGGCAGCGTGGTGGAGAATGGGGAAATCGGACCAGACCCCGACCGATTGCGCCCCCTACGGGAGCTGCCCCTGCCCAACACTCCCAAAGCCCTGAAAAGGTGCCTGGGGTTATTTTCTTATTATTCCCAATGGGTCCCCAACTACTCCGACAAAGCCCGCCCCCTCTTGAAAGCATCCTCTTTTCCGCTCCCTGCTGAGGCCCACGCCGCCTTCAAAAGCATTAAGCGGGATATTGAGCGGGCCACGCTACAGGCAGTGGACGAGAACACTCCCTTTCAAGTGGAAAGTGATGCGTCTGACTTTGCCTTGGCGGCCACCCTCAACCAGGCGGGGCGGCCCGTAGCTTTCTTCTCGAGGACCCTCCAAGGGCCCGAGATCAGACACTCCTCCGTGGAAAAGGAGGCCCAAGCCATCGTGGAGGCAGTGCGCCACTGGCGCCACTACCTAGCCGGCAAACGCTTCACCCTACTTAGCGACCAGCGGTCGGTAGCGTTTATGTTCAGTAATAAACAGAGGGGGAAGATTAAAAATGATAAGATTCTTAGGTGGCGGATCGAGCTCTCCACCTTCGATTATGACATCATTTACCGGCCAGGGGCCCTTAACGAATCCCCCGACGCCCTCTCACGAGGGATGTGTGCCAGCGCCACCGGGGATCGGCTACAGACCCTCCACAACGACCTCTGCCACCCAGGGGTCACGCGGCTGTTCCACTTCATAAAGTCCCGCAACTTACCCTACTCGATTGAGGAAGTTCGGTCTCTGACCAGGAACTGCCGCACTTGCGCTGAGTGCAAGCCTCGGTTCTACCGCCCAGATAGAGCCCACTTAATCAAAGCTACACGGCCCTTTGAGCGGCTCAGCTTAGATTTCAAGGGCCCCCTCCCATCCGTCGACCGCAATGTTTACTTCCTGAACATTGTGGACGAATACTCCCGTTTCCCATTCGCCCTCCCCTGCCCAGACATGACCAGCGCCACGGTCATTAAATGCCTCAACAGCCTGTTCTGCCTGTTCGGTATGCCGAGCTACATCCATACGGATAGGGGGGCGTCCTTCATGAGTGAAGAGCTACGCCAGTACACGCTGTCCAGGGGGATCGCCACAAGCCGTACCACCAGCAACAACCCCCGGGGTAACGGTCAAGTGGAGCGAGAGAACGGGACAGTATGGAAAGCAGTCACTCTAGCTCTAAGGACCAAGGGCCTCCCTATCTCCCGCTGGCAGGAAGTCCTCCCAGATGTGCTCCATTCGATACGGTCGCTATTGTGTACTGCCATTAATGCCACGCCTCATGAGCGAATGTTTGTCTTTCCCCGGAAATCCACCTCAGGCGTATCCATGCCGTCATGGCTCTCCACCCCGGGTCCGGTATTCGTGCGAAGGCATGTGAGGGGCCACAAGACGGACCCTCTCGTGGAGTCAGTGCACCTACTCCACGCCAACCCCCAATACGCGTATGTCCGGCACGCCGACGGAAGGGAGGACACCGTGTCCATAAAAGACGTCGCCCCAGCTGGTAACGACAACAACCACGACAACAGCAGCAACAACGATCACAGCAACTCTTACCCACCCACTACTCTTTCATCACCCCCGGAAGAACATCGACCAACGGTACCCCCACCAACTACCCCTTCAGCAACCCTGGCGGCACCCCCGGCAGAGACCCAGGAGGCCATCGGGGACACCCAGCCGACACCCGTGGCACCACAACAGCCACGTCGGTCGCAGAGGACTATCGAACCCCCGAACAGACTAAATCTATAGAAGGGGTGAATGTGATGAAATATTCCATTCATCACTCATTGGTATTCTCTGCCTGTGACTGTGGTTGGTTTCAGTTTCATTTCCCTTACCTCAGTTCCGTTTCCTCACCATTGTATTGTACTGTGTGTAGGGCTCCGCCCATACCTGGCCCCTATGTAAGCTGGCCCAGCCTGCATCACATCCAGTACGGCAGACCTCTGGATGGAAGATACCTCTCCTCTGTGTGTTACCTTCTAAGTCAATAAAAGCCTTGTTTTGTTTCGCTAACATCGAGTCTCGGATTTATTGAGGCACATCACCTAGTCTAGATCATTTATATATATATATTGTGAATAGCTGGGGTCCTAGCTCCGATCCCTGTGGTACCCCACTAGTCACTGCCTGCCACTCGGAAAAAGACCCGATTACTCCAACTCTTTGCTTCCTGTCTGCCAACCAGTTCTCTATCCAAGTCAGTACCTTACCCCCAATCCCATGTGCTTTAACTTTGCACGCCAATCTCTTATGCGGGACCTTATCGAAAGCCTTCTGAAAGTCCAAATACACCACATCCACTGGTTCTCCCTTATCTATTTTACCAGTTACATCCTCAAAAAATTCCAGTAGATTAGTCAAGCATGATTTATCTTTTGTAAATCCATGTTGACTTTGTCCGATCCTGTCACTGTTTTCCAAGTGCTCTGCTATTACATCTTTTATAATGGACTCTAGCATTTTCCCCACTACTGATGTCAGGCTTACCGGTCTATAATTCCTCATTTTCTCTCTAACACCTTTTTTAAATAGTGGGGTTACATTAGCTACCCTCCAATCCATGGGAGCTATTCCAGGGTCTATAGAATTTTGGAAGATGACAACAATGCATCTACTATTTCTAGGGCCACTTCCTTAAGTGCCCATGGATGTAGATTATCAGGCCCTGGGGATTTATCGGCCTTCAATGCCGTCAATTTCCCTAACCATTTCCCTACAAATACTGATTTCATTCAATTCCTCCCTCTCATTAGACCCTATGTTCCCCGACATCTCTGGAAGGTTATTTGTGTCCTCCTTTGTGAAGACAGAACCAAAGTATGTATTTAATTGGTCTGCCATTTCTTTGTTCCCCATTATAAATTCCCCTGATTCTGACTGCAAGGGACCTACGCTTGACTTCACCAATCTTTTTCTCTTCACATATGTATAGAAGCTTTTACAGTCAGTTTTTATGTTCCCTGCAAACTCTCATTCTATTTTCCCTCTCTTAATTAATCCCTTTGTCCTCCTTTGCTGAATCCTAAACTGCTCCCAATCCTCAAGTTTGCTACTTTTTCTGGCCAATTTATATATCCTCTCCTTGGATCTTATGCTATCCCTAATTTCCCTTGTTAGCCACGGTTGTGTCACCTTTTTTGTTCTATTTTTATGCCAAACAGGGAAGAACAAATTCTGTAGTTCATCCATGCGATCTTTAAATGTTTTGCCATTGTCTATCCACCATCAACCCTTTTAAGTAACGTTCCCCAATCCATCCTAGCCAACTCACGCCTCATACCATCGTAGTTTCCTTTATTTAAATTCAGGACCCTAGTCTCTGAGTCAGCTACTTCACTCTCCATCTTAATGAAGAATTCTAATATATTATGATCGCTCCTCCCCAAGGGGCCTCGCACAACAAGATTGCTAATTATTCCTTTCTCATTACATAATACCCAGTCTAAGATGGCCTGATCTCTAGTTGATTCCTCGACATATTGGTCCAGGAAACCATCCCGTATACACTCCAGGAATTCCTCCTCCACAGTATTGTTACTAATTTGGTTAGCCCAATCTATATGTAGATTAAAGTCACCATCATAACTGCTGTGCCCTTATTGCACGCGTCTCTAATTTCCCGTTTAATGCCATCCCCAACCTCCGCATTACTGTTTGGGGATCTGTATACAACTCTCACTATATATGGAACTTTCTTCTTTGTTTTAACTGAGGAAAGTCAGGTTAAAAGATTATTTAAAAACAAAATTAAATCCGACATTCTTAACGCAGTTTTGGTGTAAAATTTTGAATTGGTCGATGCTATGAACCAAATCCATGGCTGGGAATTTCCTGTAGGCTTCTCTCTCTCCGCCGATGTAACTTCATCGGAAGAGTGACGGAAAGCCCCTTTTACGGGTGGTAAGGGGGTTTCTGCCAAACTTCTGCCAGAGTTACTGTGGAGGAGCGGGAGCAGCTCCTTGAATATTCCCGGCCTATGTTTCTGCTCTAACTGGAAGTTCTCCTTGCTTTACAGCACACTGTCTGCTCATCCAATGTAGAAGTATTATCAGAAATAGAGTAGCTATGAAATTAAAATCGAATTCAGTGGGGGTTTTTTGGACTCTGGTAATGCTCTTTTAACTTGTGGATTTTCATAGAATAGCACAGCACAGAAGGAGGGCATCCAGCCCATCGAGCCTGTGCTGACTCTTTTGTCGAGCAATCCAGTCAGTCCCCCTCCCCCACTCTTTCCCCATATCCCTGCAATTTTTTCTCTCTGAAGTATTTATCCAATTCTCTTTTGAAGGCTACTATTGAATCTATTCCCCCCCCCCCCCCAAAATCAGGCAGTCAATTCCAAATTCTAAGCACTCTTTGTGTAAAAATGTTTTTCCTCATGTTGCTTGGCTCTTGGCAGAACAAGTGAAAAAGGAGTGTCCAATATGATCAGGACTCACTTTTAAACTGACAGCTGGCTGTGAACAAAGTGGTTCAAGTTTCGTACAATTTCAACAGGTCTCCCTGCAGATCCAACGGTCGCTAATCCATCACGATTTTGGTGCATTGACCCCAGACAGAATTTAAGATTGTAATTAAACTGCCATTTTTGCATCGCTACAAAGCGGTTACTATGTTGCGGCATTGCAAAAGTGGCAGTATAACGCCGAAGTCAGTTTGGTGATGTGACACTACAACTGCAAGTTGTATTTAGATAGCCCCTTTAACAAAAAGAAACATTGTGGACAACGTTCCCGCTAAGCTGCGTGGCCACACAGCCACACAACAATCTAGATCCTGCGCTTTTAAGTGGAAAAAAAACGCACATACGCGAAAATTTGAATGGGCTGTGCAACCACTTAAAGAAAATTAGAGGGAACATTGAACCCCTACATTGACCAATATTTACAATCAGAGTGGGTTAACATTACAGCTGAACGAATGCTGCAGACATAGCTTACCCTACGGCAGGTCGCCCAATGTCAGATGAGACTTTTGACTGTGTTTCCTCACCACGTTCGATTGTAGCGGTGAAAATAACATGAATTGGTTGTCACCAGCGCAGGCCTGAAACTCTTCTTGGACTGACTAGTGGTAGCAGGACACTGAAAACTGGAGAAAAAAACTATCAAAATGGAGTGTGCCGACACACTACACGCACGTTAGGAGCAGCTTACACATGCACGTTTTAGAATTTTGTTTTAATGTTCATTATCGCAGTGCAATTGACACATTTACATTGTGCGCAATGATAAATATTGCAGCTGTTGTCTAGCCCAGAGGTGATAATTATGAAGATTAATCTTAAATATCGAAAGCCCAATTGTGAAAGATCGATATCTATATAGATTATTAAAGTGGTAAGTGTGTACAAATATCCTGTCGCACTTTAGATATCACAGCTACAAGTTTTGCTTGATTGCCTTAAGTTTCATATTCATAAAATACTAACGAATATGAATTGTGTAACTGTCCATCAACTGTTGCTAGTGTCAGCCGTGGCTCAGTGGGCAGCACCCTCGCCTCTGAGTCAGAAGGTTGTGGGTTCAAGTCCCATGCCAGAGACTTGAGCACAAAAATCCAGCCTGACTCTCCCAGTGCAGTGCTGAGGGAGTGCTGCACTGTCAGAGGTGCCATCTTTCGGATGAGACGTTAAACCGAGGCCCCGGCAGCCCCCTCAGGTGGACGTAAAAGTTCCCATGGCACTATTTCGAAGAAGAGCAGGGGAGTTCTCCCCAGTGTCCTGGGCCAATATTTATCCCTCAATCAACGTCACTAAAACAGGTTATCTGGTAATTATCACATTGCTGTTTGTGGGAGCTTGCTGTGCACAAATTGGCTGCTGCATTTCCTACATTGCAACAGTGACTACACTTCAAAAGTATTTCATTGGCTGTAAAGCGCTTTGAGACGTCCACTGTCGTGAAAGGCGCTACATAAATGCAAATCTGTCTTTCTTTTCTAAAACAAAGTTTTAAATTTCATCCTCTGACTTGTTTTAAAATCATTTGAAAAAACAAATACTTTTATAGCCTGATGGAAAGCCTAATTCCAGTTCTGGTGCACACTGGAAGATATTCACACTACGCGCACTCACGGTGCAGCAACGTGAGAGTGAAGGCACAAGAGGAGCAGCTGTGAGAACCCCAGGTTAAAAGAAACAAAACACAATTTTACATGTAACTATTTTATAGAAACTAGAGACGCTGGGATTGTTCTCCTTGGAGCAGAGAAGGTTAAAGGGAGATTTAATAAAGGTAATCAAAATTACGAGGGGTTTTGATAGAGTAATTAGGGGAAAACTGTTTCCATTGGCAGGAGGGTTGGTAAGCAAAGGACACAGATTTAAGATAATTGGCAAATAATCCAGGGGGGAAATGAGAATTTTTTTTTAAGCAGTGAGTTGTCACGATCTGGAATGCACTGCCTGAAAGGGCGGTGGGAACAGATTCAATAGTCCCTTTCAAAAGGGAATTGGATAAATACTTGAAAAGGAGAAATTTGCAGGGCTCTGGGGAAAAAGCGGTGGAGTGGGACGAATTGGACAGCTCTTTCAAAGAGGCTGCACAGTCATGATGGTGTGCCAAATGGCCGTCTCCTGTGCTGCATCTATTTTTTGACTTTTGTTGAGTTTTGAGAAAAATAGTCAGGATTCATATAAATGGGATCAAATTCTGGAAGGATTGTCATTACTCAAGTTTAGAGGTAGATTCTGAATAAAACTTCTGATTTTAGCATTTTGGTAACACTATAGCACTTTTGGAGAGTTTTTATATTTTCTTGTGATGTGGGCATCACTGACATGGCCGTAATTATTGCCCATCTCTAGTTACTCTGAGGGCATTCAGAGTTGACCAGCAAATCAATCAAATAAACATGTACTTCTCTATTTCTGAGGAGAGCTCTTGCAAAGTTTATTCCAAGCTCTTTGCTTGGCAATATGCATGCAATCCCCCATCCCACTCCTCCACTAAAAAAGAACTATAATATAATGCCTTTCATGTCCCAAGGTGCTTTACCACCAATGAATTACAACAGTCACACCACTTGTAATATAGGAAGCACAGCAACCAATTTACGCACAGCAAGTTCTCACAAACAGCAATGAGATAATGACCAGAGAATTTGTTTTAGTGATGTTGATTGAGGGATAAATATTGGCCAGGACACCGGGGAGAACTTCCCTGCTCCTCTTCGAAATAGTGCCACAGGATCTTTTGCGTCTATCCAAGAGGGCAGAGTTGGTTTAACATCGCATCTGAAAGATGGCACCTCAGGCAGTGCAGCGCTCCCTCAGTACTGCACTGGAGTGTCAGCCTGGATTATATGTGCAAGTCCCTGGAGTGGGACTTCAACCCATGACTTTCTGACTTAGAGGCAAGAGTGTTACCGACTGAGCCATGGCCTATCGTAACCTCTGATTCACAACGATGAATACAATGAGATCGCTGCTGATGCCACCTTAAAAATATAAACGGCTTAAGGTTTAACGTACCTCCAGTCATCAGTTAGCTTCTTGCTAACACTGATCACTAGTGAACATCTCTGCCCATTTTCATGTGGAGCTGGAATGTGTACAAACTTGTTGCATAGATGATTATCGTTTGACTCCATTGGGAGGCACATTATTTATTCCTTGTTATACATTTTATTTATAAGAGTTAGTGATCGTATCTGTTGTAAACAGGGATGGAACATAGATGGTACATTCAACTTTGAAGCTCGAACTTTAGTTGATGAAGAAAGGGATGTGGTGGGAGGAATGAAGTGAAGATTGCTGTTCAACAATAGAAAGTTGGAATGTGAAAATGGATCGAGTGGAAAAATAGACTGGCCAAAACTTAAAAGCTCAATTCAGAGTCCCAGTGCTCCACAGAATGAATAGAAGTGCAGAGCCTTGTTACACTCCTAATTTAAGCTATTATTTGATCCCATCCTTGACCTCTAGTTGATGATACAGAGAAAAGTCATGGCCATACCCAATTCCAGCTACAATGATGCTATTTTAAATGTCAGCTGCCTGCACTAAAAATATCCACAGAATGGTGTAGACCTTATTCTTTGAAGTGTGATGTTGCTGTGGAGACCAGACTGTTTACCCACCCTCTCCGTATCTTTAGTATCAATCAAACAATATTAATCCAAAGATGGGTAAGGAAAAAGAAGTATTTCCCAATATCCAGCATTTAGCAAAAGGTTTTCCACAGCTATCTTTGTTTAAGGGCTGTGGTAGTTTCTTTCAAGAGAAAGGTCACTTTGGTTTTTTTTGGGGGGTGGTGGCGGGTGGTGAGCGATGTTGTGTGATTTCTTCCTTCCCCCACCTTCAATATAAAGACCTCTGACTATGGCTTCATGTGTGTCTTTAACGGTTTATATCGACTCTTTTTGAACTGCGTGTGCTTGCACTACACATTTTTTGCACCAACACTAAACTTTGAGGGTGTAAAATTTCCTTGGGGATCCTCTGGTGGCAGCTCGACAGAACCCTCGGAAAAACGGAATCAGCGGCTGTCCACTCCAAATCTCCAGGGTTTCCACCAAACTTCCGGCAAAGTTATGGTGGCAGAACACCATGGAAATTTGGAGTCAAGGTCCGTCTAAACTCTGGAGCCAAGCAGAGACTCTGGTTTTCTCTGGTGTCAAGCTGGGCCTGGACTTCATTGAGACTATATTTATGCAATAGCTGTAGTATTGATGCAAAGTCAAGTTGTAGTGCAAATGCATCCTAATTGAAGCTATGTTCTGTTTAATGTCTATGACTTAATGGCCTGGACATTCCTCCCGTGGCGGCGTTTCAGCAGGACAGTACTTTCCCTCCTCCCACCGCCCCGCCCTCCGTGACCATCCTAGCTCCAACCCAATTTTCCCAGTTATGGGTTACTGGCAGGATTCCCGCTACCAAGAAGGAGTCCGCAAGCGGCTTCGAGGAAAGTCTGGCTGGGACAGAACCCTCCCCGCAGGAATGAGGCTTCCTACTGAAGGCCTCGGTCGAGAATGAAGCCTTGAGCAGGTAAGTCTCTGGAGCCATCTGGAGGGAGAGGAGGACACGGCAAGGCCCTTTCCCTCCATTTTGATATTAACGCCACTTCCTGGGACGTACTGCTACCTGGGAAACCGCGGTAAGCATGGCGGAGAGCTGGAGAAATTTGCTGGGACCTCAGGCCCTGCCACTTCCCACCGTTTACACCTGGGCATTGGTGGACACAGCAGGGGTAGGGGGAGGGAATTTACCACCTCTCCACCCAAATTTGTCAAAATTCTTTGCTGTGATTTCGCGTAGGAGAATTCCCCCAATTTGTATGAGAGAGAATATACAGCACATCACATACCCATTGTGGGAGCAGCTGTCAATGCAAATAAGTAAGATCCTAATTTATATATTAAGTGCTGTACTGATTGGTATTTATATAACTCATGCTTTTAACCGTCCTTTACTTTCTCTCCCCTGCCCAATTAACAGGCACAGTTTTCACATATTGGAGCGTCCCTTCATTCCAGGACTCCTTATACATACAGAGTACCAGAGGAGGCTCAGCTGGTCTTTCTAATAATAAACGGACTCTATGGCCTTCTGCCACAGTTACTTGCCTACAGATGCATCAATAACCCAGAGTTTTTCTTGAAGAGGAAAGAAGACCCAAAGACAAAGTAAAACCTCCGTGTCCTAAATGTTTTATTTTTCTGTCCAAATTTGCATAATTTGTTGATCAATTAGATACGCAGATTTAATATTAGAGCAAATTTCTTATTAAGCAAATGGTATTGGTGCCTTGTAAATGAAGTATTTTTTTTCAATTTGGTATTGATACTGTTATAATCTTCCACGTTTACTGTCGTGTAAAGTTATAGACCTGTGTGTTTAAGAGCAATTGTAAAATTACCAAGCACAGGTGCATTTATTATGCTTGGGGCAAGTGATTTCTGGGATGAAGTCCACAAGTCCTGTCAATTTCAGTGCTTACCGTGTGCGGTGCAATTTGTTGCCAAGTATCAGTAATGTGTAATGAGAACTAGGGAGAGATGAGGAAGATCTTTTTTTAACGCAGCGAGTTGTTGTGATCTGGAATGCGCTGCCTGAAAAGGAGGTGGAAGCAGATTCAGTCGTGACTTTCAAAAGGGAGTTGGATAAATACTTGAAAAGGAAAAAAATTGCAGGGCTGTGGAGAAAGAGCGGGGGAGTGGGACTCATTGGATAGCTCTTTCAAAGAGCTGGCACAGGTACGATGGGCTGATTGGCCTCATTCTGTGTTGTAAGGTTCTATGAAGTCCCAGAAGCAGTGAAAATGTCGATATGAGTTGCATTAAATTATTTGTTGCAAAAAATCATCTGCTCTAATTGTGTGCTACCTGCACTAATTTTATGGGTCTGTTTCTGTGAAAATCCACACAGCCAATGTTAAATGACTATCTGTTTACAAAAGCTGAATTGTGTGGACAGGAGTACAGTATTAAACCAGAATCTAACTGATACTTTGTCTAATATTTTTCATAAAATATAACAAGGTGATGTATTCATTTCTGAATGTTTCTCATGATATACAGAAATCCGATTTTGAGGACCCCCAGTTGAGTGTATTTGGCTGTACAAGTGTTTTATATCATTGCTGCCTTCAGCTAGAATTGAATGATACTTCAAGTCTCCCCGTTGCACTCGTCATAGAACCATAGGCAATTTATTTGGTCTGACGACATTCCTGTGAAGCACCTAGGGATGTTTTACTACGTTATCTCCCTATCTCTCTAACCTCTTTCAGCCCTACAACTCTCAGATCTCTGCACTCCTCCACCTCTTGCACGTCCCCGATTTTCATTGGTCCACTATTGGGGGCCGTGCCATCAGCCCTATAGAGCCCTTTAGGCCAGTGGTTCTCAAGGGTCCGTGAAACATTGACCAATAGATCTCTGAAAAATTGCAGACTGTAAAAATGAATCGGTGAGGATCGGGGAGGAGGCGGGACCAGAGTGTTCACATTCGGGTTCCTTCCGATGACCTCATTGGTGTCTGTGGGAGGAGAGCGGAGGTTGGCAGGCTGGTAATGCGGCGAAGGGTGACTGAAAACTAGAACGGTTTTGTCGGGAGTCGGCAAGTTTTAAAGTTCAACCAAAGGCGAGTCGCCATCGTTCACCGCGAGTCTCCTGCTGGCTTCGTGCCGTCTCTTGGAAGGTTTTTATTCATTCTTTTCCCGAACCAGTTGCGTGGGATAATCCTGGATCATTAATGTCAGCGAGTTGAAACCGCCGCCGAGCCGAAATCCCGTTACCGCCACAGCGCTGATTTATGTGCCAGGAAGTTCTGGAAAAGTTGCGCTGTGGAGGGAGCGTGGCTGTTGGAGACCCAGGACCCGTCCGGTTGCTGGCTGCTGTTTTTTTTGGGGGGGGGGGAGTGGGGAAGAGGAGAGTCCGGGTTCGCGTGACTCTGGCCGGAGACGGCAGGGTGCGGACTGGCTGAGAACTGAAAATGCATGGCCTTGTTCCTGACCTGCTGGGAACGCCCTGACCGCGAAAAGAACAAGTTTGTTTGATGTGGATGTCGGCGGACGGGTGTGAAGCAGACGATCCCAATCACTCGAGCAGCTGTATGGTTTGGGAAGTTTTTTTTGTCGTCTTGAGTTCTTTATAATTTCACTTCTTTAGCTCTTTAGCATTGAATTAAAATTGAGGCTTTTGCTAATTTCAATTTTTTTTTTTAAAGTTCGTAATTAAAATTCATAGATGGGCAGTAGTTTTTAGGACGGTACTTAAAATTAATGTAACGAGCAGGAAAGTGAACAGCAGGCGCAGCTTTAAATAAATTGTCAAACATCACACCAAGGATAGACAGACTCTGCAGTGAGAAGCGGATAAGGGTGTAATGTTATCTTATATCTTAGTATTAAGAGGCTTACGAGTAGATATCGTTGAGTACTCTTTATTAGGTCTTGAGTCAGTGCCAGCTCATGCAGTACTGCTGCATAGCCAAGATGGCTTCCTATTTATCCGACTGCCGTCAAGCAGCTGTCTTTACTACAGCTACCATAAAGCAGCTGTCTTTACTACAGCTACAGTTATCTGTACATCTTTCCCCCTCAACGATGACATAAACAGTAAACACCATAACATAACATAACACATGGAACACATATTAACAACATATAAAAACAGTCAGTGTACTACTATTAATTACTATTAACAACATGTAAAAACTGTCAGTGTAACTATACCTTGCAATAACTGCCGGTACATATAAACACTACCCACACCCAGAAGTCCATTAGCTGTTTACAGTCTTTCCCTTGTCTACAGGTCGAGTCTAACGACAGGCTTTCTGGTGCGCTGTGACCTGTGTAGCTGAGCGGGTATTTGCTGGGCCAACCCAGTTGTGTCCATTAAGTTCATTTCTGTACCACACGGATCCCTTGTCTCATTGTCACCCATGTGTACTTCATCACTTTGTGGCATTGCCCTCGTCTCCTCGTCACTCTGTCGGATTTCCATCATCAGCTCATCCTCTCTGTCCTGCGGCTGATAGGTCTCGGTGGTTTACAGTAGGTGCCTCCTGTTTCTGCGATACACATTGCCATTTTCTGTCATGACACTGTATGACCTGGGGGCGACCTGTTGTAGAACGGTGGCTCTTTGATTCCATGACCCAGGCCCTTCAATGCGAACTACATCCTTCTCCTGTAGAGGCACTAGTGCAGTGGCTGTGCGGTCATGGAGCGTTTTTTTGTTTCCGCTGAAGTTTCCGGGCCTTGTCTGCCCATACCTCATCTCTGTGATCAGGTGTGACATGCCTGGGAAGTCGAGTACGGATTTTGCGACCCAGTAAGAGCTCAGCTGGAGACTTGCCACTTTCCAGCGGGGCTGCCCTGTACGACATCATGGCCCGATATGGGTCAGTGTTGCTGTGTGCTGCTTTCTTTAATAGTCTTTTCACAATCTGTACCCCCTTCTCCGCTTTTCCATTGGCTTGAGGGTAGAGCGGGCTGGAGGTTACATGCTTAAACTCATACTCTGTAGCAAACGACTGAAACTCATGACTGGCATAGGGAGAGCCATTATCAGAGACCAGAGTTCGAGGGATGCCCTGCCTGGAAAAGATTGACTTCAGGTGAGTTATCACAGCTCTTGACGTGGTGCTGGGTAGGAGAGCAATCTCAGGATAATTAGAGTAATAATCAATAACTAACAAATAGTCTTTTCCTTCGTAGTGAAAAATATCAGTTCCTACCTTTTCCCAAGGTTGTGATGGGAGCTCTGTGGTAATGAGGGGCTCTTTTGTTTGCTTGTAGTGATACTCCTGACATGTAGCACACTCACTGATCATCTGGTCAATATCAGAGTTCATGTTTGGCCAGTAGAGTGCCTCACGTGCTCTCCTTTTTGACTTTTCCACACCCAGGTGCCCTTCATGTATCCTGTGAAGCATTTCTCGTCGCATAGAGATGGGCACTACAATCCTGTCACACTTAAGCAGTAGTCCATTGACCACAGGAAGCTCAGACTGAATATGATATTGTTTACATGACCCTTTCTTCCAACCCTCTTGAAGATTTCTCATCACTTTCCCCAGAACAGGGTCCTTTGATAGTTGTTCCTGTGAGGCGGGCAATGCTGCATAGACCATATCCACATGAAGGGCCACATCCTCTTCTGTTTCACTGTTTTGTTTGGCACGAGGCGCAGCCCTGGATAGTGTATCTGCTATGAACATTTGTGTCCCTGGCACATATGTGAACTCAAAATCATAACATTGTAGTCTCATCATTAGGCGCTGTATCCATGATGACGTCACACAGATTCTTTTTTGTGATCCCTAGCAGTGGCTTATGGTCAGTTTCTAGGATAACCTTGGGAAGTCCATAGATGTAGGTATGAAATTTTTCACACCCAAATGCCAAGCCCAGGCACTCTTCTATTTGCGCATACCAGCACGCTGTAGCCGTCATGGAGTGTGACGCACATGCCACTGGTTGCCATTCTCCTTCATGTTCCTGTAGAAGGACAGCCCCTAATCCATCCTTAGAGGCATCTGTGGACACTTTTGTCCTCTTTTCAGGGCAGAAGAACTTCAGTAGGGGTTCACTTGCTAGAATGTATAGCAGCCCCTTCCATTCATTCTCATGTAAGAAGTCACACAACACCAGGTTATAGTCCAACAGTTTGACTATATAAGCTGTGTCTTTATGCATCTCTCCACTTCACCTGACGAAGGAGCAGCGCTCCGAAAGCTTGTGATTTCAAATAAAACTGTTGGACTATAACCTGGTGTTGTGTGACTTCTTACATTTGTCCACCCCAATCCAACACTGGCATCTCCACACCATTCATTCTCATGTTCATGTCCCCATTGGAGTTTTCTCAAGTGAGCAGTTTTCACTGCCAGATTTGGAATGAATTTCCCTAGGTAATTAACCATGCCAAGGGCCCGCTGAACCCCTTGTCCTTTGGTTTTTCCATGTCATGTATGGCCTTTACCTTTGACTTGTCTGGCTGAATCCCTTCTGCAGAAATCTTGTCCCCGAGGAATGTGATTTCATTGACGCTGAACTGACATTTGTCTTTATTTAGTTTGAGTCCATACTGCCGTATCCTCAAGTGTTTTTTCCAGTCTGGTGTCGTGCTCTCCCTGAGTGGAGCCCCATACTACCAGATCAACCACGTACACCCGCACACCATCCAGGCCCCCTCTGATTTGCTCCATTGCTCTGTGGAAGATTTCTGGGGCGGAGCTAATGCCGAAGGGCAGGCGCTGGTAAGAGTATCGACCAAACAGTGTGTTAAAGGTGCACAGCTTAGCACTCTCTTCATCAAGTTTCAGCTGCCAGAATCCATGCGAGGCATCCATCTTGGAGAAGAATTTTGCTCCTGTCATTTCGCTGACTATTTCCTCTATCTTAGGGATTTGATAGTGCTCTCTTTTTATATTAGCGTTAAGGTCCTTGGGATCCATCCAGACACGCAATTTATCAGTCTTTTTTGAATTGACGCAAACCATGGAATTTACCCAGTCAGTCGGTTCCTCAGTCTTCTTTATGACACCTAGTCCCTCCATGCGGTCTAGCTCTTTCCGCAGTTTCTCACGGAGGGCCACCGGAACTCTCCTGGGTGCGTGAATCACAGGTTGTGCGTCATCTCTCAGTTTGATGGAGTATGTAAAGGGCAGTGCTCCGAAACCCTGAAATACATCTGCGTACTTGTGTGTTATATCATCATGCTTTATATTTGTACTGTCTTGGGGGGGCACTCTGCACATAGTTCAGTTCATTAATAGTATAGACTCGTTTTACCAAGCCCAAATCCACATATGCCTTATCCCCCAACAGTGACTCATGTCCTTCAGGCACTATAACAAACGTCAATGGGTGAATGCGATTTTTTACCTTAACATTCAGCCTACACGTTCCTTTTTTTTCAATACTTTGTCCATTGTACGCCTTCAAAGCCACTGTCTTGTTCAGTATTTTTGTTCTCACTTTGAGATTCCGTGCATCACTCCAGCTTATGAGGTTTGCCTTAGCATCTGTATCTAGCTTGAAGGGAACAATGGTGCTATTTACCAGCAAGGGGGCTATCCAAACTTCAGTCTTTAGTCCTACAGAATGTACTTCCTTTTCCATATCTTTACCCTGTTTTAAGTCATTTTGCACCATTCCAACATACAAAGTCTCCGATTCCGTGTCTTCAGTCTCAATAGCATGCACTGTCTTTTTACATAGAAACATAGAAGATAGGAGCAGGAGTAGGCCGTTCGGCCCTTCGAGCCTGCTCCGCCATTCAATGAGATCATGGCTGATCATCCAAATTCAGTACCCTGTCCCTGCCTTCTCCCCATATCCCTTGATCCCTTTAGCCTCAAGAAATATATCCAACTCTTTCTTGAATATATTTAATGAACTGGCCTCCACTGCCCTCTGTGGTAGAGAATTCCACAGGTTCACCACTCTCTGGGTGAAGAAGTTCCTCCTCATTTCAGTCCTAAATGGCTTACCCCTTATCCTTAGACTATGACCCCTGGTTCTGGACTCCCCGGCCATCCGAAACATCCTTCCTGCATCTAGTCTGTCCAGACCTGACAGAATTTTATAGGTTTCGATGAGATCCCCTCTCAATCTTCTAAACTCCAGTGAGTATAAGCCCAATCGACACAATCTCTCCTCATACGTCATTCCTGCCATCCCAGGTATCAGCCTGGTGAATCTTCGCTGCACTCCCTCCATGGCAAGAACGTCCTTCCTCAGGTAAGGTGACCAAAACTGCACACAATACTCAAGGTGCAGTCTCACCAAGGCCCTGTACAACTGTAGCAAGACATCCTTGTTCCTGTACTCGAACCCTCTTGCTACAAAGGCCAGCATACCATTTGCCTTCTTAACCGCCTGCTGCACCTGCATGCTTACCTTCAGCGACTGGTGCACAATAACACCCAGGTCTCTTTGCACTTCCCCTTCTCCCAATCTATTGACATTCAAATAATAATCTGCCTTCCTGTTTTTGCCACCAAAGTGGATAACCTCACATTTATCTACATTATAGTGCATTTGCCATGTTTCTGCCCAATCACCCAACCTGTCCAAATCGTACTGGAGTTTCACGACATCCTCCTCACAGCTTACCCTCCCACCCAGCTTTGTGTCGTCTGCAAATTTGGAGATATTGCATCCAATTCCCTCGTCCAGATTATTAATATATATTGTGAACAACTGGGGTCCTAGGACCAATCCTTGCGGTACCCCACTAGTCACTGCCTGCCACTCGGAAAACGACCCGTTTATTCCAACTCTTTGCTTTCTGTCCGCCAACCGTTCTCTATCCAAGTCAATACCTTGCCCCCAATCCCATGTGCCTTAATTTTGCACGCTAATCTCTTATGTGGGACCTTATCAAAAGCCTTCTGAAAGTCCAAATACACCACATCCACTGGTTCTCCCTTATCTATTTTACCAGTTACATCCTCAAAAAATTCCAGTAGATTAGTCAAGCATGATTTACCTTTTGTAAATCCATGTTGACTTTGTCTGATCCTGTCACTGCTTTCCAAGTGCTCTGCTATTACATCTTTTATAATAGACTCTAGCATTTTCCCCACTACCGATGTCAGGCTTATAATTCCCCGCTTTTTCTCTACCACCTTTTTTGAATAGTGGGGTAACATTAGCTACCCTCCAATCCATGGGTACCGTTCCAGAGTCTATCGAGTTCTGGAAGATGACCAGCAATGCATCTACTATCTCTAGGGCCACTTCCTTAAGTACCCTGGGATGTAGACCATCAGGCCCTGGGGATTTATCAGCCTTCAGTCCCATCAATTTTCCTAACACCATTTCCCTACAAATACTGATTTCTTTCAGTTCCTCCCTTTCATCAGACCCTATGTTCCCCGACATCTCTGGGAGGTTATTTGTGTCCTCCTTTGTGAAGATAGAACCAAAGTATGTATTTAGTTGGTCTGCCAGTTCCTTGTTTCCCATTATAAATTCCCCTGATTCTGACTGTAAGGGACCTACGCTTGACTTCACCAATCTTTTTCTCTTCACATATCTATAAAAGCTTTTACAGTCAGTTTTAATGTTCCCTGAAAGCTTACTCTCATATTCTAATTTCCCTTTCTTAATTAATCCCTTTGTCCTCCTTTGTTGACTCCTAAACTGCTCCCAATCCTCAGGATTATTGCTTTTTCTAGCCAATTTATATGTCCTCTCCTTGGATCTTATGCTATCCCTAATTTCCCTTGTTAGCCATGGTTGAGTCACCTTTTTTGTTTTATTTTTATGCCAAACTGGGATGAACAAATTCTGTAGCTCATCCATTCGGTCTTTGAATGTTTGCCATTGCCTATCCACTGTCAACCCTTTGAGTGCCATTCCCCAATCAATCCTACCCAACTCGCTCCTCAGACCATCATAGTTTCCTTTATTTAAATTGAGGACCCTTGTCTCTGAGTCAACTACTTCATTCTCCATCTTAATGAAGAATTCGATCATATAATGATCGCTCCGACCCAAGGGGCCTCGTACAACAAGATTGCTAATTAATCCTTTCTCGTTACATAATACCCAGTCTATGATGGCCTGATCTCTGGTTGGTTCCTCGACATATTGGTCCAGGAAACCATCCCGTAAACACTCCAGGAATTCCTCCTCCACAGTATTGTTACTAATTTGGTTGGCCCAATCTATATGTAGATTAAAGTCACCCATGATGACTGCTGTTCCCTTATTGCACGCTTCTTTAATTTACCTTCGTTTTTCTCTTCCCAAAAGCACATTTTAGCAGTGATTCCTGCCTTTACATTTTGCGCAGTTCTTCCCATAAGCTGGACATTGTCTTGCCACGTGTCTATTGCCACACTGTCTGCAATCGTATGGCGTCATAGTCCTGAACTCTGTGCCCTCTTGTGTCCCTTCTGTGTACTACATCCACTGGTAGGTTGTCCAGTCCCAGTGCTCTCACGCCCGTTGCTGTAGTTCTCCCATCGAATGTTTGCGTGTGCATGGCTGAGAGTTCACTAGCATAACATTTTTACTGCAGCCTCCATAGTTAAGTCATTGTCCCTAAGCATTCTCTCCCTTACCTTCTTGTCAAGTATTCCGAAAACGACCTGATCGCGTATCATCGATTCCTTCAAGTCTCCAAAGTTACATGTTTGTGCTTTTGTTTTCAAGTCCGTCAGGAAAACATCAAAGGATTCTCCTTGCTTTTGCACACGGGAGCGAAAAACAAATCTCTCGAACGTTTCATTCTTTTTAGGTGTGCAGTATTTATCGAACAAATCTATCACCTTGTCCAGATCATTTTTGTCACCTTCAGCTGCAAATGTAAATGTATTATACAGCTCGATTGCCTGTGAGCCAGCCACTGTTAGCAACAAAGCTACCTTGCGTGTTCCAGAGCTAGTTGTGGCATCGATCGCTGTGAGGTAGAGAAGAAAGCGTTGTTTGAATTCGCGCCAATTTTCTTCCAGATTTCCTTCAAGTTGCAGGCTAGTCGGTGGTTTTATCCCTTCCATTGTTGTGGTATGCCCGTATCGTGCGTTCTATAAATCCTGGTACCATGTAATGTTATCTTATATCTTAGTATTAAGAGGCTTACGAGTAGATATCGTTGAGTACTCTTTATTAGGTCTTGAGTCAGTGCCAGCTCATGCAGTACTGCCGCATGGCCAAGATGGCTTCCTATTTATACGACTGCCGTCAAGCAGCTGTCTTTACTACAGCTACCGTAAAGCAGCTGTCTTTACTACAGCTACAGTTATCTGTACAAAGGGGTAAGCCATTTAGGACTGAGATGAGGAAGAATTTCTTCACCCAGAGAGTGGTGAACCTGTGGAATTCTCTGCCACACAGGGCAGTTGAGGCCAATTCATTAAATATATTCAAGAAGGAGTTGGATATATTTCTTGAGGCTAAAGGGATATGGGGAGAAAGCAGGGACAGGGTACTGAATTTGGATGATCAGCCATGATCTCGTTAAATGGCGGAGCGGGCTCGAGGGGCCGAATGGCCTACACCTGCTCCTATCTTCTAAGTAGGCACACCCAACACTGATATGTTAGCAAATACCTGTTTTCTTAAAAGCATTATTAAAACACCCTTTACAGTCGGCACTTTCATATTATGAGTATTATATAGTATTATCATTTGGGGGGGGGGTGGTCCCTGATTACTAATCGATTTGAAAAGGGGTCCTTCAATCAAGCTCTGGAATTCCTTCCCTAAACCTCTCTGCCTCTCTCCTCCTTTTAAGATGCTCCTTAAAACCTCCCTCTTTAACCAAGCTTTTGGTCATCTGTCACAATATTCCTTTGTGGCTTGGTGCCAAATTTTGTCTGATAACCTTAAAGACGCTATATAAATGCAAGTTGTTGCTGGTTAGGGAAGGCTAGAAGGGAAGTAACGTCACAAGACTGGAATGCTTGAAATTAAAAGTTAGCAATTTTGTATTGGTGCAATTCCATCGGTTATTTTTCAAATTACTAACCCGTAAGAAGAATTATAAATTAATTTCAGTTTCTCTTTTGCTCTTTCTGTTGTAAAATGTAAAGTTGAGGCACTGACCTGACCCAAGTAGATATAAAGAGCTGACTCACAGGACTTGATTACAAGTCTGAGCAGCCTGGGTAGATATACGTGTTGGGATTCAGAGCAAAATAGCCCGAATGTTCACTAGATTCATGGCTGCAGTCAAACACCAGCTGTTACATATGCACCATCATAAGATTTATCTGCCTCTTACCCCCCGCCACGATTAAAAAGTGTTTTACAGGCACGGAGATAACTGTTGACGCAGCGGGATAAACTAGCAACACCATTCGATCTGGCTCTACAGATTTACAATGAGCAATAATGAAGGCACCGTGACTCATACATCACCAAACATATCCTTCAGCTCCCTCGTGTGGTCCAATTCAGTTAACTTTATCATAATGCCATCAACATTTACAGTTTGATGGATTAAATCAGGATTTTCTTTAAACTGACTGGGTGAGGTGATGGTGATATTTTATGGATCAGAGAAAAGCAAATCAGAATATTTTCTTAATGTTGAGAGACTATCGAGGCCTTTGTTACCTCTAGACTCCACTATTCCAACACACTCCTGGCCGGCCTCCCACCTTGCACCCTCCGTAAACTTGAGCTCATCCAAAACTCGGCTGCCCGTGTCCTAACTCGCACCAAGTCCCGTTCACCCATCACCCCCCCCCCGCCCCCCCCCGTGCTCACTGACCTACATTGGCTCCCAGTTAAGCAAAGTTTCGATTTTAAAATTCTCGTTTTCAAATCCCTCCATGGCCTCTCCCTTCCCTATCTCCGTAACCTCTTCCAGCCCTCCGAGATATCTGTGCTCCTCCAATTCTGGCCTCGTGAGTATCCCCGATTTTAATCGTTGCACCATTGGCGGCTGTGCCTTCAGCTGCCAAGGCCCTAAGCTCTGGAATTCCCTCCATACACCTCACGACCTCTCTTTCCTCCTTTTAAGACGCTCCCTGAAACCACCCCTTTGACCAAGCTTTTGATCATCTGCCCTAATATGTGGCTCGGTGTCAAATTTTGTTTTGATAACGCTCCTGTGAAGCGCCTTGGAACGTTTTGCTATGTTAAAGGTGCTATATAAATACAAGTTGTTGTTGACTAGGAGCTGTGGAGGAGCAAAGGAACTTGGGTGTCCATGTATACAAATAACTAAAAACTAGTGCACAGGTACAAAAAATCATCATAAAGGTTAATGGAATTTTGGCCTTTATTTTAAGGGGGCTAGAATACAAAAGTGAGGATGTGATGCTTCCATTGTTCAGAGCCTTAGTCAGACCCTCTCTGCAGTAACTGTTCAGTTTGGGGCACCAAACCTCAGGAAAGATATATTGGCCTTGGAGGGTGCACAATGCAGATTCATCAGACTTATACCAGGGCTTAAAGGGTTAAATGATGGGAATAGCTTGCATAAACTTGGTTTGTGTTCCCCTGAGTTTAGAAGGTTGAGGGGTGATCTAATCAAGGTGTTTAAAATGATAAAGGGATTCGATAGGGTAGATACAGAGAAACCATTTCCTCTGGTCGGGGAGTCCTGTTCAAAGGGGCACAATCTTAAAATTAGAGTGAGGCCATTTAGGAGTGAAATCAGGAAGCACCTTTTCACGCGTAGGGATGTGGAAATCTGGCACATTCTCCCCTAACAGGCTGTGGATTGTGGCTCAAATGAAAATTTCAGGACTGAGGTTGGTAGATTTTTGTTAGGTAAGGGATATGGAACAAAAGTGGTAAAAGGACCTGAGGTACAGATGAGCCATGATTTAATTGAATGGCGGAACAGGCTTGAGAGGCTGAAGGGCCTACTCCTGTTTCTATGTCCATACTGTATGACTGCAAGGATTGTCATCTTAACCCATGGTCTGCTCTGGATAAGTTATCTTGTTCAGATTCAATTGCACTACTGGTGTTGCATGTATGTTAACTTGTCTGACTCCCTTCCCCTCCCTGGCCACTGTCTCGGGCCGAACCAGCCATTTCGTAACCTCGTCATCCTATTTGACCCTGAACTGAGCTTCTGACCTCGTATCCTCTTCATCACAAAGACCACCTAATTACACCTCCGTAATATTGCCGGTCTCCACCCCTGCCTTAGCCTATCTGCTGCCGAAAACCACATCCATGCTTTTGTTACCTCCAGACATGATTGTCCCAATGCTCTCCAGGCTGACCTGTCATCTTCCACCTCCCATAAACTGGAGCTCATCCAAAACTCTGCTGCCCGTGTGCTAACTCGCACCAAGTCCCATTCACCCATCACTCCTGTGCTTGCTGCTCTACATTGGCCCCTGGTTCAACAACACCTCGATTTAAAAATTCTCATTCTCATGTTCGCATCCCTCCATGGCCTTGCCTCTTCCTATCTCTGTAACCTCCTACAACCCTTCGATGAACTGTGCGTTCCTTCAATTCTGGCCTCTTGTGCACCTCCCACTCCCACTGCCCTACCATTGGCAGCCATTCATTCAGATCTCTAGGCGCCAAGCTCTGGAATTCACTCCCTAAACCTCGCTACCTCTCTCCTCCTTTTAAGAAGCTCCTTAAAAACTACCTCTTTGATCAAATTTTTGGTCACCTGTCCTAATGTCTCCTTCTTTGGCTCAGTGTCAATTTTTGTCTGATTTACGCTCCTGTGAAGCGCTTTGGGACGTTTTACTACATTAAAGGTGCTATATGAATGCAAGTTGTTGTCTGGTGCGAGTGGGTCTGAAGTGAGGAAATCCGGTCAATATCCATTGTTCTGGGCCCTAATTAGCTGCAAAGCTGGGCATTGGAACATTTTCGTTAGCCAATTAGAAGTAATGTTTTTGAGTGTTGGTTTCACTTCCAACATTGGACAATGTCACTTGGCAGACAAAGAACGGAAGGCAAGTATTTTAGGTTTTGTTTAAAAATGAAAAAAAGGATGGGACGGGATAGTGCAATGGGTTAGAAGACTGACCTCTCTCCTCTGGAAACCAAGTTAATTTCTAACACAGATTGATGGGATAAAAGTGTTGATTGCTGATTGTACGTGTCCTACATGAGATGAGTTTGAATATACTGTGTAATTAAAGTAAAAGCTGAATGGATTACCACTGACCGATTTTCATGTGCAAAAATCTCATTGTGACTCATAATTAGACACGGGTGACTGTCAATATGCCCTGTAATTTTTTGTGGCCCCTTTAAGGGGCTGCGCAGGCCATTCAAAATACCGCACATGCGCGGTTTTTACATTGAAAAGCCACCAAGCTGGCTGTGCGGGTTCCCTGGAGCACGGCGCGGCCGCACAGCTTAAAGGGACCATTGTTGACCGTACATAATTAATCCAACCGTGATTGCAATTTCCGGGTAAAGTGGTGACGGAGGTAAAGGCTAGTTAGTGGATGGTGAATATAACTGCTGCTCTTGATATCTGCAGTGATGACCCAGCACTGGCTTCAGTATTAGCCTGGAATATTACGAAGCCTAGCTCATTTCAGACAGGGCTGCAGTTCTGCAATCGACTGGCCGCACACTTGCATCACTTTTCAAGAAATGTATTGCATGACAGCCCTCACTGCATAGGCTCTACCACCTGCTTTGCTGGCGGTGACCGATTCTGCCGATGCAGAGAGGATGCTTCCCCTCGTGGGGAAATCTAGAACTCGGGGGCATAGTTTCAGAATAAAGGGTCGCCCTTTTAGGACTGCGATGAGGAGGAATTTCTTCTCTCCGAAGGTCATAAATCTGTGGAATTCTCTGCCCCAGAGAGCCGTGGAGGCTGGGTCATTAAATACATTTAAGGTGGAAATAGACAGATTTTTGCAAGATAAGGGATTGAAGGGTTATGGGGAGCGGGCAGGGAAGTGGCTTTGAGCCCAAGATCAGCCATGATGTTATTGAATGGCGGAGCAGGCTCGAGGGGCCAAGTGGCCTATTCCTGCTCCTATTTCTTATGCCTGGATGGTCACTTGATCATTTTCGTCTTATGTTTACCACCATTGGAGCAATGGTCAGTTGGATTTGCGACCGAGAGGACCTCATTCTTTCATGCCAAGATCTGTCCCAAAGTGTCTAGCCTTCCCGTCAGCTGTAAAATAAGTGACACTGACATCCGTGCATTCCATAAATTTTATTCTACTAGACAGTCATTTCTGAACAGCAGTAGAACAGACATTTTTTGTGTAAAGATACTAAATAAATGCTTAAAAAATCTCGTAGAACAGATGGCACAGGGAAGAATAAAACTGAGCTGAGTACAAGAAGGAAAGTTTAATTCTCACATTTAAAGCAAGCGTCAAAAATAAATATTGTATCCTTTCTCAATAACAGAACAGCAAGGCGATTATAAGAAGGAAGTACCATAAGGTGTGGGTGGAATGCTGCGCACAACATTCCGGAAGAGGGAGAATATAAAATAAAGGGCATTTTCTTTTTGTTTTTACTGGCTGGCATATGCGCAAAACTATAATCAGCAGCGTGATGAAGAAAAGCCTGCACAAACTGCAAATCTGATGTCGACGGTGGCAGAAGGAATGATTGTATGTAAAATATCCAATATTGAACAGCCAAGAACTGGTCCCTCTATGTTTAGTGGCCAGAATTCAGATGATTGAAGTCTGAAATGAAGAATTAAAATTAGTTACAACATAAGCAAAACACCGCGATGCTGGAAATCTGAAACAAAAACCAAAAATGCTGAAAATACTCAGCATGTCGGGCAGGATCTGTGGAGAGAGAAACCGAGTTAACATTTGACCGACGCAAGGTCATCGACCTGAAACATTAACTCTGTTTCTCTCTCCACCGATGCTGCCTGACCTGAGTATTTCCAGCATTTTTTAATTAAAAGTAGTTATTTTGCTTAAAGCAAGCTTTATAAGCTTTTTAAGTCTTAAGATTATTTCAGTTAAGTTACTTAAAAAAAAAGTTAGTTAATAGTCGAATAAATAAAGGCATAGCAGGGCAGCTCGGTCCAGCAGAATGCACATCCTGTGCCATGTGGGAATTCCAGGATACTTCCCGTGTCCTGGACAACCATGTGTGCAGGAACTGTCGTCGGCTGCAGGGACTCGAGCTTGAGCAGCAGCTGGCGTCTCTGCGCTGTATCCGTGAGGCTGAGAGCTACGTGGATAGCACGTTTCAGGAGGTGGTCACCCCGCAGCTAAGGAGTGCACCGGCAGAAGAGGACCACCAGGCAGGTAGTGCAGGAGTCCCCCGAGTGCATCTCGCTCTCCAACCAGTATTCTGTTCTGAGTACTGGTGAGGGCGATGGTTCCTCTGGGGAGTATAGCCAGAGCACCACAGGTGGCTCAGCTGTACGGGGGGAAGACAGGGAAAGCAATAGTGGTAGAGGAGGCAGAGGGTATGGCTGAAGTACTAAATGAGTACTTTGCATCTGTCTTCACCAAGGAAGAGGATGCTGTCATAGACGTAGTAAAGGAGGAGGTGGTGGAGATACTGGATGGGATAGAAATTGATAAAGATGAAGTACTAGAAAGGCTGGCTGTACTTAGTAGATAAGTCACCAGGACCAGATGGGCTGCATTCTCGGATGCTGAGGGAAGTAAAGGAAGAAATTGCGGAGGTACTGGCCATATTCTTCCAATCCTCCTTAGAAACGGGGTTGGTGCCAGAGGACAAATGTTACACCATTGTTCAAAAAAGGGTGTAAAGATAAACCCAGCAACTATCGGCTGGTCAGTTTAACCTCGGTCATGGGGAAGCTTTTAGAAACAATAATCAGGGACAAAGTTAACAGTCACTTGGACAAGTGTGGATTAATTAAGGAATCGTGTTTAACCAACTTGATTGAGTTTTTTGATGAGGTAACAGAGTGGGTTGATGAGGGCAATGCGGTTGACGTGGATTTCCAAAAGGCGTTCGACAAAGTGCCACTCTAGCTGGAGTAGCAGTGAAGAAGTCGGCAGCAAAATTGAAGCCCATGGAATAAAAGGGACAGTGGCAGCATGGATACGAAATTGGCGAAGTGACAGGACACAGAGAGTAGTGGTGAATGGTTGTTTTTCGGACTGGAGGAAGGTATACAGTGGTGTTCGCCAGGGGTCGGTACTAGGACCACTGCTTTTCTTGATATATTAATGACTTGGATGTGGGTGTACAGGGCACAATTTCAAAATTTGCAGATGACACACAACTTGGAAGTATAGTGAGCAGTGAGGAAGATAGTGATAGACTTCAAGATGACATAGACAGGCTGGTGGAATGGGCGGGCACATGGCAGATGAAATTTAATGCAGAAAAGTGTGAAGTGATACATTTTGGTAGAAAGAATGAGAGGGGAAATATAAACTAAAGGGTACAATCCTAAAGGGGGTGCATGAACAGAGAGACCTGGGGTATATGTGCACAAATCGTTGAAGGTGGCAGGGCAGGTTGAGAAAGCAGTTAAAAAAGCTTACGGGATTCTGAGCTTCATGAATAGAGGTATAGAGTACAAAAGTGTGGAAATTATGATGAACCTTTATAAAACACTGGTTCTGCCTCAACTGGAGTATTGTGTCCAATTCTGGGCACCGCACTTTAGGAAGGATGTGAAGGCCTTAGAGAGGGTGCAGAAAAGATTTACAAGAATGATTCCAGGGATGAGGGACTTCAGTTATGTGGATAGACTGGATTGCTCTCCTTGGAGCAGAGAAGATTGAAAGATTTGATAAAGGTGTTCAAAATCATGAGTGGTCTGGACAGAGTAGATGGAGAGAAACTATTCCCATTCGCAGAAGGGTCTAGAACCAGAGGACACAGATTTAAGAAAAAGAACCAAAGGCGACATAAGAAAAAACTTTTACTCAGCGAGTGGTTAGGATCTGGAATGCACTGCCTGAAAGGGTGGTGGAGGGAGACTCGATCACGGCTTTCAAAAGGGAGTTGGATAAGTACCTGAAGGAAAAACATTTGCAGCGCTGCGGAGAAAGGGCGGGGGAGTGGGACTAGCTGAGGTGCTCTTGCAGAAAGCCAGCATAAGCTCGACGGGCTGAATGGCCTTATTCCGTGCTGTAACCATTCTATGATTAAGTGTGTTTCTTTGAAAAACCTTTCCAATGATGGAGTACAATCCATTTCCCTGGTGTGGCTGGGGGAGATTATGAGACTCTGTGTAAAACTAACTAAAGCCCTTAAAAAAATGTTCTTTTGACTTTGCCCATTGGATGATGGACCCACCCTGTGTCTGTGGAGGATGAACTTTAGTTAAGCAGTTTTTCCTCTTCCAATTTCCCTGTTCTCTCCTGGAGGTGCTAACTCATGCTGGGACAGGGGTCCATGGGCACCAGCACTCATTCTTCATGTGTGAATACAGACAGTGAGAGTCGGTGTACTATTTGAACATGGGGACTGTCACACTGGTGTTGTGCTCAGGCTTGGGGCTAGTGTCTGGGTTTCTGCTGAAACAAACCTCAAATCTAATTAGATTCATAGATGAGGCTTACATTAGAGCTGTTTTCTTGTCACGTACATTCTAGGCAGAGGGTAAAAAATGTAATCAGAAAATAAATCAGAAGTACATCCGATCCTTTAAGAGGATTATTATCATCTAAAGCCCACAGGCCGTCTATTGCATCCTAAAAACCTCATCTATCATCTAAAAAAACTATAGCACCTCCCAAACCCACAACCTTTAGGCACATGGGAACACCACCGCCTCCAAGTTCCCCTCCAAGTCACACACACATCGGCGATCCTTCATCATCACTGGGCCAAAATCTTGGAACTCCACCTCTAACAGCACTGTGGGAGCACCTTCACCATACGGACTGCAGCGGTTCAAGAAGGTGGCTCACCACCACCTTCAAGGGCAATTAAACATAGAAGATAGGAGCAGGAGTAGGCCATTCGGCCCCTCGAGCCTGCTCTGCCATTCAATGAGATCATGGCTGATCATCCAAATTCAGTACCCTGTCCCTGCCTTCTCCCCATATCCCTTGATCTCTTTAGCCTCAAGAAATATATCCAACTCTTTCTTGAATATATTTAATGAACTGGCCTCCACCACCCTCTGTGGCAGAGAATTCCACAGGTTCACCACTCTCTGGGTGAAGAAATTCCTCCTCATTTCAGTCCTAAATGGCTTACCCCTTATCCTTAGACTATGACCCTGGTTCTGGACTCCCCGGCCATCAGAAACATCCTTTCTGCATCTATTCTGTCCAGACCTGACAGAATTTTATAGGTTTCGATGAGATCCCCTCTCAATCTTCTAAACTCCAGTGAGTATAAGCCCAATCGACACACTCTCTCCTCGTACGTCATTCCTGCCATTCCAGGTATCAGCCTGGTGAATCTTCGCTGCACTCCCTCCATGGCAAGAACGTCCTTCCTCAGGTAAGGTGACCAAAACTGCACACAATACTCAAGGTGCGGTCTCACCAAGGCCCTGTACAACTGCAGCAAGACATCCTTGTTCTTGTACTCGAACCCTCTTGCTACGAAGGCCAACATACCATTTGCCTTCTTAACCGCCTGCTGCACCTGCATGCTTACCTTCAGCGACTGGTGCACAATAACACCCAGGTCTCTTTGCACTTCCTCTTCTCCCAATCTATTGCCATTCAAATAATAATCTGCCTTCCTGTTTTTGCCACCAAAGTGGATAACCTCACATTTATCCACATTATAGTGCATTTGCCATGTTTCTGCCCAATCACCCAACCTGTCCAAATCGTACTGGAGTTTCACGACACGCTCCTCACAGCTTACCCTCCCACCCAGCTTTGTGTGGATGGGAAATTAATGCTGGCTTTGCCAGCGATGCCCACATCCCATGAACAAATTTAAAAAAAAACCTTTTCCGGCTGCCTTCAGTTTCTTCTGCACATCCTTGAGAAGTACAAAACATTCATATTAAGTTGTACAAATAATATCCTTGTACATAAACTAGTTGATAGAAATTGATTGCTATGATTAGTCAACAACTCCCTTATCATGCGACTACCAGGATGGTAGAAGGAGAACTAGATGAACCGTGGTCTTTTATCATCTAGCAATTCCTATGTTCCTATATTTCAGATCTTGGGAACGTTCCTGATATGGGGCAAAGTGAGGGTCATACCAATGAACAACTAAGACTAAGGAAAATGTCGGGATATGTTAGGTTAGAGCAGGCCAAGTTTGGGATAGAATTGACCAATAAGACCACAGAGAGACATGGGCTGATGATCCCCGCTGTCTCTCAAATTTGGATTCGGTCTTCAATTACCTGGTATAGGCCATTGAGAAGGTAACGTTCGTTGTGACAGTTTGGAACTTGAATATCAAAGAAAAGCCTTCTTTACAATCAATTCAAGAGAGTTTTCAATTTTAATAATGTTGGAAGCAAAGCAGATTTAAATTGTGATTTGTTATCTTGCTGGAGCAATATATTTTGGTGATTGAGGCTTTTAACAGCTTTAAGAGGAATGGGTTATTTATGAGGTAGCAGCTTGCATGAAGACTGCAGTGCGAGACATGAAAAGAAGGTTATTATACGTTATGATTACAAGATGTCGTGATCTGGAATGCACTGCCTGAAAGGGCGGTGGAAGCAGATTCAATAACTTCAAAGAGAATTCGATATATACTTGAAAAGGGAATATTTGCTGGGCTGTGGGGAAAGAGCGGAGGAGTGGGACTAATTGGAGAGCGCTGTCAAAGACAGGCACTGCTGTGCTGTAAAATTCCATGATTCTATAAGGGTGAGGAAAGACCATCTGGCCCACAATGCCTGCCCCATACAGTTGATGGTGCAACTGTGCACAGCATTTACCCATCCCCTTAACCACCAATCTCCAGCAAACCTGCAGCCAATTCAGAAAAATCTCTGGGAAATTCCTCGCCAAGATTCTCTAAAGCCATCAACCTCCAAGTGACTGAACTCTTTTTACCTCTTCATTCGTTTTCTGATGTTCGGCAGCGTTTTTTGTATCGCCGTCTGCCTCTCCCGCTTCTGAACCACTCTTATTTTCCTCCTGCTTGACGTCCTTTTTGCCTTCGTCATTGCCTTCCTGATCGGAGGATTTCCGCAACTGTTTTGCAGATTTCTGGAAAACACAATGTCGGTGGTTGAAATAAAAGAAAATGATCAGAGTGGGCTGGGAGTTCTCCTTATCCGTCACCGTGGAAACCCCGGATAGACACATCAACGATCTTGCGCCAAAGTTACAGCTGCAACTTTGATCTGGAGAAGCTCCGAGGTAAGGTGCTCTGCAAAATGTGAAACAGCAACATCATCTACTAAAAGTCACATTTTAAGCATAAGATTGGGCTGGGGTTCCAGCAACACAGGGCTACTTGCATGCTAAAGACCAAAAGCAGCAGGCTATAGACAGAGCTAAGCTGCCCAACAACCAACAGATCCGAGCAAAGACCTGGAGCCCTGCCACATCCAATCGAGAATGGTGGTGAACAATCAGGCAACTAAAAGCAGGAGGCCCCATCCACAACAATTGTTAAGCCCAGCACGTTGGTGCAAGAGATGAGGCTGAATTGTTTGCAAGCACCTTCAGCCAAAATTGCCAAGTGGGTAATCCCACTCGGTGCCTTCCCAAAGTCTCCACCATCGTAGATGCGAATATCCAGCCTAATCATTTCATTCCACTTGACATTAAGAAGTGGCTGAGTGCACTGGGTCCTGATAACATCTCAGCTGTAGTGTTGAAGACCTGCACACCAAAACTAACTGCCCCCAACGCTCCCCCTTCCCAGCCAAGCTGTGTCAATACAGCTATGATACTGGCATCTACCCAACAATATGAAAAGTTCTCTCTCTCTCACATGGCAGCTGTCTTTCATTCTGCCATTGCCATTTACACTTCATTTAGTCATCTTTTGTTTCTTAACTTGTTCCATTACCATCTCCTTTTGTCTTGCACCATCATCCCTTTTGTCTCTTAATCTCTCCTGCCTTCCATCCTATCACACACCTTCCCTTTTGTTCTTTCCTCCCCGCCCCCCTTTCCCTGTCCTACACTTGCTTAAAAACCTGTTCCATCTCCAATTTTTTCCAGTTCTGACGAAGGGTCATCGACCTGAAACGTTAACTCTGTTTCTCTCTCCACAGATGCTGCCTGACCTGCTGAGTATTTCCAGCATTTTCTGTTTTTATTTCAGATTTCCACCTTCCGCAGTATTTTGCTTTTGTAATATGAAAAGTTGTCCAGGTATATCCTATCTACAGAAAGCAGGACAAATCTAACGTAGCTAATTACTGCCCTATCAGCCTCCTCCCAATCATCAGCAAAGTGATGGAAGGAGTCATCAATAGTAGCATCAAGTGACATCTCCTCACTAATTTGTCAGGTTGCTTGTCCGCCATCCAGTCCTGAATGAGCAGAAATTTCCTCCAACTAAATATTGGGAAGAGCAAAGCCATAGGCTGGAATTTGCCTACCTGGGCGGGTCCGGTGCGGCCGGTGTCCGTGGCGGGTCGCGACCCCACTGCTGGTTCCAGCCCGCTGCTGAAAATGACTTTCATAGAAACATAGAAGATAGGAGCAGGAGTAGGCCATTCGGTCCCTCGAGCCTGCTTCGCCATTTAATGAGATCATGGCTGATCATGATCATCATAATGGGGCCTATTAAGCCCGCCCAGTGCGTTACCCGACCCAATTAAATGGAGCGGGTCTGGTGACGTCATTTATGACGCGTTTTCAGCCGGGATCTTTAAAGGGACCATGGCCACATTGGATTTGACGTTTAATCTAACATGGTGCTGTCAGTGTACTACAGCATTGGAGTGCTGCAAACACTGACAACGACTGCACAGAGGCACAGGGCTGCACCCAGGTTCTCCGATGACTCACTCCATATGTTTATTGAGTGAGACAGAGCATGCAGGGAGGTCCTCTTCCCTTCCGATGGGTGGAAGAGACCTCCCCAGGAGACCAAGACAGCCTGGTTTCACATGGCAGAGGAGTTCACAAGCAGGGATGTGGTCAGGATGACCTGGGTGCTGTGCTGCAAACGTTTCAATGATCTCATTAGATCAGGAAACGTTAGTACAAAGCCACACTCAACTGCATCCTGCTGTGCCTCTCATCACATCCTTATCACTCGGCCTTCCCTACCCTACTCCTGCATCCCTCCTCACACCTTGTACCTCCACCCATCCCTCTCGATCTACATTATCACATCCCCATCTCACTAGCCGCCTCTCACACTCACCCTCATCCTAGTGCAATCATACCAACTAACAATAAACAAGGGTAGCCACTTGGGTGTTTTATCCAATGTTTATGTAAGGTTTCTGTTAATGTGGTGTCAAACATAAAAATCTTTATTTTCAACACTTTCCGGTCTTGGACAGATTTGTGTGCACCTTTGGAAGTGGCTTAGTGAGTTGTAGTGAATGGTGAGACATAACGGTACCCCCCCCCCCGCCCCGGCAATGGTGATGAGTGTGGAAGGAATGGCTTGGACATTGTAGGGATGCTTTATGGTGTTGGTGTGGGGTGGTGCCATCTTGGCGCATCATGTGGCAGCCAGAGTGTGCAGTGTCAAGTTAAGTAAATCTGGCCTCTCGGGCAGCAATGTGCTCGGGTGCTGATGCCCTGTGTCCTGTGCAGCATCAGGTGATTGTGGAGGAGGTCGGTGTTGTTTGTGCTGCTGGTGTGCCTGGTGCTGCTGGTGTTGGGGTTTGTTGAAGTAAGCTTTAAAAAAAAGCCTGTTAAGGGTCTGACAACTAGCTGTTAATCATCTCAATTGCGTCCCTTGCTGCTGCCGGCCAGGTCGGCTCCGCGATGACAGATGTGCCTGGGGGAAAGGTGTATGGGAGCGAGATGACAGTGGGCTCCCAACCCGCTGTCAAAAATAACAACTTTCCTACCCGGCCCACCACCGATCGCGCCCGCTACCACCCCGGAAAAGTCCGGCCACTGTCTTCGGTCCCCACCACAAACTCTGCTCCCTGGCCACCAGCTCCATCCCTCTCCCTGGTCACTGTCTGATGCTGAACCAGACCTTCCAACTTGGTGTCCTATATGGATGTTGTCCAGGTCCTGCTCTAGGCTGGTATGTTGTGAATGAAGCAGAATATGTGGCTCGGTGTCGAATTGTATTTGATAACGCTCCTGTGAAGCGCCTTGGGGCATTTTACTATGTTGAAGGCGCTATATAAATGCAAGTTGTTGTTGTAATAGCCTGCTCACTGAGGGTCAGTTCAGGGCCCACCAGAACCACTCAGCACCAGACCTTTTCACACCTTGACGAGACATGGATGCCAGAGGTGAGGTGAGAGTAGCTGCCCTTAACATAAAGGCAGTATTTGAACGAGTGTGGCACCAATGGGGCCTAGCTAAATTGACGTCAATGGAGGTAAAAGGGATACATGCCAGTGACACAAAGGAAGATGGGTGTGGTTGTTGGAACTCCAGGACTTCACTGCAGCAATTCCTCAGGGAAGTGCCCTCAGCCTAACCATCTTCAGCTGCTTCATCAATGACCTTCCCTCTGTTCAAAGGCTGGTATTGGGGTTGTTGATTGACAATTCTACTGTGTTCTGCTTCATTCACAACATACCAGCCTAGAGAGGGACCTGGACAACATCCTGGCTTGGGCTGACAAGTGGCAAGCAGCATTCGGGCCAGATAATGGCCATCTAAAACATGAAAAAGTCAAACCACCTTCCCTGAGCTTCAACTACACCGCCATCATTGTGCCCTCCACCATCAACATCCTGAAGGTCAGCTCTGACCAGAACTTTAACTGGATTCGCTATATCAACAACGCGATTGCAAGAGCAAGACAGAGGCTAGGTACTCTGCGACGAGTGACTCACCCCGACCCCTCAAAGCCTCTCCGCCAGTTACAAGGCTCAAGTCAGGAGTGTGATGGAATACTCACCACTTGCCTGGAAGGGTGCACCAACACTCAAGAAGCTCAAGACCATTCAGGACAGAGCAGCCCACATGATTGATGCCCCTAACACTGGGTTCAATGTCCACTCCCTCCACCCACAATGCATTGTGGCTGCAGTAAGTACTATCTAAAGGATGCATTGCCGTAACTTAATAAGCTTACTTCGACAGCACCTCCCAGCCCATGACCTCTACCACCAAGCAGGACAAGAGCCTCAAGATCATAGGAACATCTCCATGTTCTCCTCTAAGTCACACATAGAAGGCCATCCCAAATGCTTTCTTAACATCCTTATCTATTTGTCCTGCCACCTTCAAAGATTTCTGTACGTACACCCCCAGGTCTCTCTGTTCCTGCACCCCCATTTAGTTTATACAGCCTCTCCTCATTCTTCCAAAATGCATCACTTCACACTTCTCTGTGTTAAATTTTATCTGCCATGTATCTGCCTATTTCACTAATCTGTCTATGTCCTTCTGAAGTCTGCTACTATCTCCCTCACTGTTTACTACTTTTCTGAGTTTCGTGTCATCTGCAAACTTTGAAATGATGCCATGTCTTCCCAAGTCCAAGTCATTAGTATATATCAAAAAGAGCAGTGGTCCTAATACTGACTCCTGGGGAACACCACTCTGTACTTGCCTCCAGTCTGAAAAACAACCGTTCACTACTACTCTCTGCTTTTTGTCCCTTAGCCAATTTCATAGCCTCGCTGTCACTATCCCTTTAATCCCATGGGCTTCAATTTTGCTAACAGGTCTATGTGGTACTTTATCAAACACCTTTTGAAAGTCCATGTACACAACAGCAACCGCACTACCCTCATCAACCCTCTCCGTTACTTCATCAAAGAACTCGGATCAAGTTAGTCAAACACGATTTGCCTTTAACTAATCCGTACTGGCTCTCATTTATTAACCCTTGTTTTTTCAAGTGACAATTAATTTGATGCTGGATTACTGTCTCTAAATTTTTCCCCACCACTGATGGCTAGGCTGACTGGCCTGTAGTTATCTGGTTTGCCCCTCTTCCCTTTTTTGAACAGGGGTGTAACATTTGCAACCCTCCAGTCCTCTGGCACCACTCCCATATCTAAGGAGGATTGGAAGATTGCAGCTTGGGCCTGACTTGGACAGTTATTGCCGTTGTACCAACAGCACAAAGACTGCAGCAGTTTGAGGAGCAGGGCCACCACTACTTTCTCAGGGCATAGAGAGATGGGCAATAAAGGTGGCTTCACCAGCGTTGCCCACATCCTGAGAACAATTTGTTTTTTTTTAAAAAGCGGAGCGGGCAGGAGCTTCCAGCGAACAGTCCGACTCCGTCTCATATTCCTGGGGCGGGGCAGATGATGTATTCAGGGCAGTCGCTCAGCGCTAATGGTACTGCTCACGGAGAGCCCACCTCTGAGTGGGAGCGGAATCGAGAGCTGCTGCAGTGGTTCAGTCCCTCCAGTTTAATGGAGCAAGCCAGCACCTGGGGAAAACTGAGCACCCCATGTCCGGCTAACTTTGGCTACCACTGCCAAAAGACTGTGAACGCCTCGTCAGTGCTGCCATTCCGCCCAGGAAAATGGTACAAACAGTTTATGCCATTTCCCCGAGGTTTCCGTAGATCTTCTGTCAAAGTAGGTCGGACAATCCGGAGAACCTTCATGGAAATTCAAACCCGTAAAACCAAAACCAAGTAAAATCGGTGGGGGAGGGTGTTTAGTTAGCATCGAGCTGGTTCACTTGACAGACTCAAACAGATTAACAACAGGGTCTTTCTAGCGAGCCCGTTTACCACGCTCGTCTTCAAATGTACCTAAGTTCAGATCATCAATCAGGTGTCACTGCAATTCAGGCTGGTCATTTGGATCCTCAGGATGGACATGTTGGCCTTGGAGGGGGTGCAAGGCAGATTCACCAGAATGATACCGGGGGGCTTAAAGGGTTAAATTATGAGGACAGGTTGCTCAGACTAGTCTTGTATTCCCTTGAATTTAGAAGGTTGAGGGGTGATCTGGGCGAGGTGTTTAAAATGATGAAGGGATTCGATAGGGAAGCTACGGAGAAACTATTTCCTCTGGTGGGGGAATCCAGAACAAGGGGGCACAACTTTACAATTAGAGCCAGGACCATTTATGAGTAAATTCAAGAAGCACTTTTTCATACAAAGGGTAGTGGAAATCTGGAACTCTCTCCCCCAAAAGGCTGTGGATGCTGCGGCAATTGACATTTTCAAGAGCGAGATCGATAGATGTTTGTTTGGTAATTTGTACTGAGGGATATGGAGCACAGGCGGGCAAATGGAGTTGAGGTGCAGGTCAGCCATGGTCTAACTGAATGGCAGAACAGGCTTTGTGGGCTGAATGGCCTCCTCCTGATCCTATGTCACAATGTAAATACTTCCGGGTGTTTCTGTGAGATGTTGTAATGTTCCTTTCATAGCATAGTTAACTGTGCTTTTTGTTCATTCATATATTTAAAAATTACACGTTAAAATTCGCCAAGAAAAATCATTTCGAATGCACAGAGAAACGTGCAAACAGAGACCACGACATCTGCCGATTACTGCTTATGATGCTGGTCGTGAACCTGCACGTTCCCTTTATTGACAGTGGATTCAGACACAGGCTTCAGCAATCGGAGGCACATGTCAGACATAAGCACTTTATAAATATCAGCAGGTGTACAAAGTGTCTGTGACTCTCTGATGATTTGGTTTAATTTACTCTTCCTCAGGCTCTGGATAAGGATGAAGAATCTTTATCGTACTACACTGAGATGGCCACCAGATGGCAGCACTATAATAGTCTTCATTGTAAATAATGGCCCAGCATTTACTGGAGCGGGGCAGCTTGCTAGTTAAACTTTGTCCCTCAGCCTTCAGCCTGACATTATTGTGCCCTGTAAGTTGCTGGAAGTGCGAGCTGATAACGGCACAGCGAGGGCAATGGGGCATCTGGGACCTTGGGTGAACGACAGGACCAATGAGATTTAAGGATTGAGAAAGAAACAGAGGAACGGTAGAGAAGGAAATAGGATAAATTAGAGAGAAATCAGGTACAGAAAGAGAATTTAGAGAGGAAATAAAGACTGGATTAAGAGAGAGAAAAAAGAAACAGGAAGGAAAAGTAAGAAAATGTAAAAAAAAAAGTTAAAATCTCTAAAAACAATTTACTACCTGCAAGAATAAGACTCCACGGTTTCATTTGATCCCTTTCTGGGCCGGAGAGGTTGAGTGCCATTGCAGGAACATAAATCGCTTCATTAAAAAGGTGCTTATGCTGTTAAGTACCAGCCCTAATTTTCTGGGGTGAGTTTAGTGGGTAATTAATGTGCATATGCAGCAACTTCGTGATACTCGAGGTTGCGCACAAGCTGTTGTGCGGTGCAAATCGTCCAGCAACTTGCGCCGATTCTCAATTCACAGGGTATCTCTTTGTTGCTACAAATTGCTGGACAATTTACGCATTAATAAAGCTGAGTGCCATTAAACTCGATAAGAACAAAAGAACATAAGAAGTAGGAGCAGGAGTAGGCCATACGGCCCCTCGGGCCTGCTCCGCCATTCAATAGGATCATGGCTGATCCGAACCTAGACTCACGTCCACTTCCCTGCCCTCTCCCCGTAACCCCTAATTCCCTTATCTGCTAGGAAACTGTCTATCTCCATTTTAAATTTATTTAATGTTGCAGCTTCCGCAGCTCTCTGGGGTAGCAAATTCCATAGATTTACTACCCTCTGAGTGAAGAAGTTTCTCCTCATCTCAGTTTTGAAAGGGCAGCCCCTTATTCTTAGATTATGCCCCCTAGTTCTAGTCTCAACCATCAGTGGAAACATCCTCACCGCATCCACCCGATCAAGCCCCCTCACAATCTTATATGTTTCGATAAGATCGCCTCTCATTCTTCTGAACTCCAATGAGTAGAGTCCCAACCTACTCAACCTTTCCTCATACGTCAACCCCCTCATCTCCGGAATCAACTGAGTGAACCTTCTCTGAAATGCCTCGAGAGCAAGTATGCTGTTTTATTGCAGCAAAATCTGGGCCATTTAATTAATAAATATCAGTAGGTGTACACTGTGATCTGAAGTGCGTGTCTCTCCGATGATTTGGTCAGACACTGGTTTCATTTACTCTTCCTGAGTAGGCTCTGGACAAGGATGAAGAATCTTTATCGTACTACACTGACATGGCCACCAGATGGCAGCACTACAATATGGTGCCCATTGTAAACAGCAGTTTAATGGCTTGTTTGAGCTTTACGTGCTCGAAGGTTCATAGAAAAAGCTGCTTTTGTGTTGGATTGAGAGGAGAGGAGAGGATCCATTGCAGCTAGTTTCAGAGGTTGCAGTTAATGAAATCTGAGTTAATACGCTCCAGCATTTGTCAACATGGCTCATTCAACCAGGAACTGATGCTTTGCATTCATCAATTAATCAATGTAAAATTAGGGATATTTTACATTTTGAAAAGATCCAATTAGTAGCATGGTAACTTTGAGAACTCGTTGTAGAACAGTGATTGCTTTAGGAGTGTAACTGGCTGGATGTTTAGAATTAACGGCCGTGATTAGTATTTTGATTTTGGGTTTTGTGTAAATGTTAATGAACTGAGAGAGTCCCACAGAAACATTTGGTGGGCTATTTTTGAACACTAACGTATTTGACACTTCAGGCATTTATGCAGAGCTCAATATTGCTCAACCATAAACACTGCATATTCTGATATGAAGCATTGTAACTTACCTCCAGCAGAAAGTGCTCGTGAAAATCATTCCAATTTGCTGCCTTACCCAATGAGAAAGATCGTCTTGACCTATGCTGATGAATGTGACATCGTGCACTGGCGGTAAAGAGTGGAAAATAGAGACCCCAGCAATAGTGTGAAGACAACCAAGCTTTTCTGAAGCTGACCTGGGTATTCCGCAGCAAGTGTCTCACCTCCTGACTCCCCAAAGCCTTTCCACCATCTACAAGGCACAAGTAAGGAGTGTGATGGAATACTCTCCACTTGCCTGGATGAGTGCAGCTCCAACAACACTCAAGAAGCTCGACACCATCCAGGACAAAGCAACTCGCTTGATTGGCACCCCATCCACCACCTTAAACATTCATTCCCTCCACCACCGGCGCACTGTGGCTGCAGTGTGTACCATCAACAAGATGCACTGCAGCAACTCACCAAGGCTTCTTCGACAGCACCTCCCAAACTTGTGACCTCTTCCACCTAGAAGGACAAGGGCAGCAGGCGCATGGGAACACCACCACCTGCAAGTTCCCCTCCAAGTCACACACCATCCTGACTTAGAAATATATTGCCGATCCTTCATCGTCACTGGGTCAAAATCCTGGAACTCCCTCCCTAACAGCACTGTGGGAGCACCTTCACCACACGGACTGCAGCGGTTCAAGAAGGCGGCTCACCACCACCTTCTCGAGGGCAATTAGGGATGGGCAATAAATGCTGATTGTACCAGGGACGCCCACATCTCGAGAATGAATTAACATAAAAAAAAGCATTTTCTCTGGCACAAAGACCACTTTAGTAATCACAGAAAGGTGAAAGACGGCTTGGACTGTTACAACACGTTTATTCCACTACGGAGGCTGTCACAGTCCGTGCAGCAAATTAATGTCACATCGGCCTGTTCCCCGCCTTGCACTTTCACATTTGCACACCCGCAAGAACACACAGCTTTATTCATCGAATATCCTCGGAGCTTTGGCTAATCCACAATGAAGCAGCCGCTCAAACAGAAACCTGCCATAAGGTTGAGGAACCACCTGCTTTACCCCTTAAAAGACGCTGTAAATATTATAAATGACGCTCAGCGTATCAGGGCGAGCAGATTGCAGTGTGTGGAGAGTAGAAAGATCTGCTTTACTTCAGAGCAATGTTCCCGCTAAGCTGTGCACGCACGCGCGCAGTCATCTGCAAGGTCCCGCGCAGGCCACTCACCGGCTTTTACACTGTAAGTATCGCGCAGGCGCAGAAATTTAAACATAGAAGATAGGAGCAGGAGTAGGCCATTCAGCCCCTCGAGCCTGCTCCGCAATTTAATGAGATCATGGCTGATCATCCAAATTCAGTACCCTGTCCCTGTTTTCTCCCCATATCCCTTGATCCCTTTAGCCTTAAGAAATATATCTAAATCCTTCTTGAATATATTTAATAAGTTGGCCTCAACTGCCTTCTGTGGTAGAGAATTCCACAGGTTCACCACTCTCTGGGTGAAGAAATTCCTCCTCATCTCAGTCCTAAATGGCTTACCCCTTATCCTTAGACTGTGACCCCTGGTTCTGGACTCCCCGACCATCGGGAACATCCTTCCTGCATCTAGTCTGTCTATTCCTGTTAGAATTTTATAAGTTTCAACGAGATCCCCTCTCATTCTTCTAAACTCTAGCAAATATAAACCTAATCGACCCAATCTCTCCTCATACGTCATTCCTGCCATCCCATGTATCAGTCTGGTGAATCTTCGCTGCACTCTCTCCATGGCAAGAACATCCTTCCTCAGATAAGGCGACCAAAACTGCACACAATACTCAAGGTGTATGTTGTGTATGTACCTTTAAGAGAATAACTGGTCTCAGACTGCAGTACTGGCAGTGACCACCCCTGTATAAAAGGCGCTAGAGAGCCTCTGTTGGTTAGTTTCGTTTATGCCTTTCACCAGTAAAGACTTGTTTGTTTCTCTCCTGCTAGTCTGTGTCTCAATCATTCACGGACTTAACACTGGCGACGAGTTAGAAACGAACTTACCTGCAACTCAGCAGCAGCTCCGACGACGTGTTGAAGGTCGGAGCCAGAAGAAAGAAGAAAAAAAAAAATAGGCCATTGAAACCCGAGAAACGGGCGTCGACCGTCAATCATCGATTTCAAAACTTGCAGGAGAGACTGTCCAGAGCCAGGCTGGGTTCCTCCGTCCGTGGTTTCCCAGCTAATCGGGCTGGTGGCAGGTAGTGCTCTGATCCTTCCTGGGCTGCAACGGGGCCGGGCAGCGAGTCGGGAAGCAAGGAGAGAGAGAGAGGGTGGAGCATACAGGGCGCGGCCGGTGTTTCGAAGCTGGGCAGCGTTCGGACCTCAGAAGAGGGAGGGAAGTGTTCCAGAGGGTCCGCTCCACGACGGGAAAATAATAAAAGAAAAAGAATACGCGCAAGAAACCGTGGAAAGCAGCGCTAACAACAGCAGGGAAGAAGGAAAAGCGCGGGAGGCGCCATTTTGTTAAATCGGAGAAGAAGGCAAAGCGCGGGAGGCGCCATTTTAGATTTGCAAGGTGCCGAAGACTGGCTGTATCACTGCTTTTGATAATACATTAGAGGACTGGACCACGTATGTGGAAAGAGTCGAGGTATATTTCGAGGCAAATGAAATAGCGGAGGGGAAAAAGGCATCAATATTGCTAAATGTAATGGGCGCTAGAACGTACAGCCTATTGCGGGATCTGATTACTCCAGCCAAACCGAAGGCGAAGAGTTTTAACGAAATTGTTGCTGTTCTACAGGAGCACTTAAACCCTGCACCGCTGTTGATAGCAGAAAGATTTAAATTCCACAGGAGAACTCAGCACAAAGATGAGAGCAATGCTGAGTATCTTACGGAACTACGCAAGCTATCAAAGCACTGCCAGTTCGGAGCAGGACTGGCAGATACCCTACGGGACAAATTTGTCTGTGGACTCCTGAGTGAAGGAACACAGAAGAAGTTACTCGCAGAAAAAGAGCTGACACTAGATAAGGCTTTCAGCGTGGCAGTATCGTATGAAGCAGCAGCCAGGGGAGCTGCAGAAATTCAACAAAAACCACAGGAATACGGCACCCACGAAATGACACGGGGATTTGCAAAATGTTATCGCTGCGGCAGAACTAACCATGACCAGAAGGACTGCTGGTCCAAAGACAAAATATGCAGACAATGCGGGAAGATTGGACACATTGCACGAGTTTGTAGGTCTGGGAAGAAGACCAGCGACAACAAAAAGGCTACCAAGGAACCGTACAAGAAAGTACAAAAGATGACGGACAGTAGTTCCGAAGACCAGATGAGCGATAGTGAATCCGAGAACAGGAGATTAAGCTGTCTCAAACTTCACAATGTAATCGCAAAAGAGGATCACCGAACCATTTGGGTCACCCTCACGATAGCAGGGTCCCAAGTTAAAATGGAATTGGATACAGGATCAGCGCTAACCGTCATGAATCAACGAAACTATGAGCGGCTATTTTCACACATACCCTTGAGCGAGACATCCATCGTCTTGACGACGTATACGGGGCAAAAAGTATACCCCAGAGGAAAAATAAGGGTGCCTGTCGAATACAATGGCAAGCAAATACGGAAATTGTATCTCTACATACTGCGAAATGGTGGACCACCATTATTGGGACGGGAATGGATCAGGAAGATAAACTTAGATTGGCATTCCATTCATGCAATGACGGTGGACGGTAAAAAAGATGAAGACGTCACTCCTGGACGATTGTCAACAATCTTAGCTAACGCCAAAGAGGTATTTCAACAAGAACTGGGCACGCTTAAAGGCGTAACCGCCTTGTTAAAAATAGAAGAGAATGCAGTTCCCAAGTTTTTCAAAGCGAGACCGGTACCATATGCAATTCGTCCAGCCGTCGAGGCAGAGCTGGAGAATCTGGAGAAGGCGGGCGTGTTGTCTAAGGTCAACTGGAGCGAGTGGGCGACACCCATCGTTCCTGTCATGAAGAAAACGTTAAGCAATAAGTCCGGAGAGCCAAGGAAGATTCGCATCTGTGGGGATTTCAAGGTGACGGTGAACCCTGTCCTTCACACAATACAATATCCTCTTCCAAGGATAGAAGACATCTTCGCCTCACTGTCTGGAGGGAAGCGTTTTACAAAAATTGACCTAGCACAAGCATATTTGCAGATGGAGGTTGAAGAGTCCTCTAGGAAGTATCTCACGATAAACACTCACAAAGGTCTTTACCAGTATCATCGATTGGTATTCGGAGTAGCATCGGCTCCGGCGATATGGCAAAGAGCGATGGAACAAGTCCTGCAAGGGATTCCGGGGACTCAGTGTTACTTGGACGACATCCTTGTAACAGGTGAAGATGACAGTGAACACCTTAACAACCTAGAACAGGTGCTCACTAGACTACGGGAACATGGGCTGTGCGCCAACCGCCCCAAGTGCGAATTTTTTAAGAAACAGATATTGTATTGTGGCCACGTGATTGATGAAGAGGGGTTACATAAGTCCCCTGACAAAATTGAAGCGGTTGTTAAGGCCCCAGCGCCTGAAAATGTGTCGCAACTGAGGTCATTCCTCGGGTTGGTGAATTACTATCATAAGTTTTTGCCGAATTTGTCGACAATTCTGCATCCACTGAACGCCCTGCTATGAACGGGGGTAGCATGGAAATGGAGCGATGATTGTAAACGTGCTTTTCAGAAGAGTAAGGACTTAATCACTTTGAAGGAAGTATTGGCTCACTACAACCCAGCACTGCCAATCAGGCTGGCGTGTGATGCGTCTCCCTACGGCATTGGGGCGGTACTGTCACATAAATTCCTTGATGGTTTGGAGAGGCCGATAGCTTTTGCGTCACGCTCGTTAACTTCTGCCGAGCGTAACTACGCCCAGATTGACAGAGAGGCCCTCAGCCTAGTGTGGGGGGTGAAGAAGTTCAATCACTATCTGCACGGTCAAAAATTTACTCTACTAACTGATCATCAACCTCGTCTCCATTTTCAACCCGCAGAAGGGCGTACCGATAGTGACAGCACAACGGCTGCAGAGATGGTCCCTTTTCCTAGGGGCACACCAATATGACATCGAGTACAGGGGAACTAAACAGCATGGAAATGCTGATGGATTGTCACGTCTACCGTGCCGACGGTGGAAGAAGAAGACCTTGCAGTGGATCCAATGGAGTTATTCCACTCGACCATAGTCGAATGTCTCCCTGTGACGAATGCAAACATAGAAAAGGAAACACGGAATGACCCGACACTATCACGGGTCTATGATTTAACGGTGAAGGGATGGCCAGCACATGGCGAACCACTGCTGCCAGCATTTTCGCCAAGAAGAGAACAGCTGTCAGTGTGCAGAGGAACCTTGATGTGTGGATCCAGAGTAGTAATTCCACCTAAGTTGACGGATAGAGTGCTCAATGAGCTTCATGAGGGTCATCTGGGTGGGGTAAAAATGAAGAGCTTAGCCAGAGCATTTGTGTGGTGGCCGGGAATCGATAGAGAAATCGAAGAGATGACCAAGAGCTGTGCAGGATGCCAGAAGGTCCAAAACGTCCCACCACAAGCTCCTCTGCATCCATGGGAGTGGCCCTCATCTCCATGGCAATTTGCTGGTCCCTTCATGGACTCGATGTTTTTAATTGCAGTGGATGCACATTCAAAGTGGCCAGAGGTAATAAAAATGTCCTCAACCACCACGGAAAAAATTATCGCAGTTTTACGAACCATATTCGCCAGGAATGGGCTGCCTGAACAGATTTGCTCTGACAATGGACCACAGTTTGTGTCTGAAGAGTTCCGGAGGTTCTTAAAGAACAATGGTGTTAAGCATTACACATCTGCCCCATATCATCCAGCCACTATTGGATTGGCCGAGAGGTTTGTCCAAACATTCAAGAAGGCTATCAAGGCAATGTGTAATGAAGATATACCCCTACAACACAAGGTGGACAACTTCTTGTTTGCCTACCAGAATGCGACACATGCGGTTACCAACCAAACTCCAGCCATGATGTTCTTCAATCGAAGACTACGATGCCGCTTGGATTTGGTTAAGCCAAATGTCCGAAGAGATGTGGAGAACAGGCAGTTCCAGAATATGAATGAAAGGCCGACCAGGAGTTTTAAGATAGGTCAACCAGTTTTGGCCCGGGACTACCGCACTGAGAAATGGCAGTCAGGAACGATTTGTACACGACAAGGACCTCTCATGTATACCATGGACGTTGGGGAGAGCATTGTAAGACGCCATGCTGACCAGATTCTAGAGTCACTGGAAAACGTCAACTCCACACCACGATCTGATACACCTGGTAATGAAATCGATGTTCCAATTGCAGCTACCGCAGAATCGGTGATATTGGAAGCAGATGAACCAAACAACGACATTGATTCCGACTCAACATTGCCAGAAGAACCTGATACTCCAAAGAGGCGTTATCCAGACAGAATCAGGAAGCCTCCTCAAAGACTGAACTTATAATTGCTTAAACTTAACCAATGTATCTAGCAACAGTAATTGTGATTGTAATTCATTATCATTAGTTGTTAAATGAATGTTATGTACTGTTTATCTAAAAGGGGAGGAATTGTTGTGTATGTACCTTTAAGAGAATAACTGGTCTCAGACTGCAGTACCGGCAGTGATCACCCCTGTATAAAAGGTGCTAGAGAGCCTCTGTTGTTTAGTTTCGTTTATGCCTTTCACCAGTAAAGACTTGTTTGTTTCTCTCCTGCTAGTCCGTGTCTCAATCATTCACGGACTTAACAGTGTGGCCTCACCAAGGCCCTGTACAACTGCAGCAAGACATCCTTGCTCCTGTACTCGAATCCTCTCACTATGAAGGCCAACATACCATTTGCCTTCTTAACCGCCTGCTGCACCTGCATGCTTACCTTCAGCGACTGGTGCACAAGGACACCCAGGTCTCGTTGCACTTCCCCTTCTCCCAATCTATTGCCATTCAGATAATAATCTGTCTTCCTGTTTTTGCCATCAAAGTGGATAACCTTGCATTTATCCACATTATACTGCATCTGCCATGCATCTGCCCAATCACCCAACCTGTCCAAATCATACTGGAGTTTCTCTGCATCCCCCTCACAGCACACACACACACCCAGCTTTGTGTCGTCTGCAAACGGAGATATTACATCTAGTTCCCTCGTCTAGATAATTAATAAAGGGACCACGCATTGAAAGAAACAGGCCACGCAGAACAAAGCACAGCTGACAGGGAACGCTGCTTCAGAGTATCGTTGATAGTGTGGAGAAATGCCTTGTGCTGGTCAGGACAACCCATCACCACCCAGTGGGTCAGCAGAGGTCGGAGGCAATCGTCTGGGAGGTCAAAACAATGTCCACAAGGATGTGCAGGAGAAGGTGTTTGATTTGGAGAAAAGTGCCAAGGCACCCAATTACCATGAGCAAAGTCAAGTGCTACATAAGGTATGACTGTCAGTTTAAGCTACACTGCTATCTATGGGTATGCGTGCTAATTATTGTAGACTGGTAGAAATGCCTAGCCAAGGAGGCAGTAGGCGTCAGTGTTTTACACTCCCGTGAAGCACCTTGGAAGGTTTTCCTACGTTAAAGGCGCTAGATAAATGTAAGTTGTTGTTGTAAAATGAGACATAAATGCTTAAATTTTGCTACTTTGTAAATATGGGACATTCCACCATAACGCTGGCAGGAGTGCAGAGTAAGGCCCGGGAGGTAGGCTAGGACCCAGATACCGGACCAGGTTCCGGCTTGCACTGGTAGCTTGCAGGGATCCTTGTCTGCTCCAATCATGGTCCCAGCGCCCCCCCACCCCCCGGTCACAGGGGATGGGGCTGAACATGGGGACCCCTATTCTGGGAATTTCCACTTCCCAGGCTCAGTGGGATCGGCATAAGTTTGGAGGCAAGTACAGCCAGTGAGATGAGGTATACCAGCCTCCTGCAGGGCGCAGTGAGCTTCACCGGGGGAGGGCGGGGGCGGGGGGTCCAGACCAAGGAGGCAAACTGGACACTCAAGAAAATGATAAAAATCTTCTATTGAAATTATTATTGGTCCCTTTATAAGGGAGGCTGAAGGTGCCAAGCAATCATTGCCTGGGGGAGGAGAGGAGGGTCAAACTGTGTACCCCCATCGTGCCCCCCACCCCCTACAATGGCAGCAGGCACCTATCGCTGTGCGCTGTGCTGTCCTCTCCCACGCTCACTCCAAGGCAGACTGCAGCGGACCCGGTCTCTGTTCGGGCTGGTGCTGCCGTCCCAGCCATGGTGCAGCGGCACGACTCCATTCACAGCGAACAGAACCTTTCACGAAATGTGAACACCAATATTAATAATACAATCACAGCATGCGCACGTTAATTTATAAACGTACCACTCTTCCTCAGACGGTGCCCAGCTCAAAATCCTGTCCCATTACCTGAAGAAAATCACAGTCCTTCTGGGTCTCCCATCGGACTTTAACAATTCCTGCCCCTTTAATGCTGCTGGTGCCTTTAAGGCCCAGGCATCGCCCTGACGGCCTCTTCTGTCTGGCCTGCAAGGTTGTGGTAAGAGTAACACCCCAATGCTGTTAGATCATCTGTCAAACAAGTGTGGTGCATGTGCCTTTAATAAAATCAGCAGATGAAGCGTCATCAACTGATGTCATCTGACACTGGCTTTCCCGTAATTGGCCGGCAAGCCCGCAGGGCGGGGCTTAACAAGGCCAATCAGGGCAAAACAGCTGTTTGTTCATCAGACGTTGCTGGGGGCGGGACGGGAACCCGGAAGGCAGCAGTCCCGCCCCCCAACGCCACTCGGGGAGTAAAATCCAGCCCCCGGTGTCCATTTGCTTCATTATAACGAGTTCCCAGAGGAAGAGCAGCCGCTGGAGATGTCGGCTCAGTGGAGCACTCTGCACTAACAATTCAATTCAATTCAATTCAATTTTATTTGTCATATATGCAGCAGACGTGTGTACTGCACAATGAAATGTTGATTTTTACGAGTCCTCCCAACATTTGAATAAATATGGCATAACAATGATAAAAATACTAATAGAAATACTAATAGAAAGACAGTAATAATAAATAAAACAACAGTAATAAATATTAATAAATTGATCGTTCATGAGTCTTATGGCCTGGGGGTAGAAGCTGTTTCGAAACCTGTTGGTACGAGACCGTATGCATCGGTATCTCTTACCGGACTGGAGCAGGGCGAAGAGGTTGTGGCTGGGGTGACTCGCGTCTTTAATGATTCTCAGGGCCTTCCCCCGGCAACTCTCGGGGTAGATATCCTGCATAGCAGGTAGTTTAATTCCTATAGTGTGTTGTGCAGCTTTCACTACCATTTGTAGAGCCTTGCGGTCTGTGGCAGTGCAGTTGCCATACCAGGTAGTGATGCAGCCGGACAGGATACTCTCGATGGTGCAACGGTAGAAGTTGGTGAGAATCTGGGGGGCCATTCCAAATTTCTTCAGTCTCCTGAGGAAGAACAGGCGTTGGCATGCTGGCATAACTGCTCCCAGACAGCACTGGGAGAGGGGAATCAGCCATATTCATTTTTATTTCTCCCTCACTTGCTGCTTTTCACCAACCACCCCACTCTTACCACACCCATCAGAGGCCTAATTGCACATTCATCTCACAATAATATCTTCCGTCAAGATCAGAGGCCTTACTACTGTACCCCAACTGCACTCATCCCACCATCCTGGGCTTTACTCCTCTACCACAAGTGTCCTTACCCCACCATTGGTGGCTGTGTCTTCAGCTGTCCAGGCCCTAATCACTCGAATTCCCTCCCTAAACCTCTCCACCTCTCCTCCTTTAAAGCACAAAACAGTGCATCCTCTGACTTACCCTGAGGAACACCGCGGAGATCCACTAAGGATATGTAAAAACTTCCCGGTAAATAATGGCCCAGCATTTCCTGGAACGGGGCATCCCATTAGGCTTTGTAGCTCACCCTTCAGCGCAAAATGTTTTTGCCCTGCAACTTGCTGGAAGTGTGAGCCAATAACAGCGCAGCGAGGGCAACGGGGCGTCTGGGCCCTCGGTGAACGGCGGGACCAACAGTCTATCTCCTTAACCAAAGAGATTTAAGGATTGAGAAAGAAACAGAGCAATGGCAGAGATGGAAATAAGGATCACAGAAATCACAGAAACCCCACAGTGCAGATAGAGGCCATTTCGGCCCATTGAGCCTGCACCGACACATATCCCACCCGATCCCCGTAACCCCACGTATTTAATCCCCCTAACACTAAGGGTCAATTTATCATAGCCAATCAACCTAACCTGCACATCTTTGGACTGTGGGAGGAAACCGGAGCACCCGGAGGAAACCCACGCAAACACGGGGAGAATGTGCAAACTCCACACAGACAGTCACCCGAGGCCGGATTCGAACCCGGGTCCCTGGCGCTGTGAGACAACAGTGCTAACCACTATGCCACCGTGCCACCATATGTAAAGACACAGCATGAAAAGACCTCCAATGGTACAATTCAGGATAGGGAAGCACTACAAGGTGCTGGTTCAGGAGACATTGGGAGGACAGTGTTATTTTGTAAGCCACTTCAAAACCCGGACTTAAAATGGAGAGAACATTTTAAAATGAGATGGGGAGGAAATACTGTATAAGCAAGAGTCCTCAAGGGAATCCTGACCGCACATGAGGAGGAATGCAAATTACTGACACAAAATGCGAAAGGTGAGAATGGGCTATTTTGTTTGCCGTGATGTACTGATGAACCGACACAATCTAGACAGCAGCTCTGAGAAGTCCAATTAAACCTAAGATCTAAACATTTGCTTGGTAAATCCATTTCTATTCACTACATGTTAAATATTCTGGGTAAGATCAATTTTAGAAGATTCGTTCCATATAATTTTCCAAACAAGAAATTAGGTTGAGCGGGGCTTCAACCTAAAACGACACTGAAACACGTACATCACGGTATACTTAGAGCACATGGAAATATTCTATTCCATTACCTTAAAAGCAGGTTTTTTCCGTTTGGAGCCTGCTTTCTCATTTTTGCTTTTAGCTTTTTCCTCCTTGTCTATTATTTCACCCCCTTCGCCTTCACTGCTGGCATCTGCTGTATTCCCTCCCTCTCCTTCTGTCTCTGAAGAACTCTGTTGCTGTATTGCCTGAAACGAAAGCACAGCAGGGTAGTAAAAACATGACATACCGCATCAAACTGAACACGCTCAAAAATGACACCAACCATTAGAGGATAAATTTGTACATCCAAAAGCTATGCTGAACTTGGTCCGTTCCATTCGGTAGATTTCTTTCGATCTGTGCCATTGTAAATTCTTTCTAAAAGAAAATGTCCTAAGTTGACTTTTGCACCCTAAAGGACCTTGTGGTAATCTGTAAGGGTGATCTCATGGAGCTCGTACTTCAGATTAAATAGAGGCATCACCTCACAAAGCAACCCCATATTGACGGAAGATATTACTTTGAGATGAACATGAATTTAAATAATATTTTTTAATAAATCTGACTGTGTGCATTTATATATCAATAAATAAAGGGAATGCGTTGTGAAAATGCATTCAGAATAATATAAGACAAGACTTGCATTTCTATAGCGCCTTTCACGACCTCAGGATGTCCCAAAGCACCTTACAGCCGACGAAGTACTTTTGAAGTGTAGTCACTGTTGTAATGTGGGACACATGGCAGCCAATTTACGCACAGCAAGGTCCCACAAACGGCAACGAGATAAATGACCAGGTAATCCGTTTTTTGGTGCTGTTGGCTGAGAGATAAATATTGGCCCAGGACACCGGGGAAAACTCCCCTGCTCTTCTTCGACATAGCAGCCATGGGATCTTTACATCCACCCAAGAGAGCAGACGGGGCCTCGGTTTAAGGTCTCATCCGAAAGACGGCACCTCTGGCAGTGTAGCACTCCCACAGCACTGCACTGGAGCATCAGACTAGGGTTAGGAGTATACCAGCATGAATTATATTTTTTTCCCTTAAATTATTTGAGTATTCTGACTGTCCATTTAAAATTTAGATTATGTTAAAAAAAAGTGCTAAAATCTGTAGCTATTCCTATTTTACTGAGCTATTAACTCTGAATTCGCCAGCTAACATTTATCTGTACTTTCAAAATGTTTATAGTTCAGTGAACGTTGTCCCTATGTCAGCTGTGGCTCAGTGGGCAGCGCTCTCACCAGAGTCAGAAGGTTGTGGGTTCAAGTCCCACCGCAGAGACTTGAGCACAAAATTCCAGGCGGACACTCCAGTGCTGCACTGTTGGAGGTGCCGTCTTTCAGATGAAACGTTAAACCGAGGCCCCGTCTGCTCTTGCAAGTGGATGCAAAAGATCCCATGGCACTATTTCTAAGCAAGAGCAGGGTAATTATCCCCAGTGTCCCGGGCCAATATCTATCCCTCAATCAACATCACAAAAACAGATTATCTGATCATCATCACATTGCTGTTTGTGGGATCTTGCTGTGTGCAAATTGGCTTCCGCGTTTCCTACAGTACAACAGTGACTACACTTCAAAAGTACTTAATTGGCTGTAAAGCGCTTTGGGACGTCCTGAGGCCGTGAAAGGCATTATATAAATGCAAGTCTTTCTTTATAAGACTGCTAACACACAGACAGACTCCGACAGTCTCCAATGACCCTGTCACATACCAGTGGCCCAATCAGATATCGTGTTGTTTGGCCCAATAATATTAGTTTATTACATTTTTGGTGTAGCAAATTAGTGCCTTTTACTTTTCTCAATTGACAGCAGCTGTAGTGACAGTGGATCAGGTGAGGTCACTCTGAGGGACTCAGGATACAAATAAAGAAATTTGACAAGTAGTCGGAAGTCAGCACTGCTTTTCTTAATGAGGTATGTGACTGATGATGGATTCAGACATTAAATGAAAGGGAATAGGCCAAGTGCTAAAGAATAGAAAAATATTTTCAACTCAAACAATTTTAATTCAAAATATTTTATATTAAAAATTGTTACATTAAAATGTTATTACTTGTTTGAGGACTACTGCAAGTGATATATTTTTATTTTAAGTGCTGAAATATCTAGTTTTTGGTATACAGGAAACTTTGTGATATCCGGCACCGACGGGACCGAGCTGTTGCCGATCTATCAAAACTGCCGGACATACAAAGTTAATGTTGAAGCATACGGAGGTTTTCATCTCCGTATCTGACAACACTGTTGCTTAGCAACAGCTTCTAAAGAGTCGTCTGCAGCTGCAAGCGTCTCTAGTTGAAGCTGTTGCTATAGCTACAGACCTTGCAGTGGCTGACTGGGAAAAAAAAAGAACGAGATCTAAAAAAACTTACAGAAAACGGCTCCTGATTTTTGCCGTTAGATCGAGTATTCTGGACATACAACCTCCGGATAAACCAAAGTTTCCTGTACATTGTTGTGATGAAAAATTGAACTTTTGTTCTGTTATGGTGGGTGCGTGTTCCTAATGTCTGACTTAACCAACATTGTTCCATGTGTTTAACCTCCCAGGGGGTAATTTTAACTGTGGGCGATACTGTAAAACGGGCGATATGTGATTAGCCGCCCATTATACATCTCTTCCTATTTTCATTTCCTTGCACCTCATATCAGATTTTCAGTTGCCCTTCTGACTCAATGAGGGCATTTTGCTGTTCCCTCATGTCGTCTACCAGGATCTGTAGGGGTCTTAGCACTCAAGTGGATTTTTCCTCAGTCCCCCAGTTTGCTCTGCAAATGCTCAAATTTCCACAGCTGTATTGATCCAAAATGTGTCACGTAACGTTACATGCCCGTAATGCTGATTAACAAAGATTTAGCAGCACTGTTACAAGTGCTGATCAGTTGTGCATTCGCTGCAGCATATGCCGCCCCGCAGGCGTGCACTGAGCAGACGTGCATTCCTGCGAGCATGCCAAATAAAACCTCAATTAATGCATTCTTGAGGAAATTCACCACAGTTGCACTGTTTACCATAGAATCTGTGGCCGGAATTTTGCCGACTTCAGCAGGTCCGGTGGGGCCAGTGGCCATGGCGGGTCGCGATCCCGCTGCTGGCTCCACCCCACTGCCGAAAACGAACTTACGTTAATAGGGCCTTTTAGGCCCGCCCAGTGCGTTACCTGGCCCAATTAAATGGAGAGGGTCTGGTGATGTCATTTCAGCTGGGATCTTTAAAGGGACCATGACCACATTAGATTAGACGCTTAATCTAACAGTGCCGTCGGTGTTCTACAGCTTGGAGTGCTGCAAACACTGACAATGACTGCATAGAGGCAGAGGGCTGCACCCAGGTTCTCCGATGACTCCCTCCATAATGGAGGTGTCAGAGCACGCAGGGAGGTCCTCTTCCCTTCCCATGGGCGGAAGAGAACTCCCCAGGAGACCAGAACAGCCTGGTTGCAGATTGCAGAGCAGGTCACAAGCAGGGATGTGTTCAGGAGGACTTGGGTGCAGGTTTCAAGGATTTCATTAGATTAGGAAATGTTGGTACAAAGCCACACTCAACCTCATGCTGCTGTGCCTCTCATCACATCCCCATCACTCTGCTTTCCTTACCCTACTCCTGCACATCCTTACTCACACCAACTTACCTTGCACCTCCACCCATCCCTCTCTATCTACATTATCACTACCCCATCTCACTAGCCACCCCGCACACTCACCCTCATCCTATTGCAATCATACCAACTAACAACACAAAAAAGGGAGCCACTTGGATGTTTTATCCAATGTTTATGTTAATGTGGTGACAAACATAAAAATCTTTGGGCTAGAAATTCCCCTTGAGCCCCGTTCAGGGTGCTAAATCAGAAAAGCTGGAAAAGGCGCTAACCTCTTCCAGCCTTTCTAAAATTCACACTTTTTGCTCAAGCAGAATGCCGGGCTGACTGATCACGGCACGGACCCTGCGCCCGGAGCAAAAAAAAACATTTTTCTATAAAGCCGACATGTTTTTCAGGGCAGCCGGCTGCCTCACCTTTAACTTCCGCCCCGTTAGTGGCCGGCCGTGCTGCTCATGTCCCCTGCAGCAGTCGCTGCCATCACCCGGCGCTGCTGCAGGGGGCGAAGGGGAATTATTCTGCCAGGGCGATGTGCCCGGAGATGACGTCATGATCTCTGGGCGCATGAGATCGGGGCGCAACCCGGTAGCGCCGCCGTTAACCTCCCGCGGAATTTTGCAGGAGACGTGGTCAGTGCCACGGCCGGGCGAAAAGGCCTTTGCGCCCCGTTAGCGCCCTCCCCCGCCCCCCCGGGAGGTGCAAAGGAGGGCAATTTCTCCCCCTTTATGTTCAATACTTTCTGGTCTTGGACAGATTTGTGTACACCTTTGGAAGTGGCTTGGTGAGTTGCAGTGAATGGTGAGACATAACGGTACCCCCCGCAATTGTGATGAGTGTGAAAGGAATGGCTTGGGCATTGTAGGGATGCTTTATGGTGTTGGTGTGGGGTGGTGCCAACCTGGCGCATCATGTGGCAGCCAGGGTGTACATTGTTAACTGAAGTAAATCTGGCCATGGCGATGCCATCGCTGGCCTCCCGTGCAGCAATGTGCTCGGGTGCTGATGCCCTGTGTCCTGTGCAGCATCAGGTGATTGCGGAGAAGGTTGGTGTTGTTGTTGGTGTTGCTGGTGTGCCTGGTGCTGCTGGTGTTGGGCTCATCGTGGTCCGATTCTGAGGACCAAGGTGAGAGAGTATTAAAGGCACCCATGCTGATGCAATAGATGGCAGGTAAAGTACAGATGACAGAAGCATTCTGTCAATGGTGAGAGTTCTTCCAATGAGGTGACACTGGATGGAGACTTCGCTGGAAGCACTTGCAGCCTGCAGAGTCTGTGCTGGGAATGGACTGAGCAACAGCTTCTGGCTGAGGAAAGTGATCATCTGTCAGGTGTGAGCTTTTACTGTACATTTGATGCTGTCAAGTAATCAGCTGGAGCAATGGCCACCGAACTCCTGCCTCAGGTTGACAGACATGGTCCTGAGCTGCGTGAATCCCGTGGCCATGCAGGGAAACTAAAAGTGTAGTGGGAAAAGGCTCTTAAGTGCCTGTAAACTACCTGATAATGATTTCAGTTAGGTCGCCCGCCTCTGCCGGTTGGGTTGCTGCCGCATCAGCAACCACGCCTGTGGGAAAGGCGCGTGGGGGTGGGATGATGGTGGGTTCCTGACCCGCTCCCAATTTTTTCAAATGTCCCACCCGATCCGCCTCCATTCCCGCCCACTACCACCCCGGAAAATTCCGGCCATAGAATGATATGGCACAGAAGGAGTCCATTCGGCCCATCGTGCCTATGCCGGCTCTTCACTTGAGCTAGCCAACTAGTCCCACTTGCCCGTTTAGTTCAATAGCATTTTCTGGTAACTTATTCCATATGACTATTGCTCTTTGTGTGAAAGTTCTGTCTGACTCTTCCATTTTATCCTAATTTCCTCATTCCTAAATCAAGGTTCCCTGCTTTTTAAACCCTTTGTCAGTAGGAACATGTGTGCAGTACCTGCAGGAGCCAGGAACATTTACAGGAGAGTTCTACCTACACAATAATACCAATGTAGCAAATATATGGCCCAAGGTCACACTCCAACCTGTTCTGCATTCACTGCTCACCCATGCCAAGCCCTTACACAACCTTATAGCTCTTTCACTCGCATCTTCCAAGGACTCCACCTGTCATAACAAAAACATGGCCAAAGAACAACAAACCCAGGGCAAATCTCATAGAATTTTGCAAGGTGTTTACTTGCATTAAAATTTGGGGCCTTTCTGATAGGATGACCATATTTTCTAAACCGAATCCGGGGACACACGGGATAGGCGCACAGCAAAGTAGCCAGGACGCGTTTCAAGAAAACCGGCATGACAACTTTGTTGCTTCTGTGAGTGGAATACGCGTAGAGACAACGCCATTTTCACTTTATACCGAATCTCAAATCTTGCGTATGTTTTGGCAATAGTGCTGTACCCATCTATACTCGCCCCCAAATACCCTAACTTTTAATTTCTCAATTTTAAATCTGTTCAAAACAGATTGAGCTTTTCCATATAAGTTATGAAACATCCTGGGCTGGATTTTACCAGCCCTGAGGAGGTGGGTTTGGAAGCGGGACTGCTGAGAAAATCAAAAAGAATGGGAGCGGGTCTCGAACCCGCTCCCAACCCACCTCCAAACAATCTTCCCGAGAGTCGGGTCCCCGATTTGTGTAGGGACCCGACTCCTAGCGGCGGGAAGCGGATTATAGCCACTTAACTGCCTGTTAACAGGAAGTTAACAGGCAGTTAAGAGTCTTTTTCCAATTTCTAGACTTTTGCTGCAGGCTTCCCGACATCGGGGATCCCTGCCAGGGTAAGTGAGGCATGTTGTTATGTTGGTGTACAGATGACAGCTGCAGAAGTGGTGTGAAGGATGCAATGGGACACTGGTGAGTATCAGAGGTGAGGAATTGTTGGGAAAGTAATTTTTAATGTGTTTAGATTTTTCTGTAGGTGACAAGCTTTGAAGTGTTTGTGTGGCCTCAACTCAATGGGAGAAGTGACAGATCGCTTCTGTACCCTCACCTGCAGCTGCCACCTGTTTTATCCTAAGGAGAGAGTCATTGGAGAGCCTGGGTGCAAGGGCTCACCTTTGTACAGTGATTGTCAGTGTTTGGCAGCACCTCAATGCTGTCAAGCACTGTCAAAAATAAATGCTACATGTGCCTTTAAGAAAACCGGCAGATGAAGCGTCATCAACTGATGTCATCTGACACTGGCTTTCCCTTAATTGGCCGGCAAGCCCGTAGGGTGGGCTTAACAAGGCCAATTGTGGTAAAATAGCATCTGAGCATCGGACGTCACTGGGGGCGGGACTAGAACCCGGAAGGTAGCAGACCCGCCCCCAACTCGTCTCGGTGAGTAAAATCCAGCCCCCTATCTCAGAAGGTTTCAGAAACCTCTTCCCGGTGGGAAAATTTAGATCTTGCCTTAATCATTAAAAAAAACAATGCACCTTACTGATCGCTGAGGTAAAATAAATCCACTCAACCACGTGCTCTCTGCGCCCTCAGCTTCTCCCGCGCATTTTAAATGGTTCTGCCCTCCGGCCAGACACGACTGGCCGAAACACGGGGTCAGGTGACTCAATCCCCCAGAGTGCAGTGCGGCCCAAGCTATCGATGGGGCTTTTACTCTGCCGCGCTGCATTATGGGAAGGCGGGGCTGTCTTCATGGTGCCCGTTCAACCGGCACCTGGAATCTGTTCCTGAGCTCAAACCGGGCGGGAACGGGACGAGAAGCTCCCCCTTGGGGTTTCTGTACATTCGTGTTTAAAAGAACAATTTTTGCAGTTTATCCAAAAATAAAGTTAAAATCCAACACCTGTCGACCAATGAGTACGGCTCTATTCGGGGACGAGTTTCCTGAACCGGGGACTCTTCCGGAGATGTTGTTTGCCCAGGGACACAGTACCTAATCCAGAGACTGTCCCCGGAAAACGGGGACGTATGGTCAGCCTAGTTTATGAGGCTAAGGCACAAAATGGGAGCAAGCACTACAACATGACAGTGTGCAACAGGCTGCCCGCAGGCCATATCTGGCTTGCAAGCTGCTTTTATCTGACCCCTGCTTCTTTTCAAATGGAATGTACAGAGTCTGTTTCAATTACACTTCGTTTCATTGGGAGCTGAAAGTGTTTCTGAAATTGGCTTTATGCACTTAATATAAGGAGAAGCGAATGCAGCCCTTTAGATGTCCAAGGGGCCCAGTAAAGGCTGCTCCTGTGCAGTCTGCACAGAGCGGGATTAAACAGAGTGCACTTGAACAGCGTGTTTTATTTGGGAAATTGGAAAAGTGGGAATTCGGAGAAGAGGGGGGAGGAGTTGTTTTTTGCCTACACTACTTGTAGTGCTTTGTGTTACAGGTAGATATTTAATTTCAGTACCTGTAACTTAATCTAGATCAAGTAAGTAGTCAAGAAACTACACTGTAAACTAAGTTACCTAAATACAAATTTAATTAAATAAATCAAGGTCATATAGGGATGGCAGTGCAGGTGGTGTGTCGCAACTACAGCATGTGGGAGTTTGTGGAGAGCATTGTGATCCCGGACAACCACGTTTGCAGTAAGTGCTTGCATCTTGAGGAACTTCAACTCAAGAGTTTTTGAGCTGGAGTCTGAGGTGCAGACATTGCGGGGCATCCGGGATGGGGAGAGTTACCTGGACACTTTGATCCAGGAGGTAGTCACACCCCTTAGGTTAGGTAGTGGTACAGGTCTAGTTAGTGGTCAGGGACAGGAGGGTGTGACTGCAACTCAGGCAGGTAAGGGGACCCCAGGGGTAGTGCTGGAGGAGCCTCAGCCCAACAGGTATGAGGTTCTTGCTGCCTGTGTGGATGAGTGAAAAGCCTGCAGGATGGATGAGCAAGCTGACATGGCACCACGGTGCAGGAGGCCAGTTAAGTGGGGGGAGTGAAAGGGAATATAGTTGAGGTTGGGGACAGTATAGGCAGGGGGATAGATACTGTTCTCTGCAGCCATGACTGAGAGTTCCGAAGGTTGTGTTGCCTGCCCGGTGCCAGGGTGAAAGACATCGCCTCACGGCTGCAGGAGAACTTGGAGTGGGAGGGGGAGGATTCAGCTGTCGTGGTCCACGTAGAAACCAATGACATAGGTAGAACTAGGAATGAGGTTCTGCTGCATGGGAGTTTGAGGAGCTAGGATCCAAATTAAAAAGCAGAACCTCAAAGGTAATAATCTCTGGATTGTTACCTGAGCTACGCACCAATTCGCATAGGGACAAACAGATTAGAGGTTTATAATAGCAAAATACTGCGGTTGCTGGAAATCTGAAATAACAACAGAAAATGCTGGAAATACTCAGCAGGCCAGGCAGCATCCGTGGAGAGAGAAACAGAGTTAACGTTTCAGGTCTGGGACCCTTCATCAGAACTGGAAAAAGCTGGAGATGTAACAGTTATTAAGCAGGTGCAGAGACAGGGGGGCGGGGTGGGGGCGTTAGGAGGGGAGGAAGGAATTGAAAGAACATCCTGTACTTTTGTAAGAGGCAGTAAAGATAAAATGTTGCAAATGGGAATGGCAAAAATCATACTGCATGAAAAATGGCAGGGATAATTATCTGAAATTGTTGAACACTATGTTGAGTCCGGCAGGCTGTAAAGTGCCTAATCGAAAGATGAGGTGCTGTTCCTCGAGCTTACGCTGAGCTTCATTGGAACAATGTAATAGGCCGAGGACAGAGAGATCAGAGTGGGAGTGAAGCGGTGAATTAAAGTGACAGGCGACCGGAAGCTCAGGGTCACCCTTACAGACTGAACGGAGATGTTCCGCAAAGCGGTCGCCCAATCTGCGTTTGGTCTCCCCAATGTAGAGGAGACCGCATCGTGAGCAGCGAATACAATATATTAAATTGCAAGAAGTACAAGTAAATCGCTGTTTCACCTGGAAGGGGTGTTTGGGGCCCTGGACAGTGGGAAGGGAGGAGGTAAAAGGGCATGTGTTGCATCTCCTGCGCTTGCACGGGAAGGTGCCAGGTGAAGGAGAAGGGCTGTTGGGGGTGATTGAGGAGTGGATCAGGGTGTCGCGGAGGGAGCGGTCCCTTCATAATAAAGGATGGGATAAAGACAGTAGAGAGAAAGGATCTTAGCTCTGAAAATTAAGAAGTAGAATCAGTTTGGGTGGAGCTAAGAAACAGCAAGGGGCAGAAAACACTGGTGGGAGTTGTTTATAGGCCCCCAAACAGTAGTTGTAATGTAGGGCAGAGTATAAATCAGGTAATTAGAGGCGCACGTAACAAGGGTATACAGTAATCATGGGGGACTTTAATCTACATATAGACTGGGCAAACCAAATTTGCAGTAATAGTGTGGAGGACGAATTCATGGAATGTATGCAAGATAGTTTTCTAGATCAGTATGTTGAGGAACAGGCTATTTTAGATCTAGTATTATGCAATGAGAAAGGATTAATTAATAATCTTGTACTAAAGGGGCCTTTAGAGAAGAGTGACCATAATATGATAGAATTTTATATTGAGTTTGAAAGTGATTTAGTTAAATCCGAAACTAGAGTCGTAAATCTAAACAAAGCAAACTACGTAGGTATGAGGGGCGAGTTGGCTAAGGTAGATTGGGAAACATTAAAAGGTATGATGGTAGACAAGCAATGGCTAGCATTCAAAGAATTAATACATCATTTACAACAAATATACATTCCTTTAAGGCACAAAAACAGGAAAAGTGGTCCAACCGTGGCTAACAAGAGAAGTTAAAGATAGTATTAGATCAAAGGAAGAGGCTTATAATGCTGCCAAAAAGAGTAGTAAGCCTGAGGATTGGGAGGATTTTAAAATTCAGCAAAGGAGGACCAAGAAATTGATAAAGGGAAAATAGAATATGAGAGTAAACGAGCGAGAGACATAAAAACAGACTGTAAAAGCTTCTATAGGTATGTAAAAAGGAAAAGATTAGCGAAAGTAAATGTGGGTCCCTTACAGGCTGAGACAGGAGAAATTATAATGGGGAATAAGGAAATGGCAGAGAAATTAAACAAATACTTTGGGCTCGATTTTGCCATTGGGGCGGGCTGGGGGCGTCTCAGCCGCTTTTCATGTTAGCCACCTGACTCCAATTTGATGTGGGAAAAATATGCGATTTTCACCTAATTGGGCAATTGATGTTAGCGTGTGGGAACCCGTGGTCCACTTAGTCTTTCCATCCTGAAAGTCGCCTCCGATGACGTCATCAGTGCTGGTGGATTTAAGGCCTGCAAGCAGCCTTGCTTCTTCTACAGACTGCAAACCTTATGCCCTTTGCTGTGATAGATTCACTCAGAGGGTGGTGAACCTGTGGAATTCTCTACCACAGAAGGCTGTGGAGGCCAAGTCACTGAATATATTTAAGAAGGAGATAGATAGATTTCTAGACACAAAAGGCATAAAATCATAATCATAATCATAATCAACTTTATTGTCATTGTTAGTGCACAAGTGCAGTACAACGAAATGTAGGCTTGCGGCTCCCGAGAGTGTACATTTAGATTAAGACATTTAAACATTCAACATTCATTTGGCTTGTAATACATTAACATAAACATAATAAAGTGCAATGGCAGATGTGCAGGCTTTAGAGTTTATTTGTGGAGTTCAGTAGGATGACAGCCCTGGGAAAGAAGCTGTTCCTAAATCTGGTCGTTCGGGTGCGAATGCATCTGTATCATCTCCCAGATGGCAGGGGGGCGAACAGACTGTGGCTGGGGTGGGTAGGGTCTTTGATGATGGTCCGTGACCTCCGTAAACAGCGTTTCTGGTATATGTGCTCTATGGTCGGTAGCCGGGTGCCGGTAATGCGTTGGGCAGTTTTGACTACCCGCTGCAGGGCTTTCCGGTCATAGTAGCTACAGCTGCCATACCATACTGTGATACAGTTAGTCAGGATGCTCTCTATTGTGCAGCGGTAAAAGTTAGAGAGGATCAGGGGTGACAGGTTACATCCCTTCAGCCTCCTTAGGAAATATAGGCGCTGCTGGGCCTTCTTCACCAGAGAGGAGGTATTGAGGGACCAGGAGAGGTCTTTCGTGATGTGGACTCCGAGGAACTTAAAGCTGTCCACCCTTTCCACCACAGCCCCATGGATGTGGATGGGGGTGTGACTTCCGCCTTTAGACTTCCTGAAGTCCACAATGATTTCTTTGGTTTTCTTGATGTTAAGGGCCAGGTTGTTATCGGCGCACCACTTCACGAGATGCTGGACCTCCTCCCTGTAGGCTGACTCATCGTTGTTGGTGATCTGGCCTACCACCGTGGTATCATCCGCAAACTTGATGATGGTTGTGGTAAACCACTGTTATAGTTATCACTGTATATTGTTCTCACTGTTCTCACTGTCACATCACTACACGAGGTCGCCTCTTGTCGCACTGTTATACCTGGGCTGACCACCTCCGACTCCGCCCATTACCTGCCCAGGTATAAAGGTAGCTGACTGGCTAGTATTCCTCCCTGTTGGATCGGATCACCCACGAGGGTGGGCTCTGTTATTTAGCCAATAAAAACCTTCAGTTACGTTCTTAACTCGTCGCCTTTTATTGGACTAATTGATAGGCATATCAATTTTATTGACTAAATTTTAAAGATGTCTGATAATGAACAGCAACAGCAAGGAGCTCACCCAGCAGCACAGCAACAGCAGCCTCCAGACAACGGGCCACACCAGCCGGCTTGGCTGCAAGCCTTGAAACCACCATACCTGGATCTAAACCCACAGGCACCAAACTCAGCCAACGACTTCAAACACTGGCTGGACTGCTTCGAATCGTACCTGGAGGAAGCCGTCGTCCCTCAGAGATCCAAACTAAGAGTCCTGAAAGCCCAAGCGAGCCCGAGAGTATATACACTCATCCAGGACATGACTACGTACGACGACGCCATCAACCTACTGAAACAGCAGTACCGGAGCCCGGTAAACTACATGTACACTAGGCATCTCTTAAGATCTCGCCAGCAACAGCCAGGAGAATCGATAGCTGAATTTTCACGAGCGCTGAGACAACTCGGCAGGAACTGTGACTTTAAAGCGGTGACGGCTACTGCGAACATGGAAGACAATGTCCGCGACGCCTTGGTGAGAGGCCTACGTTCCGACTACACACGGCAAAGACTGCTTGAAGCTAAGGACATAGACCTGGACAAGGCCGAAGCCCTCGCCCTCACCCTAGAGGCCACCCAGCAAGACCAGGAAGCGTTTGCCAGGTACTATTCGCGACCCTGGGACTCGGGCCCGACCCCCACCCCACCACCCTTCACAGCGCTGCCCCCGGGACCTACCTCAGCGTCTGCATCACGGATCCGACCGGGCCCGCTAGCCCCGGTACCGGCCCCGACATCAGGCAACCCCGATCGGGCCGCTGGCTGCTTCTTTTGCGGCCAGGAGAAGCATCCGAGGTCGCGCTGCCCAGCCAAAAACTCGACCTGCAAAACCTGCCTCAAGAAAGGCCACTTCTCCAAGGCCTGCAGAAGCAAATCCTCAGAAGCCAGCAGTGCCTCATGCGAACCCTGGGGGCGGCCATCTTTGTGCGGGGCAGCCGAAGCCTGCAGAGCCTCATGGGAAAACCAGGGGCGGCCATCTTTGTGCGGGGCAGCCGAAGCCTGCAGAGCCTCATGGGAAAACCAGGGGCGGCCATCTTTGTGCGGGGCAGCCGAAGCCTGCAGAGCCTCATGGGAACAGCAGGGGCGGCCATCTTTGTGCGGGGCAAACGATTTAAACAGAGCCTCATGTGAACTACGGGGGCCGCCATCTTCGCCGCCATCTTGTCATGACAACGACGCGCTCATCTACACCCTAGCTTCCGTGACCCTGGATCAAGCCCGCCCGCACCACCTGGCCAGCTCAATGATGGACATCAAAGTCAACGGCCACGCCACGACCTGCCTGTTCGACAGCGGAAGCACGGAGAGCTTCATCCACCCAGACACGGTGAGCCACTACTCCCTCCCCGTCCTGCCAACGCGCAGCCGCATCTCGATGGCATCGAGGTCGCACGCCACAGACATCAGCGGCTACTGTGTCGTGACATTGTCGGTTAAAGGGACAGAGTATAAAAATTTTAAACTCCTCGTACTCCCCCAGCTGTGCGCTGCCGTCATACTAGGGCTGGACTTCCAATCCCACCTCCAAAGTGTAACCCTAGCATACGGTGGACCCCTCCCCCCACTCACAGTCGACAACCAGCGAAAGTTAAACCGCCCACCGCGTAACACCTGCAGCCTATCCACCCTCAAGGTACCGCCACCTTCCCTGTTCGCTAACCTCACCCCCGACTGCAAACCTGTCGCTACTAAGAGCAGGCGGTACAGCGCTGGGGACAGAGCCTTCATTAGCTCTGAGGTGCAGCGACTCCTGAAAGAGGGCATTATTGAGGGGAGCAGCAGCCCCTGGCGTGCCCAGGTGGTGGTAGTCAAGACCGGCGACAAAAATCGCCTGGTTATCGACTACAGCCAGACCATAAACAGATACACCCAGCTGGACGCATACCCCCTCCCCCGCATATCGGACATGGTCAATGAGATTGCACAATACTGCGTATTCTCGACCATCGACCTCAAGTCGGCCTACCACCAACTCCCCATCAGCCCGGAGGACAGCCAGTACACCGCCTTCGAGGCGAATGGCCGCCTCTACCAATTCCTTAGGGTCCCCTTTGGTGTCACCAACGGGGTCTCGGTTTTCCAACGGGAGATGGACCGGATGGTTGACCAGAACGGACTACAGGCCACTTTCCCCTATCTCGATAACGTCACCATCTGCGGCCGCAACCGGCAGGACCATGACGTGAATCTGGAGAAATTCCTCCGTACGGCCCAACGGCTGAACCTCACCTACAATAAGGAGAAATGCGTGTTTAACACAGCGCGCCTTGCCATCCTTGGCTGTGTAGTAGAGAACGGAGTCATCGGCCCCGACCCCGAAAGAATGCGCCCCCTCATGGAGCTACCCCTCCCCCACTGTCCAAAAGCACTTAGGAGAACCCTGGGGCTTTTCGCCTACTATGCCCAATGGGTACCCAATTATGCGGACAAAGCCAGACCCCTCCTGAAAACCACATCCTTCCCCCTCACGGAAGAGGCGTGCGCGGCCTTCTCCCTCATTAAGGGAGACATAGCCAAGGCCACAATGCACGCAGTGGATGAGTCAATCCCCTTCCAAGTGGAGAGCGATGCATCCGACTTCGCCCTAGCCGCTACCCTTAACCAGGAGGGTAGGCCGGTAGCCTTCTTCTCAAGGACCCTACAGGGCCCCGAGACCCGACACTCGTCGGTCGAGAAGGAAGCCCAGGCAATTGTGGAGGCAGTACGGCGCTGGAGGCACTACTTGGCAGGCAAACGATTTACCCTCCTCACCGACCAACGCTCGGTTGCCTTCATGTTTAATAACAAGCTGAGGGGCAAGATCAAGAACGACAAAATCTTGAGGTGGAGAATCGAGCTTTCCACCTATGATTATGAGATCTTGTACCGGCCCGGTAAACTGAACGACCCCCCTGATGCTCTTTCACGCATTACATGCGCCAGCGCGCAAAGTGATAGACTTCAGACCCTCCACAATGACCTCTGCCACCCCGGAGTCACCAGACTCTACCATTTCATTAAGGCCCGCAACCTGCCATACTCCATCGAGGAGGTCAGGACCATGACCAGGAACTGCCAGATCTGTGCTGAGTGCAAACCGCACTTCTATAAGCCGGACAGAGCAAGCCTGATCAAGGCCACCCGCCCCTTCGAGCGTCTGAGCATCGACTTCAAGGGGCCCCTACCGTCATCCGACCGTAATGTGTACTTCCTCAACATCGTTGATGAGTACTCCCATTTCCCCTTTGCCTTCCCCTGCCCAGACATGACCAGTAACACGGTCATTAAATGCCTGAACAAACTCTTCGCCTTGTTCGGGTTCCCGAACTATATACATAGTGACCGGGGCGCCTCCTTCATGAGCGAGGAACTCCGTCAGTTCCTATTGGAGAGGGGTATTGCAGCAAGCAGGACCACCAGCTACAACCCCCGAGGGAACGGCCAGGTGGAAAGAGAGAACGCGACGGTATGGAAGGCCACCCTCTTAGCCTTAAAGTCTAAGGGCCTCCCAACCTCCCGCTGGCAAGAGGTCCTCCCGATTGCGCTGCACTCCATCCGGTCACTACTTTGCACTGCCATTAACACCACCCCCCATGCTCGAATGTTTGTCTTCCCCAGGAAGTCGACTACGGGAACCACCCTACCAACCTGGCTGACCTCTCCGGGACCCGTCTTGCTGCGAAAGCACGTGAGGGCCCATAAAACGGACCCCCTGGTCGAGAAGGTGAACCTCCTGCACGCCAACCCCCAGTACGCCTATGTGGCTTACCCAGACGGACGGGAGGACACTGTCTCCTTACGAGACCTCGCACCCTCACCCCCCCCTCCCAACCCCCCGAGTCCAGCCGAGGTAGACGGCATGCCGGAACCCCACGAGCCTTTGCCGACTACGCAGACACCAGCTTTAACACCGGATAATGTAACACCGCCGCTGCGACGATCGGAGAGGCTAACGAAGCCTCCGGACAGACTGACATACCAGAGCTGGTAATACACTTCACCCCGCCGGACTCTAATCTAAACAAGGGGTGAATGTGGTAAACCACTGTTATAGTTATCACTGTATATTGTTCTCACTGTTCTCACTGTCACATCACTACACGAGGTCGCCTCTTGTCGCACTGTTATACCTGGGCTGACCACCTCCGACTCCGCCCATTACCTGCCCAGGTATAAAGGTAGCTGACTGGCTAGTATTCCTCCCTGTTGGATCGGATCACCCACGAGGGTGGGCTCTGTTATTTAGCCAATAAAAACCTTCAGTTACGTTCTTAACTCGTCGCCTTTTATTGGACTAATTGATAGGCATATCAATGGTGTTGGAACCATGAACAGCCACACAGTCGTGGGTGAAGAGGGAGTAGAGGAGGGGGCTCAGCACACATCCTTGTGGGGCCCCCGTGTTCAGGGTCAGGCGGGGGGAGGTGTGGTTACCTAATTTGACAGACTGGGGTCTGTTTGTTAGGAAGTCCAGGGTCCAGTTGCAGAGGGATGGGGAGAGAGCGGGAATATGGTATTGAGATAGAGGATCAGCCATGATCGTGTTGAATGGCGGAGCAAGCTCAAAGGGCCGAATGGCCGACTCCTGCTCCTATTATTCTATGTTTCTATTTGAGGTAATGAGTGACTGGGTCCAACATGCGTGAAGCAGGGTACTAAGTCTGATAGATTTAGAGTTCCGCAATCCACGAGCAGTGATTAGTTACCTGGAAATGATCACTGTCGAGTTATAACTGACACTGTAACAAAACACACGGCCAAAAATAACCACACTTATGTAGAAACGCGTAGGTCTGCACTTGATGCAGTTGGGAGAACCGTCTTTGAGACTAGGGGAAGGGTTGTAGAGAACATGAGGAGTGGAATGAGAAAACAGAAAATAAAAATGAAAAAATAGTAAGACTGTTTTAACGTGCTTATTTTACAGTATCACATTCCCAGCAGGGAGTGAGTCAGCAGTGAATGACGCAGGAAATTCGCAGGTAGGCTTCCCGTGAATTTCCATCCATTAAAATTAACACGCTCATAAAATCAGCCTGGAAATGTGTGGAAGAGAGTCCCAACTGGAATACGGCAGGACAAAGAGCAAAGAGAAGATCAGTGTGGGAGGAAATCAAAAAATATCCTGAACATTAAAAATTAACTTAAACGATAGACAAAGTACAATAAAAAGTAACAAGGCAAACAAAAATCAGTTGAGGATAGCTAAAGATGAATATTATAAGCAGAAGAGGACAACAGAAAAGCTGATTGTTGATAACAGCAAAAGCAATTTAACAACAACAACAAATTATATTTATATAGCGCCTTTAATGTGGTAAGTCATCCCAAGATGTATCACAGGAGCGTTATCAGACAAAATTTGACACCGAGCCACATAAGGAGAAATTAGGGCAGGGTCAAAGAGGTAGGTTTTAAGGAGCGTCTTAAAGGAGGAAAGAGAGGAAGCGAGGTTTAGGCAGGGAATTCCAGAGCTTAGGGCCCAGGCAGCTGAAGGCACGGCCACCAATGGTTGAGCAATTATAATCAGGGATACTCAAGAGGCCAGAATTAGAGGAGCGCAGGTATCACTTAGCCATTGCAGAAGTGGAGTGTTAAAAGCAACACAGCAGGGCCTTTAAGGATGAAAATGCTAGGAGTAATTCAGGAAGTGGCATGTGTGTTCAATTAATTCTTCACAGCTGTCTGCAGGATTTAACATCCAGTCACATTGCGGGTAATTTTAACCTGACGCGCTCGGAGTGAAGTGGGCGGGTTTGTGTCGGGCACCTGTTTTACACATCGCCCAATTTTACATTCCATTGAAGTCAACAAACTGTAAAAACAGGCGTCCTTAAATGAACCCGACCCGTTACCGCTGGGTGGGTTAGTGTAAAATTCCTCCCAATGAGTTAGGTTATCCGTAGCATATGTAGTGATCAGTGAAAACACTCAGTGACCAGCAAGAAAGAAAGTTTCACTGAGGAAAGAAGTATTTTTGGTATAGTTAATGTTGCTCAGTATATTATGATATTCATAGAATCATAGAATGGCTACAGCACAGAAGAAGGCCGTGCCGGTTCTCTGCAAGAGCACTTCAGCTACTCCCACTCCCTTGCCCTTTCCCCGGAGCCCTGCCATTTTTTTTCCTTCAGGTACTTATTCAATTCCCTTTTGAAAGCCGTGATTGAGTCTGCCTCCGCCACCCTTTCAGGCAGTGAATTCCAGAGCCTAACCACTCGCTGAGTAAAAAGGTTCTTCCTCATGTCACCTTTGGTTCTTCTGATAATTACCTTAAATCTATGTCCTCTGGTTCTCGACTCTTCCACCAATGGGAACATCTCTCCATCTACTCTGTCTAGACCCCTCATGATTTTGAACATCTCTAACAAATCTCCTCTCAACCTTTTCTGTTCTAAGGAGAACAACCCTAGCTTCTCCAGTCTATCCACGTAACTGAAGTCCCTCATCCCTGGAATCATTCTCGTAAATCTTTTCTGCACCCTCTCTAAGGCCTTCACACCCTTCCTAAAGTGCGGTGCTCAGAATTGGACACAATACTCCAGTTGAGGTTGGACGAGTGTTTTATAAAGGTTCATCATAACTTCATTGCTTTTGTACTCTATGTCTCTATTTATGAAGCCCAGGATTCCTTTTTTAACTGCTTTCTCAACCTGCCCCGCCACCTTCAACGATTTGTGCACATACAACCCCCAAGTCTCTCTGTTCATGTACCCTCTTTAGAATTGTACCCTTTAGTTTATATTGCCTCTCCATGTTCTGTCTACCAAAATGTATCACTTCACACTTTTCTGCATTAAATTTCATCTGCCACGTGTCCGCCCATTTCACCAGCCTGTCTATGTCCTATTGAAGTCTATCACTATCCTCCTCACTGTTCACTATACTGCCAAGTTTTATGGCATCTGTAAAGTTTGAAATTGTGCCCTGTATGCCCAAGTCCAAGACATTAATATATATCATGAAAAGCAGTGGTCCTAGAACCGACTCCTGGGGAACACCACTGCATACCTTCCTCCAGTCTGAAAAACAACCATTCCGCACTACTCTCTGTGTCCTGTCACTTAGCCAATTCCATATCCATGCTGCCACTGTCCCTTTTATTCCATGGGCTTCAACTTTGCTGGCAAGCCTATTATGTGACACTTTATCAAACGCCTTTTGGAAATCCATGTACACCACATCAACTGCATTGCCCTCATCAACCCTCTCTGTTACCTCATAAAAAAACTCAATCAAGTTAGTTAAACATGAAATAACAACAGAAAATGCTGGAAAAATTCAGCAGGCCAGGCAACATCCGTGGAGAGAAATTAGAGTCGACGTTTCGGGTCGAAACCCTTCTTCAAAACTGGAAAGGAAATTAAATAGATCGAAAGGAGGGCTGGGGAGGGAACAAAGGAAGTGAATAGACATTAAGAGGTATTCAAAACGAGACGAGATGGTGATAGGACTAGTAAAGAGACAAAAGACAGCTCAGATTAGGTGTGAAATGTACTGGCAGAATGAGAAACAGCTGCCATGTAAAAAAAAGAGGAAAGTGCGGGGGGGGGGGGGGAGGGGGGGCGGAGGGAAAACCCAAAACAAAGGGGTGGGAAAAAATATATAAGTAAAAATGTAATAGGGGCCGAGGTTATGATCTGAAATTGTTGAACTCGATATTGAGTCCGGAAAGCTGCAAAGTGCCTAATCGGAAGATGAGGTGCTGTTAGAGTCTTTGGCCTAGAAATTCGGTTTTGGCGCAGCGAGGGCTTTTGCGCCGGAAGTTAGTGCCGGCGCTAAGTCCCCCTGCGCGCGCCAAAAATTCAGTAGCGCCGCGCCCAAACGGCTGCCGGCGCTACTGAGGGGTCTCAGCGCCTCAAAACTGGCGCCACGCGCCGCATTGCAGTGCTATTCCGGCGCTGCGGCGCCCGCTGCGGTGCGGCAGGCTCGGGAAGTGCAGGCCTCCTCCTTCCGTTAAGGAGGAGCTGCCTGCACCCGGCCGCGGCCCGCGATAATCTTTTTAAAAATGAGCCCGGCACCTCGGACAAGTGCCGGGCTTGCTTCTGTTCCGGGGGGGGGGGGGGAAGTCCGGGGAGGGAGCTGCGGCCAGGCGGCCGGCGGGAAAGCAGCCGGCCGCCGCGGGGCCTTTAATGCGCCGGCGCAAAGTTCTGTAAGGCACCTCTGCCAGAACGTTGCTTGCGGCTGCCACGGGCGAGGCGGCCGCAACTCAATTTCCGAGTTCGGGCGGGTTACCATGGCAACCGGGACGCTGCGCACACCAATGACGTCATCGGTGCCGGCGCAGCGCTACTGGCCTAACGCCGATTTAGGGCCCCTGTCAATTTCTAAACTGGCCATAACTTCGGCGCTAGGCCCTCTAGCGCCTGAAAAGCGGCACTAAGGCCAGTGAATTTCTAGGCCATAGAGTCATAGAGTTATACAGCACGGATAGAGGCCCTTCGGCCCATCGTGTCCGCGCCGGCCATCAAGCCCTGTCTAATCTAATCCCATATTCCAGCATTTGGTCCGTAGCCTTGTATGCTATGGCATTTCAAGTGCTCATCCAAATGCTTCTTGAATGTTGTGAGGGTTCCAGCCTCCACAACCCTTTCAGGCAGTGAGTTCCAGACTCCAACCACCCTCTGGGTGAAAAAGTTCTTTCTCAAATCCCCTCTAAACCTCCCGCCCTTTACCTTGAATCTATGCCCCCTAGTTATTGACCCTTCTACTAAGGGAAAAAGCTCCTTAGTATCCATCCTATCTATGCCCCTCATAATTTTGTACACCTCAATCATGTCCCCCCTCAGCCTCCTCTGCTCCAAGGAAAACAAACCCAATCTGCCCAGTCTCTCTTCATAGCTGAAGCGCTCCAGCCCTGGTAACATCCTGGTGAATCTCCTCTGCACCCTCTCCAAAGCTATCACATCCTTCCTGTAGTGTGGCGACCAGAACTGCACACAGTATTCCAGCTGTGGCCTAACCAGTGTTTTATACAACTCCATCATAACCTCCTTGCTCTTATATTCTATGCCTCGGCTAATGAAGGCAAGTATCCCATATGCCTTTTTTACCACCTTATCCACCTGTTCCACCGCCTTCAGGGATCTGTGTACTTGCACACCCAGATCCCTCTGAACCTCCATCTTGCCTAGGGTCTTACCATTCATTGTGTATTCCCTTGCCTTGTTAGTCCCCCCAAAGTGCATCACCTCGCACTTTTCCGGGTTAAATTCCATTTGCCACTGTTCCGCCCATCTGACCAACCCATCTATATCGTCCTGCAGACTGAGACTACCCTCCTCGCTATTTACCACCCTATCAATTTTTGTATCATCCGCGAACTTACTGATCATACCTTTTACATTCATATCCAAGTCATTAATGTAGACCACAAACAGCAAGGGACCCAGCACCGATCCCTGTGGTACCCCACTGGCCACAGGCTTCCAGTCACAAAAACAACCTTCGACCATTACCTTCTGCCACTAAGCCAGTTTTGTATCCAATGTGCCAAGGCACCCTGGATTCCATGGGCTCTTACCTTCTTGACCAGTCTCCTGTGCGGGACTTTATCGAAGGCCTTACTGAAATCCATGTATACCACATCCACTGCGTTACCCTCATCCACACACCTAGTCACCCCCTCAAAAAATTCAATCAAATTAATCAGACATGATCTTCCCTTGACAAAGCCATGTTGACTATCCCTGATTAATCCTTGCCTCTCCAAGTGGAGACTAATTTTGTCCCTCAGAATTTTTCCAATAATTTTCCTACCACTGATGTTAGGCTCACTGGCCTGTAGTTCCCCGGTTTTTCCCTACTCCCCTTCTTGAATAATGGTACTACATTAGCGGTTCTCCAGTCCTCTGGCACATCCCCTGTGGCCAGAGAGGTTCTGAATATATGTGTTAGAGCCCCCGCAATCTCGTCCTTTGCCTCACACAGCAGCCTGGGATACATTTCGTCCGGGCCTGGGGATTTATCCATTTTTAGGCCTGCTAAAACCGCCAATACCTCCTCCCTCTCGATGTTAATATGTTCGAGCATATCACAGTCCCCCCGCCCTATTTCTATGTCTACATCGTCCCTCTCCATAGTGAAAACAGATGCAAAAAATTCATTTAGAACCCCTCCTACATCTTCCGGCTCCACACACAGATTGCCACTTTTGTCCCTAATGGGCCCTATTTTTTCCCTAGTTATCCTCTTACCCTTAATGTACTTATAAAACATCTTAGGATTTTCCTTTATTTTGCTCGCCAGTGTTATTTCATGGCCCCTCCTTGATCTCCTAATTTTTTTTAAGTATCCCCCTGCACTTTTTGTACTCCTCTAGGGCTTCCTCCGTCTTTAGCCTTTTGTATCTGCCAAAAGCCCTCCTTTTTTTTCTAATCCATTCTCGTATATCCCCTGACACCCAAGGTTCCCTGTGGTTTTTGGAACCACCCTTGACCTTTACGGGAACATGTTGCCATTGTATGATCTCAATCTCCCTTCTGAAAGCCTCCCATTGCTCCGATGCGGATTTTCCTACAAGTAGCTGATCCCAGTCCATTTTGGCCAGATCCTGCCTTATCCTATTAAAATCGGCCTTCCCCCAATTTAGAACCTTTATTTCCGGCCCATCCCTGTCCTTTTCCATGACCACCTTAAATCTCACCATATTATGGTCACTGTCACCAAAGTGCTCACCTACTAGCACTTCTTCCACTTGGCCAGCTACATTCCCTAGAATTAGGTCCAGTACCGCCCCCTCTCTTGTAGGACCTTCTACATGCTGGCTCAAAAAGCTCTCTTGGATGCACTTTAAGAATTCTACACCCTCTGTGCCTTTCACACTCTGACTATCCCAGTTAATATTGGGGAAGTTGAAATCCCCCATTATTATTACCCTATTATTTGCACATTTCTCTGAGATTTGCCTACATATCTGTTCCTCTATCTCCCCCTGACTGTTCCTCGAGTTTACGTTGAGCTTCCGTGGAACAATGCAAGAGGCCAAGGACGGTGAGGTCCGAGTGGGAATGGAGCGGTGAATTAAAATGACAGGCGATCGGAAGCTCGGGGTCACCCTTACGGACTGAACGGAGGTGTTCCGCAAAGCAAACATGATTTGCCTTTAGCAAATATTGATTAAATTTTTTATGGCCAATTAGCAAATTAATGTTGGTAAATGTAGATAGTTATTGGGGGGATTTGGATGCAATTATTTTAAGTGTTCTAGGCCCAACCATCTTCAGCTGCTTCATCAATGACCTTCCCTCCAACATAAGGTCAGAAATGGGGATGTTCGCTGATGATTGCACAGTGTTCAGCGCCATTCACAACTCTTCAGATAATGAAGCAGTCTATGCCCGCATGCAACAAGACCTGGTCGACGTTCAGGCTTGGGCTGATAAGTGGCAGGTAACATTCGCGCCACACAAGTGAGAGTCTAACCACCTCCCCTTGACATTCAATGGCATTACCATCGCCGAATCCCCCACCATCAACAACCTGGGGGTCACCATTGACCAGAAACTTAACTGGACCAGCCACATAAATACTGTGGCAACAAGAGCAGGTCAGAGGCTGGGTATTCTGCAGCGAGTGTCTCACCTCCTGACTCCCCAAAGCCTTTCCACCATCTACAAGACACAAGTAAGGAGTGTGATGGAATACTTTCCACTTGCCTGGATGAGTGCAGCTCCAACAACACTCAAGAAGCTCGACACCATCCAGGACAAAGCAGCCCGCTTGATTGGCACCCCATCTACCACCTTAAACATTCACTCCCTCCACCACCAGCGTACCGTGGCTGCAGTGTGCACCATCTACAAGATGCACTGCAGCAGCTCGCCAAGACTTCTTCGGCAGCACCTCCCAAACCCGCGACCTCTTCCACCTAGAAGGACAAGGGCAGCAGACGCATGGGAACACCACCACCTCCAAGTTCCCCTCCAAGTCACACACCATCCTGACTTGGAAGTATATCGCCATTCCTTCATCGTCGTTGGGTCAAAATCCTGGAACTCCCTAACAGCACTGTGGGAGTTCCCTCATCACACGGACTGCAGCGGTTCAAGAAGGCGGCTCACCACCACCTTCTCAAGGGCAACTAGGGATGGGCAATAAATGCTGGCCTTGCCAGCGACGCCCACATCACATGAATGAATATAAAAAGAAAAGTACTATAACCTTGCATTTCCTGATATTTCAAAGTCTTCACACTGCTCTGCAACCAGATTCCAACTAAGTTTTAATATCACCAACACAGTTGAATCCATTGGGTCAATTTTACTGGGATTAGCACTTGGGAATCCTCCATCCACCAGGTGCCAAGCACAGGAAATTGGGTCGAGAGCAGCGACAGGAGATCTCTACCCCTTTATGTTGCTCTGAGATTTCCAGGGCTTCTCTTGTGGAAGAGGAGAGGAAGGAAGGAGGAGAGGAGAGATGGAGGGAGGGAGGAGAGGAGGGGAAAGAGAGTGAACAGCTTGCATGTACAATAGGCGCAGCCCAGTGACAATCATTCAAATTAGGCAGCGTTCCTGGCTCCCGTCTCATTTTCCTGTTTCTTTGCCAGCCAGTGCCCATTTCGAGGGGCACCCAGGAAAAGTAGGCCTACAGCTCTGTGCTCAGCTCCTCTCTGATTGGAAAGGGGCAGCCAGCAAGAGAAAGAAAGACTTGCATTTCTATAGCGTCTTTCATGACCTCAGGACGTCCCAAAGTGCTTTACAGCCAATGAAGTATTTTTGAAGTGTTGTAATGCAGCACCACTAAAGGCATGTCTCTTTTTGTCCCTTAGATGCCCGTCGGGTTAGGGATTGGCTGGAAGCCTTTAGCCAGTATTTTTGGACAGCAGCAAGAAGGTCCTGATCATAGCGGCCTCTGCCGCTGCTGCATGGCTCAGAGGCCTCCAAAAGCAGCCGGCCCTCCTCCGCCAATTCTAGGCACTAGCCCCCGTTAGGGAACGGATCTACATCTGGGACATTTAACTAGCCTGAAGCCAGAAATTCAGCCAGGTTTAGGTTATTGAAGGCACAGAGGGAAAATCAGCCCTAATAAGTTTCCTTCAAGTCTGTTTTAGGTCCTCTCGTCGAAATTGTTTGGTGACCAGCAGATCAGGGCCTTGCTCCGCTCGTGATTCTTCAGCGGCTCCCAACGAGATGCGAGTGTAAATGAATTTTTATCGATCAGTAATCAGTGGACCCAGGAGGTGCAGGTGTGCAGCCCCCGACTCCTCGGCCCCTCACCCGTTGCCACTCCATACCCCACCTCACAACTTACCTTTGGGCTGCCTTCTTCAAATAGGAGAGCTTCTGTCGGAGGTGTGACAGGCTCGCCTAAATGATTGGAATGAAGCCCGAGGCCCAATTTCAGGCCGGCCTCAGGTCTCCCAAATTCCGAGAATGGGCCTCGATGAAGTTGCACTCCTGCATTTTTGCGATGGAAATAATTTCTATGCTTTAACTGGAAAAAGCCACTTCCCACATAAAGATATTAATAGCAACAGAACCCAAGGGACAACACTGAATCATAACTGATAGAACATTCCAGAAACTACAACAAAGAATAGGAACAGGCAATATGCTGCAGGCTGAACAATGCGTGTGAAATGATAATGGAGAAAAGACACAAGTGATAAAACGTAAAATTAACAAAAAGAAATCGAAAATCTCACAGGTAAATAAAAAACGTTCATGTTTTTTAAAACATTACATTCGATGTATTTAATTTTGCGACAATACTTTATATATACAATAATGTTTTTTAAATTACATATTAACATGTATTTCATTTTTTTTTACAACAAAGGCATTAGATTTGCTCTAAGCTTTACAGCTGGTAAACACTCATCAGAGTGTCGTAGCTAGTTAGTATTAATGAAGTCAGTACTAACTTCAGCCAACACTCCTAGTATTGCTTCTCAAAGTGAGCCAGTTTAACAGAAATTTGTGCAGTGACCCAGGGTTAATTTTCTTTTACTTGTTAAACCGCAGTCAATAGGGAATGTGCACATTTATCCGGATTTACTTAATTCACACGTCCTTATTTCCAACTACTGAAGCTGCTGTCAAAGCAGCAGAGAGAGCAGGCAGACTTCAATGGGTGAGCAGAGCAGGAAAGTGGCTTAGAAAACTAGTCAAAGGACCAGTTTTGGAGATCGGAGCAGCATGGAGTCTCTATTTGCTCCCTCTTCACCCACGACTGTGTGGCTGTTAGTGGTTCCAACACCATCATCAAGTTTGCGGATGACACCACGGTAGTAGGTCAGATCACCAACAACGATGAGTCACCTACAGGGAGGAGGTCCAGCATCTCGTGAAGTGGTGCGCCGATAACAACCTGGCCCTTAACATCAAGAAAACCAAAGAAATCATTGTGGACTTCAGGAAGTCGAAAGGCGGAAGTCACACCCCCATCCACATCAATGGGGCTGTGGTGGAAAGGGTGGACAGCTTTAAATTCCTCGGAGTCCACATCACGGAAGACCTCTCCTGGTCCCTCAACACCTCCTCTCTGGTGAAGAAGGCCCAGCAGCGCCTATATTTCCTAAGGAGGCTGAAGGTTTGTAACCTGTCACCCCTGATCCTCTCTAACTTTTACCGCTGCACTATAGAGAGCATCCTGACAAACTGTATCACAGTATGGTATGGCAGCTGTAGCTACTATGACCGGAAAGCCCTGCAGCGGGTAGTCAAAACTGCCCAACGCATTACCGGCACCCGGCTACCGACCATAGAGCACATATACCAGAAACGCTGTCTACGGAGGTCACGGTCCATCATCAAAGACCCTACCCACCCCAGCCACAGTCTGTCTGCCCTCCTGCCATCTGGGAGACGCTACAGATGCATTCGCACCCGTACGACCAGATTTAGGAACAGCTTCTTTCCCAGGGCTGTCATCCTACTGAACTCCACAAATAAACTCTAAAGCCTGCACATCTGCCAATGCACTTTATTATGGTTATGGTTATGTTTATGTTAATATACTACAAGCCAAATGTATGTTGAATGTTTAAATGTCTTAATCCAAATGTACACTCTCGGGAGCCGCAAGCCTACATTTCGTTGTACTGCACTTGTGCACTAACAATGACAATAAAAGTTGATTTGATTTGATTTGATTTGATTTGATTTGCTGGACACATCGGAAGCGAAGGGCCAGGAAAAAGAGGAGACCTTGTTCAAGGACATAGGAGGCAAACTTTTCAGGACCCATTCTTGACTTAATGTAGTGTGAGTACTATAGATATGCCACCTAGTGGACCTCAGTGAGGGACTGAGCAAGAATGCTGTGTCTCAACCATGACTCCTTCCCTGACCTGTCTCGGCTCCTGCAACTTCTGCAGCTGTGTAGGAACATCTAGATGGCATTTTCAGTGGAAGTGAAAGTGACGACCACATTCAACTTCCAGCCAAGGGTTCCCCAACTGTTCAAGAGGACAGAAAGACTGCAAGTCTGGCTCCTGAGAGACACGGGTTACCAGGTAAAGTGTAGCTGATAACACCTCTATGGAACGCTCTGACCCTTAAAGAAGGACCTACAGTAACCCCCTGTGGATGATCCTACCACAGGGGTGAAGTCCTCTCATAGGTCACTAGCATAGGTAGAATGGTGTGCACCATAGAGCTCTTGTCTTCAGGGAATGTGGTGTGCTCTCTTTTGCTAGAAACCTCTGTGTTGTCCTCACCACCCTTGCTCTCCCTCAAAATGATGACAGGCTCTTCAAGTAACTCCAAGAAACTAAATGTGGAGACATGGAAGTGTACTTCCATTAGCTGATTTTGGATAATGCATCAACTTCAGAAATTACTACAACAGAAGCTTTGCAGTGGCTAGTAAACCAAAAATTTACTTATTTCAATACTATTAAAAATTTTGCATCTGCATGCACTTCATGTCAACATTTTTGCCATTATAATGGAAACTGTCTATGTAAACTTGTTATGCTGTAATTACACCTTCCCCCTAGTGGTGGTGCTGTGTTACTTCGGTTTTGTGTCTCCCAGCCTCTCAGCTTGTACTGCAGAAAAACTCCTAAACTCCTATCAAATCTATTCGCTGCTTCCTAAACGGCCGTACGTTTGGCTAATTGGCAAGAAATAATACTATAAAATCAAAGTATTTAATATAAAAGGAGAAGGTGCTGATTGAATTACATATGCTGCCCTACTCCAATTATCCCCTACCCTCTAACTCTGCTTCACCTGAATACTACTCTTGATCTTGCCTCACCGTGTACAATGCCATGGGAGTTTGACTAATACAAAAGAACAGGAGGAGGCCATTTAGCCCTTTGACTGTGCTCTGCCATTTAATGAAATCATGACTGATCTGTACCTGAACTCCATTTACCCACCTTAGCTCCATATACCTTGCTACCCTTACCAAACAGAAATCTACTGATCTCAGTTTTGAAAGCTCCAAATGTCCTAGCAACAACTGCCTTTGGGGAGATAGTTCCAGATTTCTACTACCCTTTGTGTGAGAAAGTGCTTCCTGATTTCGCTCCCGAATGCCCTTGCTCTAATTTTAACTGTAGTGTCCGTGTGTAGATAAAGACACTGACGACAGGAGTTGGTTCATAGGTATTTACTAAGCAAATCTGGGGGGGGGGTTTCTAAAGGATATACACAATACACAGGCTTATATAGCCCAAGTGGCAATTACCGGCATTACGCACACCTGGGGCTCTTAAAGGCACATACACCATAATTGCTCTTAAAGGCACATACACCACAATTCCTCCCCTTCTAGCTAACTAGTACATCATATTTTAAGTAATTATTAATTACATGTTATATGCAAAATAATATACATTGCTGTATTAATTAATTATAAGTTAGTCGATCAGGAGGCTTCCTGACTCGGTCCGGATAACGCCTCGGGGGTGTAGTAGTTTCTGGTGGTGTAGTAGGTTCTTCTGGCAAGGCTGATTCGGCTTGAAGGCCAGTGTCGGGTTCATCGGGCTCCAGTATCACCGGATCGGAGGTAGATATGGGTATCTCTACTTCATCGTTAGATGTATAGAGTGGTGGTGTAGGTTGTCCCTTTTCGGATGACTTGATGATTTGGTCAGCATGGCGCCTTATTATGCTGTCTCCGATGTCCACGGTATACATCAGTGGTCCTAATCGTGTGCAGATAGTTCCAGGCTGCCATTTCTCGGTACGGTAGTCCCGGGCCAAAACCGGTTGGCCTATCTGGAAGGCCCTAGTTGGCCTTTCATTCATGCCCTGAAACTGCCGGTTCTCCACGTCCCTTCGGATGTTGGGCTTGACCAAATCCAGCCGGCATCTTAGGTTTCTATTGTAGAACATCATGGCGGGAGTTTGGTTAGTAACCATATGCGTTGCATTCCTATATGCAAATAAGAAGTTATCCACCTTGTGCTGAAGTTTTATGTCTTCATTACCCATGGCCTTGATGGCCTTCTTGAAGGTCTGGACAAACCTTTCAGCCAATCCATTGGTGGCGGGATGGTATGGGGCGGACGTGTAGTGCTTTGCCCCATTGTTCTTTAAGAACTTTCTGAATTCTTCGGACACAAATTGCGGTCCATTATCAGAACATATCTGCTCCGGCAGCCCATTCCTGGCAAATATGGTCCTTAATACTGTGATGGTTTTTTCCGTGGTGGTGGAGGACATCTTTATTACCTCCGGCCACTTGGAGTGTGCATCAACTGCGATTAAGAACATTGAGTCCATAAATGGACCAGCAAAGTCGATGTGCACCCTTTGCCAGGGAGATGAGGGCCACTCCCATGGATGTAGAGGGGCCTGTGGCGGAGCATTTTGGACCTTCTGGCATCCTAGGCAGCTCTTGGTCATGTCTTCGATGTCTCCATCGATACCTGGCCACCATACAAACGCCCTAGCTAGGTTCTTCATTTTCACTCCACCCAGATGCCCCTCGTGAAGCTCCTTTAGCACTTTATCCTGGAGTTTGGGTGGAATCACCACTCTGGATCCACACATCAAGGTTCCTCGGCACACTGACAGCTGTTCTCTTCTTTGCGAGAATGCTGGCAACAGTGGTTCGCCATGTGCTGGCCATCCCTTCACTGTTAAATCGTAGACCCGTGAGAGAGTAGGGTCATTTCTTGTCTCCCTTTCAATGGCAGAATTTGTCACCGGTAGACATTCCACTATGGTAGAGTGGAATATCTCTACTGGGTCTACTGTAGGTGCCTCTTCTATCGTTGGCAACGATAGGCGTGATAAACCGTCAGCATTCCCATGCTGTTTTGACCCTTTGTATTCAATGTTGTATTGGTGTGCCCCTAGAAAAAGGGACCACCTCTGTAGTCTTTGTGCTGTCATAATGGGGACACCTTTTTTAGGGTTGAATATGGAGATGAGGGGTTGATGGTCAGTCAGCAAGGTAAATTTTTGCCCGTGTAGGTAATGGTTGAATTTCTTCACTCCCCATACCAGGCTGAGTGCTTCCCTGTCTATCTGGGCATAGTTACGCTCAGCTGAGTTCAATGAGCGTGACGCAAAAGCTATCGGCCGTTCCGAGCCATCAGGGAATCTATGGGACAATACCGCTCCTATGCCGTAAGGGGATGCATCGCACGCCAGTCTGATTGGTAGTGATGGGTTGTAATGAGCCAAAATTTTCTCGGATGTGATTAAGTCTTTACATTTATGGAAGGCACGTTTACAGTCTTCGTTCCATTTCCAAATCACTCCTGTCTGTAGAAGATCATTAAGAGGGTGTAGAATAGTTGATAAGTTCGGTAAAAATTTATGATAGTAATTTATTAATCCCAGGAATGACCTTAATTGTGAAACATTTTCAGGTGCTGGGGCTTTTATAACTGCTTCAATTTTTTCAGGTGACTTATGCAACCCTTCCTTACTAATTATGTGGCCACAATATGATATCTGATTTTGGAAAAATTCGCACTTGGGGCGATTTGCTCGTAGGCCCCGTTCTTTCAGCCTAGTGAGCACCTGCTCCAAATTGGCAAGGTGCTCGTTGTCGTTTTCTCCTGTTATAAGGATGTCGTCTAGGTAGCATTGAGTCCCCGGAATCCCTTGCAGGACTTGCTCCATAGCTCTTTGCCAGATAGCTGGAGCTGATGCTATTCCAAAAACCAGTCGATTGTACTGGTACAGGCCTTTGTGTGTGTTTATTGTGAGATACTTTTTAGAGGTCTCCTCAACCTCCATCTGTAGATATGCCTGTGCCAAGTCAATTTTTGTGAAACGTTTCCCTCCGGATAGTGAGGCGAAAATATCCTCTATCCTCGGAAGAGGATACTGTACCGTGTGAAGGACCGGGTTTACAGTCACCTTAAAGTCCCCACAGATGCGAATTTTTTTCTGTTCCTCAGAGTTATTTTTCAATGTTTTTTTCATGACTGGAACGATGGGTGTTGCCCATTCGCTCCAATCTATTTTGGATAATACGCCTGCCTTTTCCAAATTCTTCAGCTCTGCCTCGACTGCCGGATGTATAGCGTATGGCACCGGTCTTGCCTTAAAAAATTTTGGAATTGCTGTGTCTTCCACTTTTATTGAGGCGGTGATGCCTTTCAAGGTTCCTAGTTTCTCTTGAAACACTTCTTTGGCATTGGCCAAGATGTCTTTTAATCGTTCAGGTATGATGTCATCATTGTTTTTTTCCTTACTGGTCACCGTCAGTGCCTGAATGGAGTGCCAGTCTAAACGTATCTTCCTTATCCATTCACGTCCCAACAACGGTGGACCACCATCTTGTAGAATGTATAAATACAACTTTTGTATTTCTTTGCCGTTGTATACCACAGGCACCCTTATTTTTCCTTTGGGGTAGACTTTCTGCCCCGTATATGTTTTTAAGATAATGGATGTGTCTTTTAGAGGTATATGCGAAAATAGCCTCTCGTAATCTCGTCGATTTATTACGGTTAGAGCTGATCCTGTATTTAGCTCCATTTTAACTGGGGACCCTGCTATTGTGAGGGTAACCCAAATGGTTTGGTAATCCTCTTTGGCAAGTACATTATGTAATTTGAGACAGCTTAGTCTCTTGTTTCCGGAGTCGCTATCGCTATTCTGGTCTTCGGAGCTATTGTCTGTCATCATTTGTACCTTCCTGTACTTTTCTTTATTGATTTTTTGTTTTCTGTCAGTGGATTTATTTTGTCCAGATTGGCATACCCGTGCAATGTGTCCAATCTTACCACATTGCCTGCATGCTTTGCCCTTGAACCAGCAGTCCCTCTGGTTATGGGTGGATCTGCCGCAGCGATAACATCTTCCGAACTCCTGTGTCATTTTATGGGTGCCGAAGTCCTGTGTCTCTTGTTGTATCTCTGCAGCTCCTTTTGCTGCTGCTTCGTATGATACAGCCATACTGAAAGCTTTGTCCAATGTTAAATCTTTTTCAGAAAGCAGTTTTTTTTTTGTTCCTTCACTTAAGAGACCGCAAACAAATTTGTCTCGAAGATAATCCGATAGTCCTGCTCCGAATTGGCAGTACTTTGATAGCTTTCTTAATTCGGTTAGGTAATCAGCGTTACTTTCATTCTTGTGTTGATGTCTCTTGAAGAACTTGAATCGTTCCGCTATCAGCAGCGGTGTTGGGTTTAAATGCTCCTGCAGGGTATCAACAATTTCTTTAAAAGTCTTGTCCTTTGGTTTGGCTGGCGTGATTAAATTTCGTAACAGCCCGTATGTCTTCGCGCCCATTAAGTTCAGAAGTACTGAAGCTTTTTTTTCATCTGTTATTCCATTTGCAGTGCAATAAACCTCTACTCTTTCCACGTATGTGGTCCAATCTTCTATTTCGCCATCAAAAGCCTCAATATTACCAGATTTAGGCATTTCAGAAAAGATATGGCGCTTCCCGCGCTTTTTTTTTTCTCTCTGTAGCAACGATATGGCGCTTCCCGCGCTTTCCCGCCGCTGCTACCGTTAACAACGCTGTTTTACTGTGGTTTCCGTTTATTCACTGTTGGAGACTCGTTCCCGACGGAGGTCTAAACGCTGACCTGCTTGCCGCGCCGGCCGTCTCTCGAGTGCACCCTCCCAGTCCGTTATTGCTTGCCTCTGATTTCGCTGCCTGTCTCAGCTGTAGAGCCCGCCGCTGGAGCTCCAGCCTGACGCCCAGGAAGGATTAGCGCAGTGCCTGTCACCAGCTTGGCCAGCTGGTGAAACCACAGTTTCTATTACTTCCTTGAGTCTTCTGGACGCTGGAGGAATCGATGTCCTTGAGGTGCTGCCGAATTGCAGGTAAGTCCATTTCCACTTCGTCGCCACTGTAGTGTCCGTGTGTAGATAAAGACACTGAAGACAGGAGTTGGTTCATAGGTATTTACTAAGCAAGTCTGGGGGGGGGTTTCTAAAGGATATACACAATACACAGGCTTATATAGCCCAAGTGGCAATTACCGGCATTACACACACCTGGGGCTCTTAAAGGCACATACACCATAATTGCTCTTAAAGGCACATACACCACATTAACATTATGTCCAATGTTCCCTTTAAGCTGTGCAGCCGCGCAGCGGTCTGGAGGTCCTGCACAGCCGGCTCACCGGCTTTTGAATGGAAAAACCGCGCATGCGCAAAAATCTGAATGGGCTGTGCAGCCCGCTAAAGGGTCCGCGCAGCCCGCTAAAGGGTCCGCGCAGCCCGCTAAAGGAGCCACACAGCCCCAAAAAATTAGAGGGAACATTGATTGTATCCCCTCGGTCTTGATTCCCCCACCAGAGGAAATAGTTTCTCCGTATCTACCCTATCAAATCTGCTTAACATTTTAAACACCTCGATCAGATCACCCCTCGATCTCCTATACTCAAGGGAATACAAACCTAGTCTATGCAAACTGTCCTCATAATTTAACCCTTTAAGCCCCATTATTATTCTACTAGTATATATATATAAATATTAAAATATATATATATGGATATACACGACATTATACATATTAACAAAACATTACTTAATACTGCTGGCAGGCCTTTTGTGGAAAACTTAATGAACAAAATTATTTGTTTTTATGAATAAACTTAAAGAAAAAAATCACTATATAACTTACCGGAATTGGAAGACCAAGGATGTGCTGTGGCTCTCAGACAGAAGGTCGGAGAGTTTTGCAATTATTTCTTTCCAGCTATGTAACTATGGCCATATTTTCCTCTGGGTGTTACGTTTAATGAAGAAGTAGGCACGAGTAAATATTTTGTGCAGGACAAGTAAACAGTAGCAATGGTATCACGATGTTGCAATTGAGATGTGCCCATGTGGTCTACTCCCATGTTGTATCAAGTCACAAGACTGGTGCCATAGTGATGATTCATTTTGATCTGACACTAACAGAAACCGAGTAACAAACTGGCCTATAACATTCCCCTCTCCAGCAAAAATATTATACTTCTGCATGGATGGATTGGTGCGAGTGTGGAGGATGCCTATCATTCGAAGAATGGAGATCATCCTACATTCTCTTCATTAAGCATCCTCTATATGAGATGGAAGCATCATTCAGGAGGGGGAGTTGGCCATAATACTACAGGGTAGATTTTCACCTTCACTTTCTAGGCGCTTGCCCTTTATAGAGCCCGCCTGATGTTCACTCATGAAACCGGTGAGCTCTGCTTCTTCTCCAGCTCTCCTCCCATTCCCAGCCACTGGAATCTCTCCTGACTCCAGTTCAGTGGGACATGCCATCTGACGTGAAGAGTGCTTCGAACCTTGTCACAAGAGGATAACAACAAGCAGCGGCCACTTTCATCTCCACCTTTGCACTCCGGCCAGCTTGTTCTGCTCGGCATTTGCTGATTTCAATGGAGTGAAAAATCAGGCGGGTCTGTAAATGGTAGCTGATTTACTCCACCAGATTAGATCCCAGCTAGTGAAGCTGAAAATCTAATCCTGGCTGTCAATATCAATTGCCGAAGGTGTTGTAATGTGCTGTCGTTAAATCTAAACATTGATGCTTTGTAAATGTCTGAGGATTTCGCCAAGTGGCAGCAAATAACGTCAGAACTGATCCAGAGATGCACAGGTAGCAGTGGTGGGGTTGATGGTGCGCCGCTTTACACTATAGGAAATCAATAACTGTCAGGACTTTAACATTTACTTTATACAAAAGACATATATACCTTAGGGCTCTGTAAATGTCTATAGAGTGGAGATTACATTCCAGTTCGGAGCTGTGTGTCTGTGGGTAAAATGATGGGGCAACAATTTCTTGACCCAAATGAAACTGGCTTTACATGAAAACTCCAGTTGTGTTCAAAGGCCTGTCCGGCCACAGTGCCACGTACAGCTCAACGACAAGAAGACTTTGCAGTCCACTAGCTCTGTGAGCTGAAATGAATGCAGTACAATTTTCCAAGTAAACAAACTAAGAAAAAAAGAAAGAACGAAAGGAAGAACTTGCATTTCTATAGCGTCTTTCACAACCTCAGGACATCCCAAAGCTCTTCATGCCAATGAAGTGTTTTTGAAGGGTAGTCACTGTAGTAATGTAGGTAACGCAGCAGCCAATTTGCGCACAGCAAAGTCCCACAAACATCAATGAGATAATGACCAGATAATCTGTTTATTACTGCTGTTGATTGAGTGATAAATATTGGCCAGGACACCGATATACCCGAGAGGGCAGACGGGGCCTCGAGTTAACATCTCATCCGAAAGACGGCACCACCGACAGTTCAGCACTCCCTCAGTACTGGCAGTGAAGCGTCAGCCTGGATTATGTGCTCCAGACTCTGGAGTGGGGCTTGAGTACACTAATCTGCAAAGAACTAAATTGAGGACCTCACCAGAAAAGATTTTTGAGGGACTATGTCGGCTCCTGATTTGCCCTTAAGAGTAAAATTTAAAGCATAAAAAAATTAAATTACTGAAAAAATTTTATAAAATTGTACCCACGCACTTACACATCGCAACTCCCAACACATCCAACAACTGTCTCTTGCACAAGTCCTCCCTTTTCCGAGACCTTGGGCTTGCCTGCTGCACCGTTCCCAGAGCTTCGATTCTTAAGCTGGGCTACAGGTCAGAATGTTTCCTGTTCCTCCTTATACACACAGCCCGAGGCTCCGTGACCTTCACTGTTGCTCTTTGCCCCTTCGTGGTGTAGGCATGCGCAATCATAAGGTTTTTTCAGTTCTCATGAATATTCTCCTCCCCGTACAGCTTTCCACAAACATTTAAAATCTATTCGGAGTCACTATAAAGTCTCAAAGATATTTGACCCCAAATATGGAGCAACTTATCTTTTGAGCGTCTGCATCCTTCTGAATGTGAGCTGGAGCTCTTTAAGGCTCTTGTGCGTTTCAGTGCACTCGGAGTGTAGTTAAATTGTATTCGTGAGCTAGGCTCACAGAATTCGGGGAGGCCAGTCGTTACAACTGGAAATTGCCATGTGCCGCTGGTCGCACAGAGTCCCAGGAGCACTTGTGCCACAACTGCTGAATTGGCTTCATGGCTTCATGGAGCTGCCTAAATGAATCAGGATAGTCAGAGTTGTGGCAATTATTTTTAATATTTCAGCCAATCAAAAAGCGTGGTCTCAGAGAGTGTGCTCTATCATACCATTATTATTCCACGCAGATATGTATACTGTAGTGGGCCGGATATTCCAATCCCTACGGGTGGGTATGCGCTGTGTACACCCGTAGGGACATCGGAAATGCCGGTTTCAGGCATGCACAGCGCACGCGCTGAAAACCGGCATTTCCAACAGATCGGACGCCTGCCCTGGAGAAGGGCCTCTGCGGGTGGATAGTTCCGCTTTCTGCAGAACCTCTGCCCGCAGAAAACCCTTAGAAATCTTACGACTGGTAAATGCACGAGTAAGGCCTGCTTTTCCCAGCATAAGATTTGAAAAAAAGTAAAAAAAATATTTTCACTCATTTATCATTTAAAAATACCTTTAAAAAAGGTAAGTTTATTTTTAGCCCTGTAAAAAACTTTAATTATTTTCTTCAAAAATAAAATTTTTGTTTAAAATATTTAATTTATTGTAATTTCAACTAATTTAAAAAATGTGATTTAAAAATTTTTTATTTAATGTTTTAAAGTGTTTTTGGGGTGATCTCCATTCATATATTGGAACGGTCTATCTGTCAAGTGTATGAAAGGAGATTCCCTTCTTTGATTGATTCCCCATGGCCCACGTGATCCCAGGGACGCTTGCGAACCACCTGCGCCTCTGGGATACATGGGCCCTGCGCACTTGGAGTTGGAGAGGCCCAGGAGCGGGAGTATACGCACCTCGGGAGCCCTCAGGTAAGTGCGTAGATTTTTTTCCAGATCGGAGGCCTCCGCATGCAGGAAGCCTCCGATCGGAAAATACGGCCCATTGGTTTGAAAACTATTGAACATCTCTGGATGCTGCAAGTGGCTTAGTGATTTTGGGCATTTTCATGACCCGGTCTGATAGAGATAGACCCCTGCTTTGATTCTTCAAGTCGATGCTATGGCAACAGACTGGAGGGCAGCGATTGTCACTGGGAGAGAAAAAAATGGATGACAGCCCCCACTTGCTGATATACCTTTGCTGATTCTAATGCAAATGAAAGCAGGTATGTGGGCTTTGCACCATTCAAATGTAGGAGCTGTAAAGACACTTTAAAATCAACGCATCATTTTTTATTTCTGGTAACGGAGGTGGCCAATTAGGATCCAGTGGGGATCCTTTTTGGGTCCTGTGGGTAAATGGGGATTTTTTTCCCCCCGCCAGTTTTGTGGAGCCATGATGTACAGGTATTATACACTCCACATCTGGATGGCCCCACATTTTATCAGTTATACCAGTTAAGTGGCAACTTGGACACTTCCGAAGTTTGACAGAAGCATTATTACAAGGTCATGATGATTTCTGTGGTATCCCAAGAACATATACTGTATTCATTATCTCATGAAAATCTTTGCTGCTTGTGATTCCAAGAAAGAAAATTCGGGATATTAACCCTTTCTAAAAGAGAAAAGGTGTGTGTTGTATTTTTCCACTGTAACACATTTTTATGGTGTATTTTAAATACAACCATTTAAAATCATTAACATAGTTCACGCAGCACTCTGCATCCCTGATTAAATTGAAAACCTGGTAGACGCTGGTTGATTTATGATTTCCCCGGCTGTCTGATAATCCCCTGCAGAAAACGCAAATTTAAATCTGATGTATTCGTATTGCTTTATTCAAGCAAACAAGGCAGCTTTTCTGAGATGTGGATATATTTAATAAGGTTCTGTTTGGGAGTCTATTTAACAAGATAAAGCTCACAGTAGCAAGTTAATTAACGAGACTAAAAACTGGCTCGACTATAAGAAGTATACGTGGTGACAAATAGAAAAGGCCGTGTCTGTTATATTCTAGGGCCTAGAAATTCGATAGCGCCAAAAAAACGGGCACAGGCACCACGATGCAAGATATGCCCGCACCCGTTCAAAAACCGCAGGCAGCATGTCAACTTAGTGCTGCCTGCTAATTACCATGATTGTACTGCACAGCCTAGCGCTGAACGCGCTGCTGACAGGCTGTGCGCTCAGCAGGGGGCCGAAGTTCACGTTGCTTGAGCAAGGCGAGCTTTACTTAAAACTAGCCTGCTTCTCTTTAAAGGCAGTCTGCAGCGCTTAAAGCTGAGCTGTCTTCTGCAGCTAAAAAAAAAATGTAAAAGTGCTTCAGCACTCGGCAGTCTGCACCTCTTAAAGGTGAACTGCCTTCTGCTGATCAAAAATGGTAAAAGTGTTTCAGCATGAACACAAATGCCTCAACAGGCCAGGGAAGGGGCACCTAAGGTCTCGCACACATACTCGAGTTTTGTGCAGGGGCTCAACACTGGGAGGACCTCCACCCACAGGGGGCTAGGAGGCCCTCCAGAAAGAAGGATGTGGGACCTGAATGCCGAGGTCGTCACTGCCAGCAGTGTTGCCCCCACCACCTGGCTCCAGTGCCCAAAGAAGTTTCATGACCTCAAGACGAGTGGTCAAGGCCAGTGAATGCATCTTCAAAAGCCGTCTCCCAGCAACTGCACCACTAGCCTCATACACTGCTCAATGCACAACCCCCCCCAAATCACTCACCTACAAACAATCTCTACCAAACACAAGGCACACCTCCCATTTCTAGCTTCACCTCACCCCCCTTGGAGGAGATGGTGCAGGCCATTCTTGGCAGGGGCATGGCTGAGCACTTGGCCAGCGGTGGGGCTGAAAGAATACAAGATGCTGGTATCCTCATATGTTATCCTCCTTCTCACATCCCACTTCCCCCTCTTCCCACAATCTCTTCTGATGTACAAGCTGCACATGGTGTGTGCATGTACCTCTTGCTTTACCCCCTCCCCTCACCTCAACCCTACCCTTGTGCCTTCCTCATTTCAGACACCCAAGAAATCCAGCCTGCCTTGCCAGTGGTTGGGCTATAACACCCTATAATTCACTGTGGTCTCTGTACTTCTGGAAATATAATTCTTTAAAATAATCAACGGGCCAGTGTTAATTGGTAGATTGAGGACATTTCCCATACAATGTCAGAGCACTGACTTACACAGAGCTTTGCTTGCTTGGTAGCTTTAACTTTGAATACTCAACTAATTCCCATAGGGGGTTATGCTTCAACTGCATAAAGCACTAGTTAGGCCTCAGCTAGAGTACTGCGTGCAGTTCTGGTCACCACATTACAGGAAAGATGTGATTGCACTAGAGAGGGTACAGAGGAGATTTACAAGGATGTTGCTGGGAGTAGAGAATCTTAGCTATGAGGAAAGACTGGATAGGCTGGGTCTGTTTTCCTTGGAACAGAGGAGGCTGAGGGGAGACCTTATTGAGGTGTATAAAATTATGAGGGGCATAGATAAAGTGGATAGAAAGGACCTATTTCCCTTAGCAGAGGGGTCAAAAACCAGGGGGCACAGATTTAAAGTAATTGGGGGAAGGTTTAGAGGGGATTTGAGGGGAAACTTCTTCACCCAGAGGGTTGTGGGGGTCTGGAACTCACTGCCTGAAAGGGTGGTAGAGGCAGGAGCCCTAACCACATTTAAAAAGTACTTGGATGTGCACTTGGGATGCTCTAACCTGCAGGGCTATGGACCAAGAGCTGTGAAGTGGGATTAGGCTGGATAGCTCTTTGTTGGCCGGCGCGGACACGATGGGCCGAAATGGCCTCCTTCCGTGCTGTAACTTTCTATAATTATCTGATTCTAGGAGTTGTGATAAATTGGGTAGCGTACACACCAGGGCAAATTGTATGTGGTCTTTGAAAAGAACAGGCTCATTGGGCTGAATGGCATTTTGCTTACACTTTCATAATTTCAGTCCACCATTTGCAAAAAACCTATGATATTTTCATTGGGTGACACCCACAGATATAATATTTGATGTATTATATAATAGTTGTGAATCACGTCTCAGTTGTAAAGTATAACCATCAATTCACAAACACTGGCAAAATAAAAGTTAAGTTGGAAAGTATATATGTTCCCAGTTCCATATTGCACTGTATTTAAATGTCGATTATGAATTGTCAGCCTTGCTCTTTGTCAGAATTTGCTGATATTGAACGGCCAATGACCTTTTATTGGTCTAAAGAAAGATGTTTCAACAAAATATCTAAAGCTTAAGTAACAAGACTGTTGTTCTGGTATTTTTAAAAAATTCATTCATGTGATTTGGGCGTCGCTGGCAATGCCAGCATTTATTGCCCATCCTAATTGCCCTTGAGAAGGTGGTGGTGAGCCGACTTCTTGAACCGCTGTAGTCCGTGTGGTGAAGGTGCTCCCACAGTGCTGATAGGGAGGGAGTTCCAGGATTTTGACCCAACGACGATGAAGGAACGGCGATATATTTACAAGTCAGGATGGTGTGTGACTTGGAGGGGAACTTGGAGGTGGTGGTGTTCCCATGCGCCTGCTGCCCTTGTCCTTCGAGGTGGTAGAGGTCACGTCCCCAGATGTTAGTGAGGTGGACTATGCAGGGTTGACTGGGCTGGGTGTGCCTTTGCCGTGTCCAAATCCGGTGCCGAGGTCGATGCCAGGTAGTCCGTCAGTTTTATTCTTATTGTTTTTCCTAGCGGTTTGATACAACTGAGTGGCTTGCTAGGCCATTTCAGAGGGCAGTTAAGAGTCAACCTCATCCATAAAATACCAGAGCTTCATTTTCACCAACTGGTGTATGCTCAGCAGCCCTTTGAGTTCAGCTAAACCTAGCTTCAGAGAACATCATTTCTATTCTCTATAAGCTTGCCTTTACTTTAAAAGAAAATTGAGATTTCAATAGACCTTACAGCTCAAATGAAATATACAATTATTCAATGGAAATAAGACCAGAGGTGAAATGTAGCACTAGCAAGTAACATTCCAACTTTTATATTTTTTCTATAATTGTAAAAAGTGAAGTAGCTTAATGGAAATTACAATCCAAAGTAGTTTTTTGAAAAATGATCAAGTCATTCAATTTGTTACTAAAATACTGAGGCAGCCAGAAATAGTTGTTACCTGATATCCTGTGAACTTGACGCCAGGATTGTTTTCGATCTCCCACAGACCTTCGTTGAAACCTTTTCGCTTGTTAGATTTTCCAAATTTATCTTTATATTCTTTGTAAGGTAAAAGGTCTTTTGGTCCCAGGAAGGCACTGCAATAGAAAATTCAATTGCTGACCTCAAAAGGTTTACAACCAGCTTCACAAGTTAAATAAAGTACACATCAAAACTCGATACCACGATATAACACAAGCTGATTCCCCGGTTGGCACATCTCGCAAGGCTCGGTGCTTGTCAATTGGACAACTGCAGGCCTGCAGGCCGATTTTCCGTCCATTTAAATGAACGCCCCGTGATCGCTTGACCAGGGCTCCCTGGGGGTGAAGGCTCGTCACAGGGGGTGCTCGATTGGGGTACCAACAACAACAACTTTCATTTATATTGCGCCTTCAATATAGGAAAAAAAGACCCGAGGCGCTTCGAAGAGGTGTAAGGAAAAAATGAACACCAAGCCAAAAAAGGAGATATTACAAAAGGTGGGTTTTAAGGCAGCGAGGGAGGGGGGAAGAGGCGGAGGGCTTTAGGGAGGGAATTCCAGAGCATGGAGCCTAGGAGCTGAAGGCATGGCCGCCAATGGTGGGATGAAGGGGGGAGGAGAGCTGCACTAGGAACCCGAGTCAGAGGAACAGAGAGTTGGAGAGGCTGTAGGGCTGGAGGAGGTTTGAGAGATAGGGAGAGGCAAGGCGGCGGAGGGATTTAAACTCAAGGATGAGAATTTTAAATTTGAGGCATTGGCGGACTAGCAGCCACTGTAGGTCAACGAGGACAAGGGTGATGGATGAGTTGAAATTGGTGCGGGGTAGGATACGGGCAGCTGAGTTTTGGATGAGCTGAGGTTTATAGTGGAGGTGTCAAAGGCATGGGCGAGGGTTTCTGCACACGTGGGCTGGGACAGGGAGGCGGAGGCGGGTGATGTTACCGAGGTTATTACGATGTTATCAGTCCTGTATAATGCATTAAATTATTGCTGGAGAGCCAAATTAAACATAAAGGTAGACATTATTGTTGTGATGTATAACAATCTTCTTACTGCTATTTTAACAGGCGTAAACTGAATAAATTAAATGGGCTAATGTTTCTGTTAATGTAGTGAACAGTGGAATGTCACACAAGTGCATTAAGAGTTTACAATAGCAAAATACTGCGGATGCTGGAAATCTGAAATAACAACAGAAAACGCTGGAAAAACTCAGCAGGCCAGGCAACATCGGTGGAGAGAAATGTTAACTCTGTTAATCTCTCCACGGATGCTGCCTGGCCTGCTGAGTTTTTCCAGCGTTTTCTGTTGCATTAAGAGTTTGTTCGCTAATATTGCCAACAGCGGCTTCTAGCCTTTATCTGCCATAGTTTTTAAAATCCATTTATTAGTATTAAAATTTTAATTGTAATTTTTATGACTTATTATTTGTGTGATTTCTGGCTCAAGCATTTTATATAAAAAACATTATTTTGAGCAAAATATCTCCTAGATGTAATCAGTTTGCTATTTTACATTTGTTCTTACACCTCTTGTCAATCGATGATTTTCAGAAATGCTACGGAGGACCTACATCTAACTTATGTAGCTTTTTGCTGTTTTCTCCAAATTTCTCCCTTCTCCTCTCCTGAAGACATCGTTTCATTCTGGGCTACAATCCCACAGGGTCCAGCCAACCTGTGGTACTTCACCCCAAACAGCCAGCCTTAGAGGGATATACCTGCCATAGAGGGAGTGCAATGAAGGTTCACCAGACTGATTCCTGGGATGGGGGGATTGTCCTATGAGGAGAGATTGAGTAGAATAGGCCTATATTCTCTAGAGTTTAGAAGACTGAGAGGTGATCTCATTGAAACATACAAAATTCTTACAGGGCTTGACACGGTAGATGCAGGGAGGATGTTTCCCCTGGCTGGGGAGTCTAGAACCAGGGGTCACAGTCTCAGAATAAGGGGTCGGCCATTTAGGACTGAGATGAGGAGAAATTTCTTCACTCAGAGGGTGGTGAATCTTTGGAATTCTCTACCCCAGAGGGCTGTGGAGGCTCAGTCGTTGAGTATATTCAAGACAGAGCTCGATAAGATTTTTGAATATTAAGGGAATCAAGGGATATGGGGATAGTGCAGGAAAGTGGAGTTGAGGTCGAAGATTAGCTCTGATCTTATTGAATGGCGGAGCAGGCTCGAGGGGCCGAATGGCCGACTCCTGCTCCTATTTCTTATATTCTTATGAGCACATTCCCCTATTTAAGGGAGACATTAATCCATTTATTTTAAACAGTTAACATCTCCTTAAAATAGTGGACAAAATTGCTTCATCTGGACATTCTAAGTGTTTGTACACTAATATTGCAAAGTGATTTATTTAGCTATCCAAGGTTAGGCCCGGAGGTTAGTCCATGGTCTCTGTTGACAAGGTGATCGCTAAAGCTTCTCTTCTCTCCATCACTATTGAAATTTACTTGGTGTCTGATTACAAAAATATTATTAATGGCTTTGCAGTATAAACATGAGCTCTTCACACAATACATGAGCAAGAAAAGGGCTAGTTTTTGCTGCTGCATTTTCATCACCGGCTGTTCTGAATTTGACAGAAGATCTGGCACGAGTTTGCCAATGGTTCTAAGGAGAGGGTTTAAACATTTGAGGATCAGAAAGGAATTACAGCAACAAAATGAAAAATGTAACACACATCAGTTCATTCCATGAACACATTATATTGTAAAATATTCTGTCTCATCCTCTAATTCTAATCAGTAACAACTTTTAGACATTTCCAGTAAAAGGCTTTGCAGGTATTATATTGACAAACACAAAATTATTTTAAAGCAACTCATTTTACAAGTTCTTGTTCCTGTCACAGAGCTTTGCCCGCTGAGAGAGCATGTTGGAAATTCAGGGCCAGATCCTTCATGATTTCCTGTCCATTCATTTTGTTCTACTTGACTTTACCTTTATGTTTTGAATTCATATAGGGGGAGAAATTCGGTGGCGCCCATAAAAACTGACTGTAAAAGCTTTTATAGATATGTGAAATGAAAAAGATTGGTGAAGTCAAGCGTAGGTCCCTTGCAGTCAGAATTAGGGGAATTTATAATGGGGAACAAAGAAATGGCAGACCAATTAAATACATACTTTGGTTCTGTCTTCACAAAGGAGGACACAAATAACCTCCCAGAGATGTCGGGGAACATAGGGTCTGATGAAAGGGAGGAACTGAAAGAAATCAGTATTTGTAGGGAAATGGTGTTAGGGAAATTGATGGGCTTGAAGGCCGATAAATCCCCAGGGCCTGATAATCTACATCCTAGGGTACTTAAGGAAGTGGCCCTAGAAATAGTAGATGCATTGCTGATTATCTTCCAACATTCGATGGAATCTGGAACAGTACCCATGGATTGGAGGGTAGCTAATGTTACCCCACTATTCAAAAAAGGTGGTAGAGAGAAAACGGGGAATTACAGACCGGTAAGCCTGACATCAGTAGTGGGGGAAATGCTAGAGTCCATTATAAAAGATGTAATAGCAGAGCACTTGGAAAACAGTGACAGGATCGGACAAAGTCAACATGGATTTACAAAAGGTAAATCGTGCTTGACTAATCTACTGGAATATTTTGAGGATGTAACTGGTAAAATAGATAAGGGAGAACCAGTGGATGTGGTGTATTTGGACTTTCAGAAGGCTTTCGATAAGGTCCCGCATAAGAGATTAGCGTGTAAAGTTAAGGCACATGGGATTGGGGCAAGGTATTGACTTGGATAGAGAACTGGTTGGCAGACAGAAAGCAAACGGGTCTTTTTCCGAGTGGCAGGCAGTGACTAGTGGGGTACCGCAGGGATCGGTCCTTGGATCCCAGCTATTCACAATATATATTAATGATCTAGACAAGGGAACTAGATGTAATATCTCCAAATTTGCAGACGACACAAAGCTGGGTGGGCGTGTGTGCTGTGCGGAGGATGCCGAGAAACTCCAGGATGATTTGGACAGGTTGGGTGATTGGGCAAAAGCATGGCAGATGCAATATAACGTGGATAAATGTGAGGTTATCCACTTTGGTGACAAAAACAGGAAGGCAGATTATTATCTGAATGGCAATAGATTGGGAGAAGGGGAAGTGCAACGAGACCTGGGTGTCCTTGTGCACCAGTCACTGAAGGTAAGCATGCAGGTGCAGCAGGCGGTTAAGAAGGCAAATGGTATGTTGGCCTTCGTAGCGAGAGTGTTTGAGTACAGGAACAAGGATGTCTTGCTGCAGTTATACAGGGCCTTGGTGAGACCACATCTTGAGTATTGTGTGCAGTTTTGGTCGCCTTATCTGAGGAAGGATGTTCTTGCCATGGAAGGAGTTCAGCGAAGATTCACCAGGCTGATACCTGGGATGGCAGGAATGACGTATGAGGAGAGATTAGGTCGATTGGGCTTGTACTCGCTGGAGTTTAGCAGAATGAGAGGGGATCTCATTGAAACTTATAAAATTCTGACAGGGCTGGACAGACTAGATGCAGAAAGGATATTCCTAATGGCGGGGGAGTCCAGAACCAGGGGTCACAGTCTAAGGATAAGGGGTAGGCCATTTAGGACAGAAATGAGGAGGAATTTCTTCACCCAGAGAGTGGTGAACCTGTGGAATTCTCTACAACAGAAGGCAGTAGAGGCCAATACATTAAATATATTCAAGAAGGAGTTGGATATATTTCTTAAGGCTAAAGGGACCAAGGGGTATGGGGAGAAAGCAGGGACCAGGTACTGAATTTGGATTATCAGCCATGATCACATTGAATGGCAGAGCAGGCTCGAGGGGCCGAATGGCCTACTCCTGCTCCTATCTTCTATGTTTCTATGCCCCCTATGGGGCACTAACTTCGCTGCGCTACCACTGAATTTCGCGGCACTACGTGCAACACGCCATGTACTGCCGCCTCATTGCAGGCCGCCTTCTCCCGATTAAAGGGGAGGGGCCTAGCGCTGCGCGCACCGTGACCCTGCTGGACCACCGGGGAGCGGGGTGCCAGGAAAACAGCTCGGCACTCAAGAGGAGTGCCTACTGACCGATCGCGGCCGGCACCCCGAAGAAAAAGGGGGCAGGTGCCGGCAGTCGGCCCAAAAAAGAAATGGCTGCCCGGCAACTGCCCTTTAACTTGTGCCGCCGCGGCTGCAAAAACACCACCCGGACCCTGTTGGACATATCGTCCGGTGATAGGTCAGGGGGCGCAACTGAAGTTTGCGGCTGGGGCGCTGCACACGGTGATGACGTCATCGCCAGCGGCGCAGTGCCACGGGGCGCTTCCGCACCAATGCTGAGCACCTCCCACTGAGTTTCGTGGAGGCGTTAGCGGCACCGCGCCCAGGCGCTAGGTGCTTTGCACCCCATTAGTGCCCCCTGGGGGGCACTAACGGGAGGCGCAGAGCAATCAAATTTTACTCCCATAGCGTTTAAAAGAAATTCTATACTGGGCTTGTCTATATGGCTCCACGATGTCAGCCATGGCTCAGTGCGTAGCACTGTCGCCCTGAGTCAGAAGGTTGTTGGTTTGAGTCCCACTCCAGAGACTTCAGTACAAAATCTGGGCAGACACTCCAGTGCAGTACTGAGGGAGTGCTGCACTGTCGGAGGTGCCACCTTTCAGATGAGATGTTAAACCGAGGCCCCATCTGCTCTCTCAGGTGGACGTAAAAGATCCCATGGCACTATTTCGAAGAAGATTAGGGGAGTTCTCCCTGATGTCCGAACCAATATCTATCTTGCAAACAACACCTAAAAACACAGATTATTGGGTCATTATCAGATTGATGTTTGTGGGAGCTTGCTGTGTGCAAATTGGCTGCCGTGCTTCTTACTTTATAACTGTGACTACACTTCAAAAGTGCTTAATTGGCTGTAAAGTACTTTGGGACGTCCTGAGGTTGTGACAGGCGCTATAGAAATGCAAGTCTTTCTTTCTTTCATTGGTAAATGCATTGCTAAATGTGGAACGAAGCCGGACAAAGCAGACAGGTCAGAGCTTCGATCTCCAGTCTGTCAGGAGTTGGCTGATCTCAGCGGGGGTGGCATGGGGTGCTGTAATTGGCCTCAGTGCTGATAGGCTAGGTTGGAGAAGAATCAATTACTGCCACTCCGTTTGCACTCCGCCGTGGCCTAGAATTTCGGTAGCGTCCATTTTTGGGCGCCTTACCCGCAGAGCGCTAACAGCCTGTGCTCAAATGGGGAGCTCCGAGGAGCCTGGGATTTTGAGCCTCGGACCTCATGATCATGTAGATGGCGCAACGGTAGGAGCCTGCACAGGTTCTTGCGCCAATTTTCAGGTAAGTGATTGAGTTAGATCGCAGGGGGTCTGGAGGAGGAACAGCTGGGCCTCAGAGTGCGACCGGAGGGCACTCAGGCGTCGGGGAAGAGGATCTTGGCCGTCTGGAGTATTGTTGTGGGGTTGGGAGGGAGTGCTGTCGGGGAGGGCGGGGTGCTAGGAGGCCAGTGGGAGATTGGGGGGCGGGGGGGCTGGAGGTCGGAGTCAGGAGCGAGGTCGGAGATCTCAGGACCAAGAGTGGCGGTCGCAGGGTAAGTGCTCTCCCTGAGTCGGTCGGCCCACTCCCGCTACAGACGCTGTGCATCGGCGCTGATGAGTTCGGCGAGTCGGCGGGGAGGCAGCAGAAGCAGCGATGGAGGCCACGACGACCCGCTGTAGCACGGCGGCCGGCAGCTCCTCGGCGGGAGGCTCGGAGGTCGAACCGGTAGGAGGGGAGGTGGCCAGCGGACCGAAGGCGGGAAAAGCAGGCCCTGGAAGGTCGGACACCGCGGGAGGCTCGGAGGTCAGACCGGGTGGAAGGAGAGCCAGGGAGAAGCAGGCCCCGGGACGTCGGTACCACGGCGGCTGAAGATTGTCGGGCAGGAGTGCGGGAAAGGCGGAGCGAGGCGAGAGCGGACCCTATTGTGATGGCGCCGATGAAAATGGCTGCCGTCCTTGCGGGCTCCGTGCGTACCAGCAGCTAAGTGTCCTTTGCTGCTTGGTGCACTCGGCTCGTTCAGAAAAAAGCATTTCACTGACTGGATTTCACTTGTTGTATTTGGTTATGTGACAAATAATTTTTTTAAAAATAAAATTGAAAATTGATTATGGTACTTACCTTTTTTAAATTCTGTGCTGTTTAACGTTGGCTTTCCTATAGGCCATCAGCACTGGCGCTGGCTGCCTCAGGCGCAAACCAAAGTTGCAAGAGGAAGCAGAAGCAGGCGTTAGGCCATTAACATTTGCCAAAAAGAGACCTAACGCCTACTTCAGACGTGGGTAAAGGACGCCTCTTGTTTGGCCTTTACCAATATGGCGTCCGGCATGGCCCGAATTGTGCGCGGGCGCCATTTTGGACACAAAACGCCACCCGTAGCGCTGAAAAAACGGGCGCTATGGAGGCGAATTTCTAGCCTAGACTCCAGTTTAGTGAATACTAAACCATGAGGGGGCAGGTGCCCAACTTCCCTCTATATACTCCTGGCAAGCAAGGCTCTGTGCTAACAGTGTGAACTTGTAGAATTACCCCTTATGGGTATGAACATGATGAAATAAGTGATCTGTCCCGAAACTCACATTGAAGAAGCCTGAACAATTAGAACATAAGAAATAGGAGCAGGAATAGGCCACTTGGCCCCTCGAGCCTGCTCCGCCATTCAATAAGATCATGGCTGATCTTGGGCTCAAAGCCACTTCCCTGCCCGCTCCCCATAACCCTTCATTCCCTTATCTTGCAAAAAATTGTCTATCTCCACCTTAAATGTATTTAATGACCCAGCCTCCACAGCTCTCTGGGGCAGAGAATTCCACAGATTTACGACCCTCTGAAAGAAAAAATTCCTCCTCACCTCAGTTCTAAAAGGGCGACCCTTTATTCTAAAACTGTGCCCCCACGTACTAGATTTCCCCACGAGGGGAAACATCCTCTCTGCATCTACCTTGTTTAGCCCCCTCAGTATCTTATATGTTTCAATAAGATCACCCCTCATTCTTCTAAATTCCAATGAGTATAGGCCCAGCCTGCTCAACCTTTCCTCATAAGTCAAACCCCTCATCTCTGGAATTAACCTTATGAATCGTCTCTGAACTGCCTCCAATGCTAGTATATCCTTCCTTAACTAAGGAGACCAAAACTGTATGCAGTACTCAAGATGTGGTCTCACCAATACCTTGTACAGTTGTAGCAGGACTTCCCTGCTTTTATATTCCAACCCCTTGAAATAAAGTCCAACATTCCATTTGCCTTTTTGATTACTTGCTGTACCTGCATGCTAACTTTTTGTGTTTCATTTGTTATTCATTACAAATATATATCCACATTTCAGTACCATTTGCCATCTGAAAACATCTCTTCACTAACCCTAAATTGATTTAACACAAAATCTGAAACCTCTAGCTGCACATTATTCGTTTTTAGGTTTACAGACCTAATATATTTGTCTAGAATTACTTCATAAAGAACTTCTTTCAGGTCTATTTGGACTACTAACAGCCCAGATTCACTTCCATAACAATGAGACTCTTTCATGTAACAAAATGTACAACACTGATCATTTTCATCCTTTTTCTCTTTCAGTGTACTTACGTCTCATGAGTTCCAAAGAAGAAAATTGGATATTTATTTGCTGGTGGTTTCACAGCTCCCTCTGGGAGTTCATCAATCTGTTGAAGAAGAGAAGACTACTTAGCATGATTATCACCAAGAATAGAAGCTTCAGTAGCTGACATTGGGTCTTCAAGATTGTACATGTTCACGAGTATCAAACAAAAATTAATAGGGGAATTTTACCCCCCCTCTCAGCCCCGCCTGGTGGGAACGAGGGCGGGGGTTTAAGATGGTGGGGAAGCGGGGGGGGGGTCACATCCAATGGTCCCTCTAATTTTTTGGGGGGGCCATGCGGCCCCTTTAACAGGCTACGCGACCCATTCAAAGTTCTGCGCGTGCGCGGTTTTTCCTCTTTAAAAGCTGGGAACATTGGTCGCATCATCCTGCCCACTGCCATTTTAACTAGCCTGAAATCAGGCACGGCAAGGCCCCTTGTCGCAGAGGAGTGGGGGCCTAACTGAAATGGCAAAGTCGCCTGATGAAGTGCCTCGGAACGCACGCGCCATTTTAACCGTGAGCCACACGGTCTCAAACCCGTCACGACAGCTGGCGATAGCCGGGATCCTGGCCACAGGAGGCCCAAGTAGGTTTTTTTTTTATTTCTAAAGGTTTCTTGTGTGCCTGGAGGAGCAGGAGTGCTTCCCCCCGGCCACTCAAGCTAACCTGCTTCGCTCCCCGCGATCGGATGAACCCCACCACCCCCCCAAGCAAACCACGATCTCCTGCTCCTTCCCTCCTCTCCACTCCCCGGCTGTAGCCTACCAGCGCAGGCCTTCCCGCCCGACAGCCAGCTAGCCAGCCAGCCTCTCAATCTGGCCGGCTGCCGGTCAGGAAATGGAGATTATTTTTAAATGAAGTAAGATATTGTGGGGAGGTGGCTAAATCCGGCTTTCCCAGCCTCCCTTCAGCTGCCGGGTTTCCCGAGCCCTGGGAGCTCCGCATTACCCATATTTCTGGTCTATACGCACCACCCCACTTACCTCCCATTCCGTCTCTGCCTCCCTGTGGAGGGCCTTGAGTCTCAGCCAGGCTTCCATGAATACCTCGCTGATGAGAAGTGGAGCGGGAAAGAAACAAAGGTAGATGGAGGACTTGAAAAGAGCACTGTGGTCCTATCAGCTGGTTCCAGTATTTATAAAACATGGGCCTAGAAATTCGGTTGAGGCGCCAAGTTCGCCTGGGCGCTGATTTTTGCGCAGCGTTCGGAGTAATAAGGATCTCCAGAAATTCAGTTTCAGCGCCCCTAGAGGGAGACGGGGCGAGGCCCGAGGCGCTCCGCGTCCCTCTTAGGGCGCTGAAACTGAATATCGCAGCGCAACGTGCCGCAGCGCAGGCCTTCCTCCCATTGTTAAGGGGGAGGGGCCTGCAACAGCGTGATCCCCAATCGCGAGTGCCGGCAAAAGAGCCCGGCACCGAGGAGAAGTGCCGGGCTCTCGGTAAACAGTCGGCAATGCCGCGGAGGGGGGGGGGGCGGGGGGGTGGTGGAAGGATCAGGAGGCCGGGGACGGAGGTGCTGGCAGGCGGCCGCCAAGAAAAGCGGCCGCCCCGCACCTCCACTTTAACTTGCGCCACTGCTGGCACAGTAAGGCCCCGTGAACCGGGCGCGGGTAGCGAATGGTGCTACAGCGGCGTTCGCTACCAAATATCGCGATCGGGGCGCTAATGGGGTGCTGCGCACACCGATGATGTCATCGGTGGTGGCGCAGCGCAACAGGCTAATGCCAGCATTAGTGCCCCCGCTGAATATCGCGGGAGGCGCGGCCAGTGGCGCTACAGCCACTGACTGCCCTCATTAGGCACTAACAGGTGGCGCTACATACCCAATTTCTCCCCCCATACCCCTCGCTACCTCAAACATCACTCTATAAACTTTTTCTCCAGGTAATTATCCAACTCCCTCCAGAAATTGTGGATACAACTGCTCCCCTGACAGTCTATTCCTTATATTCAATACCCCTCTGCATAAAGTAATCACATTGAAAATTGTCTTTTCACCCACGCTCTGTAGATGATCAAGCTTTACAGACTTCCTCACAGTCTCCATAAGGCACAAAAGTGTGGGACACCACTCAACACTTTATCCATGGATGCATTACATGGAATCCATCACTGAATGCATCTCACTCAAGGAGCACTGAGCGCCGCTTGCATTGGTGTGGGCAGGATTTTTCTCGATGAGTGTTTGGATAGGAACTTGCCAGACTAAATCAAACAACATCAAAAGGTCTATTTTTCCAAAGAGGAATTTCACAGTAAGGTTCAAATAAGACACAGGTGGGTTCATTTTAACAGAACGCTCCGGGCGGGAAACCCCCGGGATCAGGAGGAACGCCGGTTTCACACCCCGCCCAATATTACTCTATTGACTTCAGTGGGGCGTAAAACTGACGTTGCACCCAATCTTGTCAGATTCCTGACAGGAGGGTCAAGTTAAAATTGCCCCCCGTTATTACCTCCATCAATCTAACAATTCAAATAAAGCAAATGAAAAGATAAAACAGTCTTGCTCGACAAAAGCTCTAAAACATGAAGTCCAAGTGCCGGTTATGTGTCGTTAATGTTATCAAAAACTTTGCTACTATTCACTGCAATATCCCGGTGAACAGTTAGAAGTGTAAGCCCAACTAATCGGTTTTCATTTGGTTGAATTGCGGAACTGACCAGCTCTGGAAGAACACCCATTGTTTCTGCGTTCTGTCAAGAATCGAATGCGTCTTCTTTCAAAAGAAATTTGGTGGGGTTTGAACACGCTAAACAACCCCCACCATATTCCCCCTCCCCACACACTGGCTGCTTGAACACTTCCGCCCAGCACTGTCATGGCTCCGGATGTTAGCATGATCCTGAATGTCCATTTCTGCTCAGCAAGCACCACTCAATCTTATCACTGGCACCTCATAAGGATATAAGAACATAAGAAATAGGAGTGGGCCATTCGGCCCTTCAAGCCTGCTCTGCCATTCAATAAAATCATGGCTGATCTTCTACCTCAACTCCACTTTCCTGCCCTTAATTTCTTCAGCATCCAAAAATCTATCTATCTCTGTCTTGAATATACTCAATGACTGCATCCACAGCCCTCTGGGGTAGAGAATGCCAAAGATTCACAACCCTCTGAGTGAAGAAATTTCTCCTCATCTCTGTCTTAAATGGCCGACCCCTTACTCTGAGACTGTGACCCCTGGTTCTAGACTCCCCAGCCAGGGGGAAACATCCTCCCTGCATCTACCCTGTCAAGCCCCTTAAGAATTTTACATGTTTCAATGAGATCACCTCTCATTCTTCTAAACTCTCGGGAATATAGGCCTTGTCTACTCAATCTCATGAATGCAATCAGCAAGTTCTCCAAAAATTAATGAAGAAAAAAAGTTGTGTAACATGATCTTGAGAGACCGGCAAGAATCACAGTATAAAAGAAAATATATTGAGACTTTATTATGTAAAACAGGTATCAAACCAGTGGAGTCAAGCTCATAAATTTATTATGTATTACTGAATCAAGTCAAATCATTGAATACATTTCATATGCAAAGGAGTCTGACATGCAATTTCAATAGGTCTATATTACAGGCATAAAATCTAAATGCAGCAACAGTAAACGAGTAGTCAGTTATAACAGACTGCCAATTAAAACTAAATGTAGGCAATTCCATCTGAGGCCATTCTCACAACTCAATTCATCAAATCCATGGAATCCAAGTTAATCTTACCCTATTTGATACTTAACAACATTCCTATGCTCAGATCACAATATTAAACAATTCTGAGATATGGGTGCACCAATGTTACAAAGATGAATATTTCACTGCAACTTATTTGCTTGTTCATGTTGGTTTCTGTGAATGTGTGAGATGCTCTATTTTGCGGATGAAGCCGGTTGTGTGAGGGTGCCAGTCAGTTCCTTCAGTAACCCCTAGATGGCACCTTCACTGGTTTGTTTTCCTTTGTTAATTGTTTCTAGTCTCCTGTGTTTATTACTTAACTGCCTTTTATCTGGTTTATTGGTTTCACCTGTTTTTGCTTGTATTTAAGTTCTGTGGTTTCGTCCCTTTGGGCTCAGACCTGACAAGGGAGTTAGTCTCGACTAGGTGCTCTGTCTCGACTAGGTGCTCTGTCTCGACTAGGTGCTCTGTCTCGACTAGGTGCTCTGTCTCGTCAAGGTGCTCTGTCTCGTCAAGCCTGTTGCCCTGTGGTAGCTTGCCTTGACAAGCCGGTTGCCTAGGGATAGCTTGTCTTGGGCTAAGTCTTGACAAGCCGTTTGCCTTAGTGGTTGCTTGTCTTGAGCTCCTATGTCTGTAACTGTTTCTCTGTGTTATGTTTCTGCTTGTATTTAAGTTTTGTGGTTCTTCCCTTTGTTCTCGGTCTTGACAAGGTGCTGACAAGTTGCTCAGTCTTGATAAGGTGCTCAGTTTGGACAAGCCGGTTGCCCTGTGGTAGCTTGTCTTGAGCTCAGTCTTGACAAGCCGGTTGCCTCACGGTAGCTTGTCTTGAGTTCCTATCTTGACAAGACGGTTGCCCTGTGGTAGCTTGTCTTGAGCTCAGTCTTGACAAGCTGGTTGCCTCATGGTAGCTTGTCTTGAGTTCCTATCTTGACTAGCCGTTTGCCTATGTGGTAGCTTGTCTTGAGCTCCTATGTTAATATTGTTTACCTGTGTGATTCTAGTAAAGTACCTGTTATTTAAGACTGCATATCTGCTTCTCGCCTCGTCTGTCTGCACTTGGGTCCAGAACCAGCCTCGCCCGGACAGCACGGCCCCATGTCTACACGGCCCCGTGATAGCAACCCTGACAGGTTGAGATTCAGGATGACCCTGGATTCTACACCTGTACAGTTACGGAGGCTAGCAGCAAATGCTGTTATGCACTACAATTACCCAGTGGCGGGAGTTTCAATTGGAGTAAAATGATAGGTAAACTAACATGGTTATGATTTTCCTCATTATTAGAATGTAGCTCAAACACCATCTACATCTTTCAACCCATGGACACGGTCCCCAAGTGTTTCATCCCATGCACAATCACAATGGACAGGGTGTCTTGCTTGCTTCCACTGTACGTCAGGCCTATTTTTAAGCCTTTTTTCACCAGAAGACAGCGAAGCCAATCAGATACAGTGAGAAAATATGAGGTCAATTTTTGTCCCGGCGGTGATCTGGCAGAGCGGATCGCCCGCCCTTTACAGAACCAGCCTGACTTTCATTCCATTCAAATCTCCAATCGGGTGTGGGAGGTGCCCCCCAGAGCCCAGCCGGAGGTTTTGGACTTAAAAGTGGTAGGGCGGGGGGGGGGGGGGTGGGTGGTGAGCCAATTGCAGGAGGCTGGGGGAGGGGGAAATCGGCAGCGGCTGGGAAGATTTCTGTAGGACCAGGAGGAACATTCATGCTCGTTCTAACCCTCAAGAAAATCATTAAAATAACGGAATCTTACCGTTTGGAAAATGGGGCGGCCGGCAGTTGAAAACGGAAAATAATTCCTCTCCCCCTAGCCGCCCAATGAAACTTTCAGCCGAGCTGCAAATGGACGGCCAGTGTACCTGCCTGAAACAGGTGTGAGCCTGCCTGAATATGCAAAGAGTGGTCTTACTCCAGTTTTAAGACCCTGTTTGCAATTTTCAGCACCAATGTGTGGAGTGTGTTCTGCGTACACTCTGCCCAGTGGCACCAGGCCTTCAGTGGCCTAACTAAATATCCAATAATCATTTACAGCTCTTCTAGACCCATCTTTCATTTCTTTCCACTTTGGTGTCAAAAACAAGAAGGCAATTATCTGAACGGCAATAGATTGGGAGAAGGGGAAGTGCAACGAGACCTGGGCGTCCTTGTGCACCAGTCGCTGAAGGTAAGCATGCAGGTGCAGCAGGCGGTTAAGAAGGCAAATGGTATGTTGGCCTTCGTAGCGAGAGGGTTTGAGTACAGGAACAAGGATGTCTTGCTGCAGTTGTACAGGGCCTTGGTGAGACCACATCTTGAGTATTGTGTGCGGTTTTGGTCGCCTTATCTGAGGAAGGATGTTCTTGCCATGGAAGGAGCGCAGCGAAGATTCACCAGGCTGATACCTGGGATGGCAGGAATGACGTATGAGGAGAGATTGGGTCGATTGGGCTTGTACTCGCTGGAGTTTAGAAGAATGAGAGGGGACCTCATTGAAACTTATAAAATTCTAACAGGACTAGACAGACTAGATGCAGGAAGGATGTCCCCGATGGTCGGGGAGTCCAGAACCAGGGATCACAGTCTAAGGATAAGGGGTAAGCCATTTAGGACAGAGATGAGGAGGTATTTCTTCACCCAGAGAGTGGTGAACCTGTGGAATTCTCTACCACAGAAGGCAGTAGAGGCCAATTCATTAAATATATTCAAGAAGGAGTTGGATATATTTCTTAAGGCTAAAAGGATCAAGGGATATGGGGAGAAAGCAGGGACAGGGTACTGAATTTGGATGATCAGCCATGATCTCATTGAATGGCGGAGCAGGCTCGAGGGGCTGAATGGCCTACTCCTGCTCCTATCTTCTGTGTTTCTATGTAAAAGTTATCCCTCAACCAACACCTGAAACAGATGATCTGGTCATTTATCTCATTGCTGTTTGTGGGAGCTTGCTGTACGCAAATTGGCTGCCGTGTTTTCTACATTACAACAGTGACTACACTTCAAAAGTACTTCATTGGGACGTCCTGATGTCATGAAAGGCGTTGTACAAATGCAAGTATTTCTTTCCTAGATCATTTCAAGCATACGGTCACATTTCAGTTCAGAGAAGGCATGGGCTTTGTCTGTGCTATTGGCCTTTGCATTGGGTACGAGAAGACGTATCCTGGGAGTGCATGAGTTGTAACACATCATGGAATTTACACCCCTGGATCCGCACAAAAATTCATAAATTCTTTCATAATGCTAGTAGATTTTAAAATATGTTTAGACTTCTGAAAGATATATTTTTCTCTGGTCACAAATTTTAGTGAATAAGTACATGTTTGTAATGTGGTGTTCCCCATTTTATATTTATGTCTACTTCTGCTGTAAGAAATAGCTGTTAGATTCAAAGATGGGTTTTAATTCTCAGAACAGAGACTGACGACATGCAGCCGGGAACAGAGAGCAGAAATGCCAGCAAGGTCGAATATCAAGCATCAAAAGACAAATAGAAATGATAAGGGAATCATAAAATGCAAAACAACACAGGGTGGGAGATATTAGACAACAATGGAGCCGAAAAGTCATAAAATGACCTTAAAGAAACATAACAAAACATTCCTCAGAAAGATAAGAGGGAGGCCTCATCAGCCATGCAGAAAGGGACGGCAAGGGATGCCTTCCCACTTCACAATTGGACAATAGGATGGGGGATCAAATGATTGACACCAGGTGAATACCAGCCCACCGAAATAACTATATAACGACCGAGAGAGGAAATCAGGCAGTTAGGGGCGAAGGTTTTCCCGAGGTGGCTACGGCCTAACACCTCCAACAGCTTGAGAGATGACCCAATGGAAGTGATCGCTGCAGCAGACTGCAGGAATTCACCCAATCCGAGACCACCGTACTGCCTCCCCGTCCGTCCGGTCGTGGCATTCCGATTCGGGAGTCGTAGATCGCTCTCTACTGTCATGGGTTGTATGTCTATTATACTTAGCTTAAACCATATGTAATATCTGATTATGCTTTAAAACTGTAGTCTTTAATAAAAGCCTTGCAACTTCTAAAAACCCTTTTGTGGTTCTGTCCTAAATGGCTTACCCCTTATCCTTAGACTGTGACCCCCTGGTTCTGGACTCCCCGACCATCGGGAACATCCTTCCTGCATCTAGTCTGTCCAGTCCTGTCAGAACTTTTGGCCAGGACACTGGGGAGAACTTCCCTGCTCTTCTTTGAATAGGCCATGGGATCTTCTACGTCCCATTGAGAGGGCAGAGTCTATTATAGTGTACCACCTCACCATAAATCCCAAAGATTATTGCAAATTACCACCCAGATACTACAACCTTCGCATAAAAGGTCTTGGAAGATGTGAAGATGCCACTTTCTGAGTGAATCTGGGCAATAAGAAGCCAGATAGCTGAGTTATAGTAATATAGTGTCTTATACACTCTCCAATACTGAGGTAGCGTACAGTGAACAGTAACAGGAAACAATTACAACAGATCTTTACAACTGACAATTAACTCTCAGACACAACGTATATCTCAGGCTAAGAAGTAAAATTAACCAGAAATAAACATCAAATTACAGCATCCAGATAAATCACAGATACTCACTTAATTTAGAAAAATCTATTACAAAACAGCAAAAGATCTCAAAGCTTGCAGAGATTTCAGGAATAACACTCTTTGAGCAACATTTGTGAGACAAAATGTACACATGAAGTTGGATATTCACTGCTCCTCTATAGTCGACTGCTCCCAATTGTCTCCATTTGATGATCGGTGGCAGACCTTCTGGCCACCACATCTCTGTACTCCACTATTCTCTTTTGAAAACTTTTCAGCCTTTTGAAGCCTTACATTCAGTTATCTCCCTTCCTTCCTGCTTTCCATCCACCACTTCTGTAAACTGCCTCAAGAGGCGTTGTTACGTGAAAGGCACTATAAGGGTAATATTCTGACGTTCAGCAGCATGTAGTCAAAAAGTAAACCACGTATATGAAGATAAGTTGCTGTAGTATACACAGTGTGGGGTTTATTCAGGTTTTCCTCATTATTATTTGCTGCACTTATCATTCTGGGTTGGATTGATGCCTATTTTTATATTGGTGGCAGGGCTCCGCATGCTCTTTCTCTCCATTTGGGGGCAATAAAAAGTTCCAGTTGTGACTCAGTGAGAGCAAGTCACTAGCATAAGTGACAGTGAAACATGCCAAAGCCAATCAAGTACTTCTGAAGTGTTAATACACTTGGTGTATACATTTTAACAACAAAGTTGATTCATGACAGGCACCCTACATGACCAGTACCAAATCTCAGCCATCTGCAGAGATTCTAAGTGAAGGTTAAGATGCTTCCCTTAAGGGACAGAGGAGAAACTTTAAGGAACAGTCAATCATGTCTTGCTGAACAGTTACATACAGTTGATGATTGTCCTTTCAGCCAAGTGTTGACGCGGAACATAGGAATTGCTAGACGAAAAATGATCAAGGTCTATCCGGTACGTCTTCAACCAGCTGAGTGGCGGACCTGCGAGAGGCACAGAGTCAGCGAGAGGAGGATAAAAAGAGCGCGGAGAGGAGGCCTGGGACCGGAGCTGAGCGACGGACCTGCAAGGGGCACAGAGTCAGCGAGAGGAGAGAGAGAAGTAAAAAGTAATCAAAGTGTGACGTCACCAGAAAGCAGGTAAGTGATTGGTTGGTGAGTATTTCTCTCTTTCTCGCTTTTTTCCAAACTTAAATTTTGTGGTTTATAGTTGCTAAGGTCTCTGTTGTGTAGCGGGGACTGCTGGTAAACAAGGGCCCTTGAGTATATCATTTAATTGTAGTGTAATTGGTGGGATTGATTTGATTTAATTTAATTTGAATTAATTAAAGGGTAAGTCATGGCAGTACAGCTCGACACCGTGGTATGCTCCTCCTGCACTATGTGGGAAATCAGGGACACTTCCTGTGTCCCTGACGACCATGTGTGCGGGAAGTGTATCCAGCTGCAGCTACTGGCAGACCGCATTGCGGCGCTGGAGCTGTGAATGGATACATACTGGAGCATTCGCGATGCTGAGGACGCCGTGGATAGCACGTTTAATGAGTTGGTCACACCGCAGGTAAAGGCTGCACAGGCAGGAAGGGAATGGGTGACTGCCAGGCAGAGTAGTAGGCGCAGGCAGGTAGTGCAGGGGTCCCCTGTGGCCATCCCCCTCTCAAACAGATATACCGCTTTGGATATTGTTGAGGGAGATGGCTTATCAGGGGAAGACAGCAGCAGCCAACTTCCTGGCACCGTGGGTGGTTCTGCTGCACAGGATGGGAGGAAAAAGAATGGGAGAGCTATAGTAAAAGGGGATTCTATTGTAAGGGGAATAGATAGGCGTTTCTGCAGCCGCAAACGAGACTCCAGGATGGTACGTTGCCTCCCTGGTGCAAGGGTCAAGGATGTCTCTGAGCGGCTGCAGAGCATTCTGGAGGGGGAGGGTGAACAGGCAGTTGTCGTGGTGCATATAGGTACCAGCGATATAGGTAAAAACCGGGATGAGGTCCTAAAAGCTGAATATAGGGAGTTAGGAGGTAAATTAAAAAATAGGATCTCAAAGGTAGTAATCTCAGGATTGCTACCAGTGCCATGTGCTAGTCAGAGTAGAAATAGAAGGATATTTCAGATGAATACGTGGCTAGAGGAATGGTGCAAGGGGGAGGGATTCAAATTCCTGGGACATTGGAACCGGTTCTGGGGGAGGTGGGACCAGTACAAACTGGACGGTTTGCACCTGGGCAGGACTGGGACCGATGTCCTAGGGGGAGTGTTTGCTAGTGCTGTGGGGGAGGGTTTAAACTGAAATGGCAGGGGGTTGGGAACTTGTGCAGGGAGACAGAGGAAAGGGAAACAAGGACAGAAGCAAAAGACAGGAAGGAGAAAAGCAAAAGTGGCTGTCAGAGTAATCAAGGGTTTAAATCAAACATGGCCACAGTAAATAATAATTCTAAAAGGTCTAAGAGTGTTAAAAAAATAAGCTTGAAGGCTTTGTGTCTTAATGCAAGGAGCATTCGTAATAAGGTGGATGATTAGCTGCGCAAATAGATGTAAATGGATATGATATGATTGGGATTACGGAAACATGGCTCCAGGGTGACCAAGGCTGGGAACTCAACATCCAGGGGTATTCAATATTCAGGAAAGACAGGCAAAAAGGAAAAGGAGGTGGGGTAGCATTACTGGTTAAAGAGATTAACACAATTGCAAGGAAGGATATTAGCTCTGATGATGTGGAATCTGTATGGGTAGAGCTGAGAAATACCATGGGGCAGAAAATGTTAGTGGGAGTTGTATACAGACCCCCAAACAGTAATGCAGAGGTTGGGGATGGCATTAAACGGGAAGAGACGCGTGCAATAAGGGCACAGCAGTTATCATGGGTGATTTTAATCTACATATAGATTGGGCTAACCAAATTAGTAACAATACCGTGGAGGAGGAATTCCTGGAGTGTATACGGGATGGTTTCCTGGACCAATATGTCGAGGAACCAACTAGAGATCAGGCCATCTTAGACTGGGTATTATGTAATAAGAAAGGAATAATTAGCAATCATGTTGTGCGAGGCCCCTTGGGGCGGAGCGATCATAATATGATCGAATTCTTCATTAAGATGGAGAGTGAAGTAGTTGACTCAGAGACTAGGGTCCTGAACTTAAATAAAGGAAACTACGATGGTATGAGGCGCGAGTTGGGTAGGATTGATTGGGGAATGTTACTCAAAGGGTTGACGGTGGATAGGCAATGGCAAACATTTGAAGATCGCCTGGATGAACTACAGAATTTGTTCATCCCTGTTTGGCATAAAAATAAAACAAAAAAGGTGACTCAACTGTGGCTAACAAGGGAAATTAGGGATATCATAAGATCCAAGGAGAGGACATATAAATTGGCCAGAAAAAGAAGTAAACCTGAGGATTGGGAGCAGTTTAGGATTCAGCAAAGGAGGACAAAGGGATTAATTAAGAGGGGGGAAATAGAGTATGAGAGTAAGCTTGCAGGGAACATAAAAACTGACTGTAAAAGCTTCTATAGATATGTGAAGAGAAAAACATTGGTGAAGTCAAGCGTAGGTCCCTTGCAGTCAGAATCAGGGGAATTTATAATGGGGAACAAAGAAATGGCAGACCAATTAAATACATACTTTGGTTCTGTCTTCACAAAGGAGGACACAAATAACCTCCCAGAGATGTCGGGGAACATAGGGTTTAATGAGAGGGAGGAACTGAATGAAATCAGTATTTGTAGGGAAATGGTGTTAGGGAAATTGACGGGATTGAAGGCCGATAAATCCCCATGGCCTGATAATCTACATCCTAGGGTACTTAAGGAAGTGGCCCTAGAAATAGTAGATGCATTGCTGGTCATCTTCCAAAATTCTATAGACTCTGGAACAGTTCCCATGGATTGGAGGGTAGCTAATGTTACCCCACTATTCAAAAAAGGTGGTAGAGAGAAAACGGGGAATTATAGATCAGTAAGCTTGACATCGGTAGTGGGGAAAATGCTAGAGTCCATTATAAAAGATGTAATAGCAGAGCGCTTGGAAAACAGTGACAGGATCGGACAAAGTCAACATGGATTTACAAAAGGTAAATCGTGCTTGTCCAATCTACTGGAATTTTTTGAGGATGTAACTGGTTGAATAGATAAGGGAGAACCAGTGGATGTGGTGTATTTGGACTTTCAGAAGGCTTTCGATAAGGTCCAGCATAAGAGATTAGCGTGTAAAGTTAAGGCACATGGGATTGGGGGCAAGGTATTGACTTGGATAGAGAACTGGTTGACAGACAGGAAGCAAAGAGTTGGAATAAACGGGTCTTTTTCTGAGTGGCAGGCAGTGACTAGTGGGGTACCGCAGGGATCGGTCCTAGGATCCCAGCTATTCACAATATATATTAATGATCTAGACAAGGGAACTAGATGTAATATCTCCAAGTTTGCAGATGACAAAGCTGGGTGTGCGTGTGTGCTGTGAGGAGGATGCCGAGAAACTCCAGTATGATTTGGAGAGGTTGGGTAATTGGGCAGATGCATGGCAGATGTAGTATAATGTGGATAAATGCGAGGTTATCCACTTTGGTGGCATAAACAGGAAGACAGATTATTATCTGAACGGCAATAGATTGGGAGAAGGGGAAGTGCAATGAGACCTGGGTGTCCTTGTGCACCAGTCGCTGAAGGTAAGCATGCAGGTGCAGCAGGCGGTTAAGAAGGCAAATGGTATGTTGGCCTTCGTAGCGAGAGGGTTCGAGTACTGGAACAAGGATGTCTTGCTGCAGTTGTACAGGGCCTTGGTGAGGCCACACCTTGAGTATTGTGTGCAGTTTTGGTCACCTTATCTGAGGAAGGATGTTCTTGCCATGGAGGGAGTGCAGCGAAGATTCACCAGACTGATTCCTGGGATGGCAGGAATGACGTATGAGGAGAGATTGGGTTGATTGGGCTAGAATTTAGAAGAATGAGAGGGGATCTCATTGAAACTTATAAAATTCTAACAGGACTAGACAGACTAGATGCAGGAACGATGTTCCCGATGGCGGTGGAGTCCAGAACCAGGGGTCACAGTCTAAGGATAAAGGGTAAGCCATTTAGGAATGAGATGAGGAGGAATTTCTTCGCCCAGAGAGTGGTGAACCTGTGGAATTCTCTACCACAGAAGGCAGTTGAGGGCAATTCATTAAATATATTCAAGAAGGAGTTAGATATATTTCTTAAGGCTAAAGGGATCAAGGGATATGGGGAGAAAGCAGGGACAGGGTACTGAATTTGGATGATCAGCCATGATCGCATTGAATGGTGGTGCAGGCTCGAGGGGCCAAATGGCCTACTCCTGCTCCTATCTTCTATGTTTCTATCCTGGTAGTCTCATGATTCAGTGATAATGGACTTGTTGACTAATCATTGCAATGTGTGGGAAGATATTTAAAAACTGTCTCCTTCCCCAAAAAAGTCTGTATTAAATTTTAACTGTTGGAACAACGTGATTGGAATTTCCTTTTTTCATCACTTGTCAAGTTAACGCGCAAAACAGAAAATGCATATTATGGTAAATCTGCAGTTGGCATGAACAGATATAGGATTCTATGTAATGTATGGCACTGGGCCACAAAGATTTCATTTCCTACTGTTCTAAATTAGGACCTTATGTTAAGGAGATGTGACGGACATATTTTCCCACCTGTTTCTGATTACTAACACGCCACTTGCTTCTGTACTAACAGGATTTCAAATAGGGATTGAGGCAATTTAGATAAAACTCCATCTAAGGGTGATCTCGGCTTCGGTGTCAAGTGGCTTTGCTTTGCACCAGGACTGCAGTTATAGTGTAAATGCCACCTGAATCCAGAGTCGGGGCTTGTCTTGATACCAGAGCAAAGACTCCTTGGAGGAGGAAGTCTCCGTTTGGGCCTTCGCACCCAAATTACACTCGAGGCCTTTGTGACGAGAAGCCAAAACTGCTGAGCTTGTCGTGTGACTGCACCTTAAGTGTTGGAGCTAGATCTGTGCAGGATGGTAATGCAACTGATGCACAGAGCGCAGCAGCGATGCCGTCTTAGTCAATCAATACAGTTTGCTAGCTCACCATGAGGGGGCCAGCTGCCAGCACCAATCTCCATGAAATGCTGCAACAAGTTAAACTGACAGCCCCAAGAGCAGAGCCAATCACAGGAGGGAGGAAAATGTTGGCCTCTTCAAATATTGGAGAAGGTCTTTAACATTGACCTGAAGAGGCAGATAGACAGGGACTCGATTTAACAAAGCACACCCTCAACGTGGCGACACGGTCTAATGCCCCAGGGTCAGCTATACACGCTCTCAGAGGAGCAGGGTCTTAGGAGGCTAAGTGGGTAAACGGTCATTGGCATATCCCACCTGTTAGAATAGCGCCTGCAGACACATGCAGCTATTAGGGTCTTTCCAGTACACATCAGAGGATATCTCTGGCTTCAGACAATTTACAGTCCGCCATACAGCCGTGGCTCAGTTGGCAGCACCCTCGCCTCTGAGTCAGAAGGTTCAAGTCCCACTTCAGAGACTTGAGCACAAAAATCTAGACTGACACTCCAGTGCAGTACTGAGGGAGTGCTGCACTGTCAGAGGTGCCTTCTATCGGATGGGACGTTAAACCGAGGCCCCGTCTGCTCTCTCATAGATCAGACACTACGGCGAAGAAGAGCAGGGGAGTTATCCCCGGTGTCCTGGCCAATATTTATCCCTGAATCAACATCACTAAAACAGATTATCTGGTCATTATTGACATAAATCAGTCATTCATGAAAGAAAGACTTATGAAATAATACTGAGCGGCCTACGGGTGGCGCTGTCCAGGGAGAGTATAAATACTCGGGCACGGGCCCGGCTTGCGCAGGACATTCTTAACAGGAACTAGTGAAGGACACAACTAGACCTCCATGTTGCAACACAGTTGATTAAAGCTTTGTTTAACGCTTAGGCCAAGTGCCTAGTAGTTTTCTTACGTCAGTTATCACATTGCTGTTTGTGGGAGCTTGCTGGAAGCAAATTGGCTGCCACGTTTCCTACATTACAACAGTGACTACACTTCAAAAAGTACTTAATTGGCTGTAAAGCACTTTGGGGCGTACGGTGGTCGTGAAAAGTGCTATATAAATGCAAATCTTTCATACTGTTAGGGATGTGACAGCTGTCCTGCTTAAATACACAGCTACTTCGATACAATTCCCAGCGCAGCAGCAGCAGGAAAGGCTGTAACAGGTTTTTTTAAATCAATGGTGGGATTCCTAAAGTGGAAGGCATTGGTGATTATTGTACCCATCTCCCCGCCTCCACCCCAGCCCCCCCCAAACACGGTCCGTGCACATGTGAACCATTCATTATAGGAAAACATTACTCTTACATGAGACCATCAGTGTTAACACGCAGAACCGAACATTGAGAAATTCTGATTAAGTCTCATTAAACAATTCAGCATTTAATCACAGATGACAGAAAATTTGCTAAATGATGTACAAATTCCCCCATTTTCCTCGTTAGGCTTTACTCCCGGCAAACTGAAACTACCTCGGCTCAAAGCACAAAAATCTGGGCCGTGGTTTCCTTGTGTCTGCAATCAACGATAGGCCAACAGGAAAGACTGCATGGTTTGCATATTTTCTTTAGATATATGGTAGCAGTGGTTAACTTGCCTGTAAGCTGAACAAACAGAAGATGTATAATCCAATTCTTTAATACCAGCTCTACATGTCTATCCCTCTCTAGCTACTCCTAATTTAAAGAAAAGATATTGATAACTCTAATTTGGAAAAGCAAAATGCAAGCGTATGTAAGGGTACAAAATAAAGCTTCAATGAGCAAGGAACACTCTGACACGTGCAACGGCAATGTAAATGTGTTCGTGAAGAAATTCTTTACGTGGTATTTCTAGCAAGATTGCAAATATACTCAAGAAAATTCAACAATGCATTTCCAATGTTGATACACCTAGTGAACAGAGCAGTTCCTTCTCTCAACACTGGGCTGGAAATTACACACAGCAGTCAAAGAATAAAAGTTATTGACTTAATGTTGTGATTTCAAAATTGCACATTTGTTTGGAAAATGAAAGATTTGCATTTATTTAGCACTATCACATCTCTCAAAAATATCTAAAGTATTTCACATAAACTACAGTAACTGTTGGAAAATAGGCAACGAAAGCAGCCATTCTGCCCACAACCAGCATGTGGTGAAGACCAGTTAATCTGCCTTGGTGATTTTGGCTGAGGAGCAAATTGTTCGCCTCTTCAAATAGTGGATGAGACTTGATTTAACATTTACCTGAACAGACAAACAGACACTCGATTTAACATCTACCTCAACAGGCAGACAGAGACTCGATTTAATAACCACCTGAACAGGTAAACATGGACTCGATTTAACATCTACCTCAACAGGTAAACATGGACTCGATTTAACATCTACCTCAACAGGTAAACATGGACTCGATTTAACATCTACCTGAACAGGTAAACATGGACTCAATTTAACATCTACCTAAACAGGCAGACAGAGACTCGATTTAATAACTACCTGAACAGGTAAACATGGATTCGATTTAACATCTACCTCAACAGGCAGACAGAGACTCGATTTAATAACTACCTGAACAGGTAAACATGGACTCGATTTAACATCTACCTCAACAGGTAAACATGGACTCGATTTAACATCTACCTGAACAGGTAAACATGGACTCGATTTAACATCTACCTGAACAGGTAAACATGGACTCAATTTAACATCTACCTAAACAGGCAGACAGAGACTCGATTTAATAACTACCTGAACAGGTAAACATGGACTCGATTTAACATCTACCTCAACAGGTAAACATGGACTCGATTTAACATCTACCTGAACAGGTAAACATGGACTCAATTTAACATCTACCTAAACAGGCAGACAGAGACTCGATTTAATAACTACCTGAACAGGTAAACATGGACTCGATTTAACATCTACCTCAACAGGTAAACATGGACTCGATTTAACATCTACCTCAACAGGTAAACATGGACTCGATTTAACATCTACCTCAGCAGGTAAACATGGACTCGATTTAACATCTACCTCAACAGGTAAACAAAGAGTAAATTAGCAAAAAATATAAAAACAGATAGTAAGAGTTTTTATAGTTATATAAAAAGAAAAAGGGTGGCTAAAGTAAATGTTGGTCCCTTAGAGGATGAGACCGGGAAATTAATGGTGGGAAATATGGAGATCGCAAAAACACTGAATGAATATTTTATATCAGTCTTTACAGTAGAAGACACTAAGAATATCCCAACACTGGAAAAACAGGGGGCTAAAGGGGGGGAGGAGCTGAACACGATCAAAATCACTAAGGAAGTGGTACTCGGTAAAATAATGGGACTCAAGGCGAATAAATCACCTGGACCTGATGGCTTACATCCTAGGGTCTTGAGGGAAGTGGCGGTAGGGATTGTGGATGCATTGGTAATAATTTTCCAAAACTCCCTGGACTCGGCAATGGTCCCGGCAGACTGGAAAACTGCTAATGTAACACCCTTATTTAAAAAGGGCAGTAGACAGAAGGCTGGAAACTATAGACCGGTTAGCCTAACATCTGTGGTAGGTAAAATTTTGGAGTCCATTATTAAGGAGACAGTAACAGGACATTTGGATAATCATAATTTAATAGGACAAAGTCAGCATGGTTTTATGAAGGGGAAGTCATGTTTGACAAATTTGCTGGAGTTCTTTGAGGAAGTAACATATAGGGTGGATAAAGGGGAACCAGTGGACGTAGTGTATTTAGACTTCCAAAAGGCATTTGACAAGGTGCCACACAAAAGATTATTGCTTAAGATAAAAAATCACGGGATTGGGGGTAATATTCTGGCACGGATAGAGGATTGGCTATCTAACAGAAGGCAGAGAGTTGGGATAAATGGTTCATTCTCAGACTGGCAATCAGTAACTAGTGGTGTTCCGCAGGGGTCGGTGCTGGGTCCCCAACTCTTTACAATCTATATTAACGATTTGGAGGAGGGGACCGAGTGTAACATATCAAAGTTTGCAGATGATACTAAGATGGGAGGGAAAGTAGTGAGTGAGGAGGACATAAAAAACCTGCAAGGGGACATAGACAGGCTAAGTAAGTGGGCAGAGATTTGGCAGATGGAATACAATACTGGAAAGTGTGAGGTTATGCACTTTGGCAGGAAAAATCGTAGAGCAAGCTATTATCTTAATGGCAAGAAACTGGAAAGTACTGAAGTACAAAGGGATCTGGGGGTCCTGGTGCACGAAACTCAAAAGGTAAGTATGCAGGTGCAGCAAGTGATTAAGAAGGCCAATGGAATGTTGGCTTTCATTGCTAGGGGGATAGAATATAAAAATAGGGAGGTATTGCTTCAGTTGCACAAGGTATTGGTGAGACCGCACCTGGAATACTGCGTACAGTTTTGGTGTCCATACTTAAGAAAGGACATACTTGCTCTCGAGTCAGTACAAAGAAGGTTCACTCGGTTAATCCTGGGGATGAGGGGATGGACATATGAGGAGAGGTTGAGTAGATTGGGACTCTACTCATTGGAGTTCAGAAGAATGAGAGGCAATCTTATTGAAACATATAAGATTGTGAAGGGGTTGGATCGGGTGGATGCGGGGAGGATGTTCCCGATGATGGGTGAAACTAGAACTAGGGGGCATAGTCTTAGAATAAGGGGCTGCTCTTTCAAAACTGAGATGAGGAGGAACTACTTCACTCAGAGGGTGGTAGGTCCATGGAATATGCTGCCCCAAAAAGCTGTAGAAGCTACATCATTACATAAATTTAAAACAGAAATAGACAGTTTCCTAGAAGTGAAGGGAATTAAGGGTTATGGGGAGCGGGCAGGAATTTGGACATGAGTCTAGGTCCGGATCGGTCATGGCCCTGTGGGTAGCGGAGCGGGCCCAGGGGCCGTGTAGCCTGATCCTGCTCCTATTTCGTGTGTCTAATTCTGTTAGATTCAGGAGATGGTTCTGTGATAGTGGATTGGCGGTTAGGATCAGATCAGCCATGATCTTATTGAATGGCGGAGCAGGCTCGAGGGGCCGATTGGCCTACTCCTGCTCCTATTTCTTATGTTCTTATGTTCTAAGAGTCAATTTAACATCTATCTGAACAGGCAGACAGAGACTCGATTTAACATCTACCTGAACGTATAATTGGCAAATGAACTTCCACATAGATAAATGTGAGGTATTACATTTTGGTAAGAGAAATAGGGAGGTCATATATTAATTGGAAAATAAGAATCTAAATGGGGCAGAGGAGCAAACAGATCTGCGAGTACAAATTCACAAATCGAGAAATGCAAGGGTATACCTGTCAAGAAAGGATGAACAAGCTGGGTCTCTTTTCTCTTGGAAGGCTGAGGGGTGACCTAATAGAGGTCTTTAAAATTATGAAAGGTTTTGATAGAGTGGATACAGAGAGAGTGTTTCCACTTGTGGGGAAGAGCAAAACTAGAGGCCATCAATATAAGATAGTCACCAAGAAATCCAATAGGGAATTCAGAAGAAACTTCTTTACCCAAATAGTGGTGAGAATGTGGAACTCGCTACCACAGGGAGTGGTTGAAGTGAATAGTTTAGATGCATTTAAGGGGAAGCTAGATAAGCACATGAGGGAGAAGGGAATAGAGGATTATGCTGATAGATTTAGATGAGGAAAGACGGGAGGAGGCTCGAGTGGAGCATAAACGCCAGCATCGACTGGTTGGGCCGAATGGCCTGTTTCTGTGCTGTATGTTCTGTGTAATTCTATGTAACAGACAGGGACTCGATTTAACATTTACCTGAATAGGTAAACAGGGACTTGTTTTAACATCTGTCGGCAGTGCATATTTCCCTCAGTGCTGCACTCCAGTCTCAGCTTGAGATGACCTTGGTGTGACCCAGAACATTACTAACTGATCTAAGCTGACACATGAGCCCCTAAATTTTGAGACTGCTCCTCGGGTACAGTCTCCCTCACCTGGAGCACAGATCTGGGAATCAGGAATGGAGGTCAGCGTACCCTGAGCTGTGGCATTCCCAATTTTCCAGGCATTCATGGTAGTCATCAGGAAAATCAGCAGTAGCATCACTCTTCGCACTCAATTGCCCAATTGGTGCCCCAGGTAAATGAGACACCGCACTGGGAGCACAGTCCCCCAGTTGTTGGGGCTAAGGTCTCACTTATTTTAAACATTTTCATTTCTACTTTCCTCAACTCCTCAATTCATGTGTGAGTTTATTTTTGAAAATTGCCTCGAAAGCTCAGGCATGATCTTACTTTCTCCCCAATTTAAATTCCTGAATAAATCCTACAAATCGATATTTCACCTGTCTACTATTCCTGTATTTGTGTCTCGGGACATTTCGTACTTAATTATTACTCCAGACCCATTAGTTAACACTGTGCTGCTTAAACAATTTTCAATTTTGGGTACAGTCAGGCTCTGGTGGCACTTTTGCTGTTAACAACCCATGTGTCACACTTGACACATTCATTCACAAACTCATTAGTACAATTGTTTGAGGCCCACTGTGTACTTTTAAAAGCTTCTACCATAGTGCAATGAGAACCTGATAAGATCACCTGGGCAGAACAGAATGAAAGTATTTTTCACACAAAGGGTAGTGGAAATCTGGAACTCTCTCCCCCAAAAAGCTGTTGCGACTGGGGGGGGTCAATTGAAAATTTCAAAACTGAGATTGATAGATTTTTGTTAGGCAAAGTGTATTAAGGGTTACAGAACCAAGGCAGGTGGAGTTGAGCTACAGATCAGCCATGATCTAATTGAATGGCGGAGTGCCTAGAACTAGGGGGCGTAGTCTCAGGATAAGGGGTCGGCCATTTAAGACTGAGATGAGGAGGAATTCCTTCACTCAGAGGGTTGTGAATCTTTGGAATTCTCTGCCCCAGAGGGCTGTGGATGCTGAGTCTTTGAGTATATTCAAGACTGAGATAGATAGATTTTTGGACTCTAGGGAATCAAGGGATATGGAGATCGGGCAGGAAAGTGGAGTTGAGGTCGATGATCAGCCATGATCTTATTGAATGGCGGAGCAGGCTCGAGGGGCCGTATGGCCTACTCCTGCTCTTATTTCTTATGTTCTTAACAGGCTCGACAGGCTGAATGGCCGACGCCGGTTGCTATGTTCCTATATTAGTAACAAGATATGATTTTTAAAATTATTTGTTTTCAGAATTTGAGCATTGTTGGCTCGGCTGCATTTATTGCCCATCCCTGGTTGCTCTGGGAGGTGGTGGTGGTGGGCCTCCTCCTTGTACCCCTGCACTCTTTGGGATGCTCCCCCTGAATGTTAGGCAGAGAGTTCCAGCATATTGAGCCAGTTGTAAAGTTAGGATAGTGTGTAACTTGAAGGGGATCTTGTAGGTGACGGCGTTCCCATAAAATTGGACGAAGTTTGGTGAGTTGCTGCAGTGCGTTCTGTAGATTGTGCATTCTGCAACTGTAATACGCCAGTGCTGGAGTGGATGCATACTGAGTCCAGTGGTAGGGGCACCGATTAAGCAAACTGCTCTACTCTGTCAGTTTATTTCCCCATTGCTCTAACTGGGTGGAGATGAAGCTTTAGATTATCCACCTTTGGTCGGTCATTCATTGAATCTTCTTCAATTGTCACATGAATTTGTATCAGGGATGGAATCTGAGGGGATCCTCGAGTGTCAGTCAGGCCATCAGATTTCTATCCAACGCTGCCTCCGCAAGATCCTGCAAATCTATTGGCAGGATAGGCGCACCAATGTCAGTGTTCTCGCTCAGGCCAACATCCCCAGCATTGAAGCTTTGACCACGCTCAATCAGCTTCGATGGACGGGTCACATTGTCCACATGCCCGATACGAGACTCCCAAAACAAGCGGTCTACTCGGAGCTCCAGCACGGCAAGAGAGCCCCAGGTGGGCAGAGGAAACGCTTCAAGGACACCCTCAAAGCCTCCTTGAAAAAGTGTAACATCCCCACCGTCACCTGGGAATCCCTGGCCCAAGACCGCACAACGTGGAGGAGAAGCATCCGGGAAGGCGCCGAACACCTCGAGTCTCTTCGCCGGGAGCAAGCGGAAGCCAAGCACAAACAGCGGAAGGAGCGCAGGTCAACCCAAGCACCCCACAGACCCGCCCCTTCAACCACCATCTGCCCCACCTGTGACAGAGACTGTAGGTCCCGCATTGGACTCATCAGTCACCTGAGAACTCATTTTTAACGTGGAAGCAAGTCATCCTCGGTTCCGAGGGACTGCCTAAGAAGAAGAAGATCCGTCTGGGGACAGGCACAGTGAGTACAGCATCCTAAGAATTTTTCCATATTTGTTGACACTTGCATTTTATTTCTACAAATAAAAAATGTTTGCTGCAGTATTTTCCCTTTGAGTAGCTGGTTCTGTCTTTCGGAAGACACAACTGAGAGTCCCAGGGCGGCTCTTAATATTTTCAGAGGGGCACCCACACATAATAGCTTAACTCTGGTATCACACAGAGGCCAGGAAGGGTGCGGTTTTCCCCCAGATCCTGCTCTACAGGTAAGGTTTCACGCTGCTGTCACACCTCAGTCTTCTAAAGGAGGCTGTGGCAGAGAAAATGCCTCAAAGAAACTAGGTACAGACACGCACAAGAAATGGGAGGTTTAGAGGAAAGGTGCGAGGTTTGTACGGCGAGGTGGAATTACATTCAGTGAGCAGAGATGATCATACCTACATTCTATCTCCTTCATTCAACTTTCATTACATACAAATGAATTATGCAATAGCAACAGAGGGACTAGAGATGGAAGCTCGATTACTTCATTTTGAAGCCTGCTTGTAGCATCGAAGAGTCATAGGGGAAAAATTCGGTATCGACCATTTTGGGGCACTAACTTTAGCGCCGGTGAATTGAGCTTTAGCGCCCAAAGAGGGAAGTGGAGCGCTAAATCAAGCTCACCACTTCCTTCTTAGGGTGCTAACGTTGGAGAGCGGGGCGGAGACTTCAGCGTTCAAAAGCTCCTTCCCTCCCTAAAGGGAAGGGCCATCGCTGCAGGCTCTGCAATTTAAAAAGTACCTACCTGGACCACCAAGGCAGCCGCTCAAGCAGTGTGCCAGGCTGATCGATCGCGGGCAGGAACCCGCGAAAAAAACTAGAACAGGAAAGGTATGTTTTTTTCCACTTACCTCGGCCACTTCGCCTTTAATCATCGCCCCCGAAGCGGCCCGACGCACGCCTCCTGCAGCTCTCGGTGTTTTCGACTGGCGCTGCTGCAGGGGGCGGAAGTCAATTTCGGGTCCGGGCCGCTACTGGGGCGATGCGCACGACAAAGACACCATGATCTCCATCGCCGCAAAACTCCTGCTGAATATGGTGGGAGTCGATGTCAGCTAACGGGAGGCACAAAGGCACCCACTTTCACCATCAAAGAATTACATAAAATCTACAGCACAGAAACAGGCCATTCAGCCCAACTGGTCTATGCTCCACATGAGTCTCTTCCCACTCTAATTACCACCTTCCACCTTGAAGTCAATGGAAATGAAAATGGGGAGAGACGTATAACGGGCGATCAATGCCCCCCCGTAAGCTGCCCTGCCTCCTGCGTGGCCTGCCTCCCGCAATGCGCAGCCCATTCAAATTTTTGCGCCTGAGCGGTACCTACAATGCGGCCGTGCGGTTTCGTGGCAACACTGCGGCTGATCCAATATCGCCCGTTTTACTCTATCGCCCCAAATCAAAATTACCCCCCATAATTCCTCTCTACAGCACGTATTCTCTCCTTCACCAATATTGCCACTCCCCCTCCTTTCTTATCTATTCTGTCCCTCCTAAAAATATCATAGCCCAATATTTATATTCCCCTCCTGTCCAGTTTGCAGCCAAGTTTCTGTTATTATTAAACTGTATCTTCCTGTAACATAATTGCTTCTAATTCCACCAGTTTATTTCTCACACTCTGAGCATTGCAATACATACACTTTGGGGGAAAAATTCGGATGCTTTGCACCTCCCGTTAGGGCGCAAAGCAACTAGCGCCCGGGCGTGGCGATGTTTGCGCCGCTCGCGAAATTGACCAGACATTTTGTGGCGGTGCTAAACGTGTGGGCAGCACGGTAGCATAGTGGTTAGCACTGTTGCCTCACAGCGCCAGGGACCCGGGTTCAAATCCGGCCTCGGGTGACTGTCTGTGTGGAGTTTGCACATTCTCCCCGTGTTTGCGTGGGTTTTCTCCGGGTGCTCCGGTTTCCTCCCAGTCCAAAGATGTGCGGGTTAGGTTGATTGGCCATGATAAAAAATTGACCCTTAGTGTTAGGGGGGATTAAATACGTGGGGTTACGGGGATAGGGCTTGGGTGGGATGGCTGTCGGTGTAGGGACCGGGTGCTAGGGTTTGGATGATCAGCCATGATCTTGTTGAAAGGCGGAGCAGGCTCGAAGGGCCGAATGGCCTACTCCTGCTCCTATCTTCTATGTTTCTATGTTTACCGCCACGATCCCCTGCGTCCGCAGATCATGAAGTCAGTCGAGTGTGCAACGCCCCGGTAGCGCCCCGGACCGGATATTGAGTGGCGCCTTACCGCCTGCCACTAGCAATGACAGGTTGAGGGGAGCATTTTGCAGTCGGGAAGGGACTGGGGGAGTGCTATTTAAAGGCGACCGCTTCCTGCCTTGTTTTGTCGGCGACATTTTTGCACCACGCATTCTGAGAAAGAGAGACTTCTGGAGAGATTCAACGCTGTGTGAAGGAGTTTGGGGTACTGAGCAGCACTTTGCAGGTTCATTTTGATTTGACCTCCCTTGCATCGATTTAGAAGAGACTATGGGGGCTGCACTCTGAGCTCTTTCCCTGGGCCTCTCCATTGTTCTGTCCAGCAGATTTGATGTACAGGTCTCTCCAGGCCGAGATTCAAGGCTGCAATGAGCAGGGTGTGGATGGAGAGCAAGATCGACCCTCCCCTTTAAGAACTGGCTGGCGCCAGTGTGTCTGTGTTCTATTGCTAACTGACATCACTTGAGCTTTGCCAGCACTCTGAGTTAGCGCCTCGCTCCTCGGTGTTAGCGCCTGAAGAGAGGTGTGTAGCGCCTGATTTAGCGCTTCAATCACCTCCAGGGGCGACAGAAGCCAAGTCTGCAGTCGGAGGCAATAATTAGCGCCAGGCGCTAAACTTTGCGCCCGGCCGATAATTGCGCCCCAAATGGGACGATACCGAATTTCTCCCCCTTTATCTGTTTGTTCATATTTAATGCTGCTCCTGTCTTGATAATTTTTGTACAAGCGAACAGCTCATTCATTTATCTCCTTTCCCCACTTAGAACTGGCCGATTTAATTTTCTTCCTCTACTTCCTTTATTCCTTCTGTTGCAATCCTTTTTGCTAAATTCTTTTTTATTTTTATATTTACCTCATCTATTTCTACCTTCTCTACTTGCCCTTTCCTGGTGTCAGCCGTGGCTCAGTTGGTAGCATGCTTGCTTCTGAGTCAGGAGGTTGTGGGTTTAAGTCCCACTCCAGAGACTTGGGCACATAATCTAGATTGACACTTCAGTGCAATACTGAGTGAGTGCTGCACTGTCAGGGTGGGTTTTTCAGGTGAGATGTTAAACTGAGGCCCCGTCTGCCCTCTCAGGTGGATGTAAAAGATCCCCTGGCTCTCGTTTGAAGAGCAGGGGAGTTATCCCCGGTGTCCTGGTCAATATTTATCCCACAACCAACATCAACAAAAACAGATTATCCAGTCTTTAACTTATTGCAGTTTGTGGGATCTTGCTGTGCGCAAATTGGCTGCCACGTTTCCTACACTACAACAGTGACTACACTTCAAAACTCCTGCGGTTGTGAAAGGCACGATATAAATGCAAGTCTTTCATTTTTATTCTTTTCCTTTTGATTGCTTTTATTTTCCATGCCCCTTCATTCATCGTTTAAATAACTCTTCACTTCCCTATTTATGCACTTTGTCAGTTCATTGGGTGCATTTCTTTTTGGTGTCGCCCATCCTTGCAGAATAGCTCCCATCTTCCTCAGACCTGGTGCCAATGCCCCATAAAACAGAAAACCTTTTCCTGATGCCACCCCTTTTAGCTGTGTGTTGTGCTCCCTAATTTTATTATCTTTTCCCTGTTCTAGTGCATTGATGGGGGATTAATCTGGAGATTACCCACCTTGAAGTCCTGCCCCCAAACTTACTTCCTAAACTCCTTTTGCAGGGCATTGGGGAGCAGTGTTCCTAGAAACTGGGAATGCATTCCAGGGGTTTGCGAGTACTGAGAGGGAATCCCAAGAAATGGAAGTGGGAGTTTAAAAAAAATATTCATTATGGGGATATGGGGATCACTGGCAATGTTGGCATTTATTGCCCATCTCCAATTGTCCTCGGAGATGGTGAGCCTTCTCCTGGTGTCTTGTTTTACACACTTTGTATAAAACTATAAATTGCAGGACAACGGAGTATTACAGTTTAACTCTTTTATTAAGCATTAGGCCTGTGATCTTACTCATAGCAGCATCATTGGGGAAAGAATGGCATTAGGACCCCTAGCCTGGGTCTTCCAAACAATAGTAGTCCTTACAGATGCCTGCAGGCCAATGACAACTCAGCATGTGATCACATGTGAATATAATAGGTATTCCTTACAGATGCCTGCAGGCCAATGATAATTCAATATGCAAATGTTACACCTGGAACCGCTGCAGTCCATGTGATGAAGGTACTCACACAATGCTTTTAGGTCGGGAGTTCCGGGATTTTGATCCACTGACGATGAAGGAACAGGATGGTGTGTGACTTGGAGAGGACCTTGGAGGTGATGGCAGCCCCATGCACCTACTGTCTTTGACCTTCTAGGTGGTGGAGCTTGTGGGTTTGGGAAGTACTGCCGAAGAAGCCTTGGTGAGTTGCAGCAGTGCATCCTGTAGATAGTACACACTGCAGCCAGGGAGTGGGTGCTTAAGGAGAGACATCTTGGGAAAAGGGTTTTGGTGCATTGTGGGAGCAGAGTCTGGCAGTATTGGGTGTTTCTGGGATCTGACAGTATTGTAGGAGAGCAGGGCCTTATTGGGGAAGAGGGACCCAGGAGAATGGGACCCAAACTTCCCTTGGCCCTTTCAGATCATTGGGTAATAACCATCCTCCAACTGCATTCCTGCCCATCAGCCTTCTCCCCTAATCCATCCACAGCCCTTCCTGTGCACTTAGGCAGCCCCTTCCCACCATCTTTCCATCCGCAATGGTTTCCGTGTTTACATTCCTTCCTTAAAGCATTTAAGGGTAAATTTTATGATTCTTAAAATGGGTGGAAAATCACAGACTGGGGTTGCGCAATTTTCCAATATGTAATCGCAGTAAATGTCAGTGCATAGGAGTGCAAAATTTATCCTTTAGAGCACTATTAGTGAGTTTGCCAACTTATACAATCTTGAGTAACCATTGACTTCCATTAACCAATAAAAATTACCTCATCAAATGGTCAAAAGTTCACCATTCCGAATTTATATTAAAAAATCCTTAAGCCTCAAAAATGGTTCAGAAAAGAGTATTTTGAACTGAATTTTCAATAGAGAAAGGTGGACAACTAAAAAGAAACACATTCTCAAGAAACAATCTTTGGTTTGGTTTCTAACAGTAAACAAAAATTAAATAACATACAGGCTAAATATATCCTTTTATATGAGTGCCATACATACACAAAACCAGTTGATGTACTGCAGCCATTTGAGTTCACTGTTGGTGGAGCCCTGGGCCATACTCTTCAGGAGCCCAGAAGATGGATTTCCAATTGTACTGCTGTTAACATACGTTGTTCGCATGATTCAGTTTCTATTGTATGTTAGCTGTATATCTGTATTTATTACCATTTGACATTGTTACAACTTTTATTAAGATCTGTTGTAAATGAAAAAGATTGGGCCGATACCGTAATTATTAACAATCTACCTCACAATTTAAGCTGCTCCTGCTCGGCACGTTAATTGCAAGCCCCTTTTGTTGGCATGCAGTCAAAATATGAGAGAGAAACAATCATGCAGCTTCTATGAGGCAGATTACATTCTCCAAATGCAGTTTAGCACTGCTGCCAGTACTGGAATATAAATTCAGGGTCTGTATGTTTATCGGTCCCAAAAGATTACTTGTTTATAAATATGGAGATTCGTTTAACGTGGAAAACATAGCTGTAAACATAAAGCAGAACAGCAAAGCATTCTTTGGGCCAAAACCCAGAGGACTGGAAAATAGCAAATGTGACTCCCATTCTTCAGGAGTAAACAAAGAGTGCATAGAGGGATTGACCCACTAAACAGTGACAATGGGGAAGTCGTGTCTGAAGATAGGAGAGATTGCTGGAAAACGTAACCGTGGTTTTTCAGCAGCGTTCTCGAAAGAAATGAGGGGAGAAATCCCAGAACTGGGGGTACAGTTTCACGGTGAATGTAGAGGACATATTGGGGATGTTGCGGAAGCTCAGCTCCTGGCTCTGACAACATTCATCCCAGGGTTCTGCACAAATCAGCTCAAATGACTCTGAGTCCTCTTGTAGATATGTTCACTGGACTCGGGCCAAAACCCAGAGGACTGGAATATGTGAATCCCATCTTCAAAAAAGCGGCGGGTGATGAACCATCAAATTATAGAGCTGGAAGCCTTACTTCCACTGTTAAGAAAGCATTTGAAAGTATTATGAGCGATAATATAAGGGAGCATCTTGAGGGGCATGAGTTCATCCGAGACAGTCAGCATGGTTCACGGAGTGGGAGGTCATGAGTGACTAATCTTTTGGATTTTCTGGGTCAAAATCCTGGAACACCCTCCCGAACAGCCCTGTGGCGGTACCTTCACCACATGGACTGCAGCGGCTCACCACCACCTTCTCAAGGGCAATGAGGGATGGGCAATAAATGCTGGCCTTGCCAGCGACGTCCACATCCCAGGAATGAATAATAATGAAAAAATGTCTTTGAGGAGACGACAAGCTCAGTAGATAAAGGAGAGTCAATGATTGTTGTCTACCTGGATTTGAGAAAGGCATTTGACACTGTTCCACATAATAGGCTACTACACAAGGTCCAAATCCATGGGATAGATTGGAATATACTAAAATTGATTGGCTAATGGTTGGTTGGTAGACAACAATGAGTATCTGCATGGGCAAGTATCATGTTGGCAGCCCATTACCAGTGGAATGCCACAGGTTTAATGTAGGGCCCACTGTTGTTCATAATTTCTATATATGATTTAGAAGAAGAAATTGTGTCCAAAGTGTCCAAATTTGCAGATGATACCAAATGATGAATATCACTATCAAAAGGATCTTGATAAGTTCAATCAGTGGGCGAAGAAATGGCAAGCGGAATTTAATACGAGGAAATGCAAGGCTATGGAATTTGGCAGAGGGAAGGTTGATGTAGATTATTTGCTGAATGGGAATGTGACTGAGGTATGAGGTCCTTGAGAGAGATCTTGGGGTTTTAGTGGATAGATCACTAAACCATCAGCACAATGTTCCAAGGTATTAGAAAAGCAAACAGAATATTGGGACATAGAGCAAGGTGTATAACATACAAATCCAGAGAACTCATTTTAAAATTGTATTTGGCCCTGGTGAGATCACACCTGGAGTACTGCGGCAGTTTTGATGTGATAGATTAATCCTAGAGGACAACAGAAAGACACAAAAAGTATAATACACTGTTTTAAAATACATGCAAATAGCAGAAGTGATTCCTTTGATCATTGGTATATTAACAATATTTGAGATAATGTGACATCATAGGAAAAAACTAAACAGAAGCAGTACACTCATTACTGACCTTGTTATAAACTGGTTGAGCTCTAGTGGCACTGCTTGTGGGTAGGCCAGGACCGGGAATGTGGCTTCTAGTTTACTGCAATCCTGCTGCAACCTTAACATGACAACTGTTCACGCACTGCTGTCATATAGCAAATGTACTGAAGCAATACATCACCTCGCTGACATGTAACTGTAACCAGGGTTCCACAACTACAGAAGTCGCTGCAGAATCGAGTGCCCACCAAAGAATCTTTGGGGGAAAAATTTGGTTGCTTTGTGCCTCCCGTTAGCGCCCCAAGGGGACACGAACGAGGCGCAAAGCAACTAGCGCCCGGGCATGGTGCCACTATCGCCTCCCATGAAATTTAGCGGGAGGTTAGCGGCAGCGGTAGCCGGTAGCGCCCCACGATGCTGCGCCTCCAGCAATGATGTCATCACCGTGCGCAGTGCCCCGCTCGCGCCCTGGCCGCAAACTTGGCTCGCCTACCGCCGGACGCTATGTCTGACAGGGTCAGGGGGGTGTTTTTGCGGCCGGGGCGGTGATAATTAAAGGGCTGGTGCCGGGCGGCCATTTCTTTTTGGGCCGCCTGTCAGCACCTGCCACCTCTCACCTGCTCCTGCGGGGTGCCGGCCGCGATCGGTCAGCCTGGCACTCCTCTTGAATGCCTGGCTCTTTTGCCAGCACCCCGCTCCCCGGTGCGCTAGGCACCTCCCCTTTAATCAGGGGTGGGAGGCCTATAATACCTACGTGCCAGCACACATGGTGCTGTTGCACATAGCGCTGCGATATTCAATGGGAGCACCCCAAGAGGGGGAGCGCTTCCAGTAGCGCCCCGCCTCCTGCTTGGGACGCTACCATTGAATTTCGGGCGCTAACCTTTTTGGGGCGCTAAAGGTAGCACCCTGGTGAAGATATCGTCCTAAAGGGGGCGTGAGCCAATTTCCCCCCTTTCTTTTTGCCCTTGTTTTCATTCCCCAAATAATTTACCCCACTGTAACTGTATTGGAGAAAACATCTGGTCTGTCAATACTGATACCTGGTGCTCTGATTTCAAAATGATTTCAGGTGACACTAATCTTTCAATCCCTGTTGAAACACAGTTCTTTAATCACCATGCGGTAGAGTTTCCGCTCGGTTGTGCTGTTTTTTTTCGGTGCAATTCACGTGACCGGCATAAAACATTGCAGAGTTTTAAGTGCAAGTTACACTCAGCCCAACTCGGGTTTCCACGAGCTTTGGCGCTGGTTTAAGAAACATCGCCCTGGAAGCCGGCCCTGCCCACAAAACTGGCCACGCCCCGATCGAATTAATCACCATGGGGAGTTTCCGCTAATTGCGCTCATTTGCAGGCCTTCGAGGAGGTTTTAAAAATTAAGCTGGAACGTTTGGGCGCACGGACACTAATGGGCACGATTTAAAACCTTTTGAATGTAATTTTTTTTAAAATTTACTAAGAAACTGACTTAGTACTGTAAACTGTACCCCAATATAACTAGAAAATGGTTCTGTATATTTTTTTAAAGTCATTTTCAGTCTTTTAAAATCAGGTTACTCACAGGTGGTGGATAGGCACAGTGATTTAAAAAGCTTATTTTTTGTGCTAAACCCATTTTCAGCCGTATTAATCAAGTTACCACTCTTAAATATGTCAGGGAATATTTTTTAAAGCAATTTTTTTTTTAAATTACGTTTTGAAAACACGGCCAAATTGTGCTGGTCCATGACAAGTTTTGCGTTGGTCGATAAGCAAATGAGTTTGAGCGTAAGCTCGAGTAAACGAGACACTTCGCAAAAACAAGCGCAATTTGGGGCACAGCTTGCGCCCGGAAGGCCGGCTGCGCCCAAAGCGGAAACTCTACCTCCACGTGTTTGACACCCTGCAGGTGAACGGAGCAAGGCAGGAAATTCATCAGGGCTACACAGCCCGACTGATCTCAGCTCCTGAATCAGTTGGTTTTGCGAGATTCGTTTAGCAGGTCATTTTACAAAGAATTATACGTGCAGGAATTAACGAGCTAAAAAATCAATGGGGGTTAGAAGACTGGTGTCCGCCAACACCATTTCAAATCACAACAGCAGGTTACTAGGTATTACTAGTACCTAACATTTGGCTACCACTTTACATCTAGCTGTCTCAACCTAGTTAGATGAAAAGACAGAAAATGCTGCATCATCACGGATTACTGCAGGGTCATCAGTTTCTATACAGGGAAGAGCATAGTTCTGAAACACGACCCTGTCTTTTCTCTTTACAGATGCCGTCAGAGCTGCTAAGCATGTTTTTTGTGTCTTGATTTCAAATTTCCAGCATTTACAATTGTTTTCCATTTTCTTTTTTAGTGGAGACACGGCTCGGCATTAAATGGCAGCTACTACTGCTGGTACAGCACAGTAAACAGCTTTTAAACTGTTTAAAACGCACGCTTTTTCTACAGAAAAGGCACCTGTTTAGCCCTGTTTTTATGCAGTATTTTAATTATACACGTTATGCAAGCAGCTCTCCCCTGGCATTGTTCATGGTGAGGGAGAAGATACGCTGAAGTGTGAAGTCTTGTGTTCGGCTAAAGTATGCCAGAAGGCAAATGTAATGCCGATAGGAAGTACGTGCTGTATGCAAGACTTAGCGGGGATAATTCGGTTGCTTTGCGCCTCCTGTTGGCGCAAAGCAACTAGCGCCCGGGCGTGGCGCTGCCAACGCCTCCCGCAAAATTCAGCGGGAGGTTAGCGGCAGCGGTAGCCGTTAGCGCCCCGCGGAGCTGCGCCGTCGGCGATGACATCATTGCCGTGCAGACGCCCCGGCCGCGATTTTCGGTAGCGCCCCCCGACTTACCGCCGGACGCTATGTCCGATGGGGTCAGGGGGGCCTACCTGCGGCCGGGGCGGCACTAATTAAAGGCGAGGTGCCGGGCGGCCATTTTTGTTGCTGGCCTCCTGCCAGCACCTGCCCCCGTTGCCGTCCCCGGCCTCCTCTGCAGCCCCCCTGTGGAGTGCCGGCTGTGCTCCGTGAGCCCGGCACTTCTCTTGAGTGCCGGGCTCTTTTGCCGGCACTCCAATCCCTGTTGCCCCTGCTGGGCCCCGGAGCGCGCTGTGCAAGGCCCCTCCCCTTTAAGAAGGGGAGGAAGGCCTGCAGTACCGCGGCATGTCGCGTCGCAATATTCCCTCGTAGCGCCCCAAGAGGGAGGCGGGGCGCTTCCAGTTGCGCCCTGCTTCCCTCTTGGGGCACTACCGATGAATTTCGGCCGCGGGGGTGCTAATTTTTCGGGGCGGCGAAGTTAGCGCCCCAAAGGGGGCGCGACTCAATTTTTCCCCCTTAGGTACTGGCCCAGGCATTGATGGAGAGGGACAGCTCATGACACGGGCATCTCGCGACGCGCCCTGTTAGTGAGACTCACCCTTCAGCTCCAACTTTTTTGTGCCCTAACTTGCTGGAAGTGTGAGCTTATAATGGCGTGGCGAGTGCAATGGGGCATTTGGGACCCTGGTGAACGACGGGACCAACAGTCTATCTCCTTAACTAATGTGATTTAAGGACTGAGGAAGAAACAGAGGGGGAAAAATTCGCGTTCGCCAGCAACGTTGCCGGTGTCCGGCAACTGCAGTGAACGGCCGCTGGAAATGGCCGCAATGCTAACTGAGTGAAATTGGTCTGGGGGGCATGGCGATAGGTGGCGCAGCGCTCACCTTCCATACAACGCCATCCTGGTGGCGTTGCTGGAGTGATCGGGACAAAGTTCCTGTCCAGGTCCAGCATTACAGCTTCTCACAGCCTCTGAGAGCGACGCTGTGGCGCTCGCAGGGAATTGTGGGTAATGAAGAGGTCTGAGAATTAAAGGGGCCACGCACACTGAAGCAATACAAAATAAAATGCAGTGAATCAATACATTTTTCAGCCCTTTCTGCCTTTTAATAAATAGTCAATTTTTAAAAGAAGTTCCAAATGTGAATATTCAGCTGTTAAAGCTGAATTACCTTCCTAACCTCAACAAATGGGAAAACTGCCTCGGCACTACCACAAATGGCTCAGCAAGCCAGGGACGGGGCACGGAGGGTCTCTCACGCAGCACTCCAGCTTTGTGCAGGAGGTCAACACTGCAAGAGCGGCCCTCTACCCACAGGGGCCAGGAGGCCCTCCAGAAAGATTGATGTGGGAGTACATCACCGAGGCCATCACTGCCAGCAGTGTCGCCCCCCACCACCTGGCTCCAGTGCCCAAAGAAGCTTCATGACCTCAGCCCACTGGTCAAGGTCAGTGAAAGCATCTTCAAAATCTGTCTCCTACCAACTGCGCCACTAGTCTCACACGCTGCTCAATGCACAACCTCCAATCACTCACCTACCAACAATCTGCACCACTGATGAGGCACATCTCCCATTCCTAGCCTCACCTCACCCTCAGACGGTGCAGACCATTCTTGGCAGGAGCACGGTTGAGCTCTTGGCTAGCGGCGGGGCTGAAAGGATACAAGATGCAGGTATCCTCGTACATTACCCTCCTCCTGGCATGCACCTCTTGCTTTCCCGCCCTCCTGTCAGCACAACCCCACCCTTGTGCCTTCCTCATTTCACACACCCAAGAAACGCAGCCTGCCCAGCCAGTGGGTCAACAAGGAGAGGCAGCCTGCCCAGCTAGTGGGTCAACAAGGAGAGGCAGCCTGCCCAGCCAGTGGGTCAACAAGGAGAGGCAGCCTGCCCAGCCAGTGGGACTGCAGGTGCATGAGTCCATCCCGGATATCCCGGCCACAAAGGGGCTGTCTGGGATGCATCTTTCCATCTGATTCCTCCTCTGTGGCTTCCTCCTCTTCTGCATCTTCCTCTTCTCTCTGCAAGCGGATGCTGTAAATGTGAATTGACTGCATAAAATGCTGGAAATACTCAGTTGGTCAGGCGGCATGTCGACCTGAGACGTGAACTCTGTTTTTCTCTCCACGTACGTTGCGTGACCTTCTGAGTATTCGCAGCATGTTCTGTCTTCTCAAAGGCCTTCATTTACCATCCGAGCCTTTGCTAGCATCCAGCAGCACTCCCTACACACTTAAAAAACTTTTCCCATCTATTGCAGCAAGCCACCACTTCAACAAAATCAAAAAATTCCCAGTCCAAACCCGAAAATTCAAACTTGCCTGAATGATGTGTGTGTCCATTTAAGAGCTGCAGACACTGCCACTGTCAGCCTGCTAACCTGGCGTGCTTAGGACCCCCTAGGGACGAAATTTGCGTTGATGACATTAAGTCGGTATTGCACGCCGATTGACGTCACCATGCCGCCATTTAATTTTTGCAGGGCGCTGCAAGTTACCGGCTACGTAAAGAGGAAGAGGAATATGGCGGCTGCTGTGAGACCCGCCACCACTGGCATTTCATGGTGCTACGAAGTGGCGGTGAGTACATGAATTTCTAGCCCGGAGGAACAACGGAGAAGGAAATAGGGTGCATTAGAGTCAAATCAGGTGCAGAAAGAAATACAGAGGAAAATAAATATTGGATTAAGAGAGAGGTAAAAAAAAGTCACAAAGGAAAAGTAAGAAAAACATTTAAAATTTAAAAAAGCTCTAACAATAATTTACTACCTGTAAGAATGAGACTCCACAGTTGAAAATAGAAACATAGAAACATAGAAGATAGGAGCAGGAGTAGGCCATTCGGCCCCTCGAGTCTGCTCCGCCATTCAATGCAATCATGGCTGATCATTAAAATTCAGTACCCTGTCCCTGCTTTCTCCCCATATCCCTTGATCTCTTTAGCCTTAAGAAATATATCTAACTCCTTCTTGAATATATTTAATAAATTGGCCTCTACTGCCTTCTGTGGTAGAGAATTCCACAGGTTCACCACTCTCTGGGTGAAGAAATTCCTCCTCATTTCAGTCCTAAATGGCTTACCCCTTATCCTTAGACTGTGACCCCTGGTTCTGGACTCCCCGACCATCGGGAACATCCTTCCTGCATCTAGTCTGTCCAGTCCTGTCAGAATTTTATAAGTTTCTATAAGATCCCCTCTCATTCTTCTAAACTCCAGCGAGTATAAGCCCAATCGACCCAATCTCTCCTCATACATCATTCCTGCCATCCCAGGTATCAGTCTGGTGAATCTTCGCTGAAATCCCTCCATGGCAAGAACATCCTTCCTCAGATAATGCGACCAAAACTGCACACAATACTCAAGATGTGGTCTCACCAAGGCCCTGTAAAACTGCAGCAAGACTTGTTCCTGTACTCAAACCCTCTCGCTACCAAGGCCAACATACCATTTGCCTTCTTAACCGCCTGCTGCACCTGCATGCTTACCTTCAGCGGCTGGTGCACAAGGACACCCAGGTCTCGTTGCACTTCCCCTTCTCCCAATCTATTGCCATTCAGATAATAATCTGCCTTCCTGTTTTTGACACCAAAGTGGATAACCTCGCATTTATCCATGTTATATTGCATCTGCCATGCTTCTGCCCAATCACCCAACCTGTCCAAATCATCCTGGAATTTCTCAGCATCCTCCTCACAGCACACACGCCCATCCAGCTTTGTGTCGTCTGCAAACTTGGAGATATTACATCTAGTTCCCTAATCTAGATCATTAATATATATTGTGAATAGCTGGGGTCCAAGGACCGATCCCTGCGGTACCCAACTAGTCACTGCCTGCCACTCGGAAAAAGACCCATTTATTCCAACTCTTTGCTTCCTGTCTACCAACCAGTTCTCTATCCAAGTCAATATCTTGCCCCCAATCCCATGTGCCTTAGCTTTACACGCTAATCTCTTATGCGGGACCTTATCGAAAGCCTTTTGAAAGTCCAAATACACCACGTCTACTGGTTCTCCCTTATCTATTTTACCAGTTACAGCCTCAAAAAATTCCAGTAGATTAGTCAAGCACGATTTACCTTTTGTAAATCCATGTTGACTTTGTCCGATCCTGTCACTGTTTTCCAAGTGCTCTGCTATTACATCTTTTATAATGGACTCTAGCATTTTCCCCACTACTGATGTCAGGTCTGTAATTCCCCGTTTTCTCTCTACCACCTTTTTTGAATAGTGGGGTAACATTAGCTACCCTCCAATCCATGGGTACTGTTCCAGATTCCGTCGAATGTTGGAAGATGATCAGCAATGCATCTACTATACTAAAATGCTCCCTTTCTGGGCCGGAGAGGTTGAGTGGCATTGCAGGAACATAAATCTCATCATTAAAAAGGTTAAATACCGGCTCTATCTTTCTGCAGCAAGTTTAATGGGCCATTAATGGGCAAACGTAGCAATTTCGTGAAACTCATGGGGGAGGTTGAGGGCGAGCTGCCGTGTTTGCGCGACTAATGGCGGAGTGACACAACTCGTCTGGCAATTTGTGGCGATCCGCAATTCACAGGGTATCTCTTACTCGCCACAGGTTGCTGGGTGATTTACACATTAATAATGGCGAGCGCCATTATTTTGGCAGCAAATTCTGGCCCAGAGACAGCGATGTCCTCAAACCTTGTACAGACTTGCATAGAATCTACATTCTTGTGCCACAGAATTTGGTTCAGATTACTGCAGAAATTGGCCTGGAGGCGTCTCATAATTTAAGTGGTCTTGACTATTACACGTCTGATTGATGCTGAATGATAAAGGACTTCACAGATAAATTTCTAATACTATTTACTTATTGCTTTACAAAACTTGCTTAAGATGCAAGTGACTTTTGCTCTTATGATACAAGATGGCTCCTGGGCTGGCAGCTCCTTTCTTTCTGAGCTGTTCTTCTCTTCAACCATATCCTTGGTCATCTATTACCATCCATTGCCCTTTCTTCCCCCAATCTCCTTTCTTCCTTTGCTTAAGATACCCTGGCTCTGATAGTGAAAACACTTCAGCCCAAACTACAAGTTTAAAGCTCCCCCTGCAGAGTCCACTGCCCATCCCCCGGCGTGCCTTTGTTCTCACTGAGCTCTTTCAACTGCCGGACCTCGGCTGAAACCTGACTTCCATCACCTGGATTCCTCTACCAGCAGGACTACGCTGCTCTACTGACTACACTGTTTGTCTGAACTAGACAATTTCATTCACTCTGCCTCCAATTTCCACCCTTCCCTCACCTTCACTTGGTCCATCTCCGACTCTTCCCTTCCCTTCCTCGACTTCCTCGTCTCCATCTCTGGGGATAGGTTATTGACCAACATTCACTACAAGCCCACTGACTCCCACAGCTACCTGGACTACACTTTCTCCCACCCCGCCTCCTGTAAGGACTCTATTCCATTCTCCCAGTTTCTCCGTCTCCGCCGCATTTGCTCCGACGATGCCACCTTCCACAACAGTGCTTCCGACATGTCTTCCTTTTTCCTCAACCGAGGATTCACCTCTACCGTGGTTGACACGGCCCTCGACCGTGTCCGTTCTATCTCCCGCATTTCTGCCCTCACCCCTGCCCCTCCCTCCCGGAACCACGATAGTGTTCCTCTTGTCCTCACCTTTCACCCCACCAGCCTCCACATTCAACGGATCATCCTCCGCCATTTCCGCTACCTCCAACGTGATCCCACCACCAAACACATCTTCCCCTCCCCTCCCCTTTCAGCATTCCGTAGGGACCGTTCCCTCCGAGACACCCTAGTCCACTCCTCTATCACCCCCAACACCCTTTCCCCTTCGCCCGGCACCTTCCCATGCAAGCGCAGGAGATGCCACACCTGCCCTTATACCTCCCCCCTTCCCACTGTCCAGGGCTCCAAACACCCCTTCCAGGTGAAACAGCGATTTACTTGTACTTCCTGCAGTCTAGTGTACTGTACTCGCTGCTCACGATGCGGTCTCCTCTACATTGGGGAAACCAAACGCAGATTGGGTGACCGCTTTGCGGAACACCTCCGTTCAGTCCGTAAGGGTGACCCCGAGCTTCCGGTCGCCTGTCACTTCAATTCTCCGCTCCATTCCCACTCAGACCTCACTGTCCTCGGCCTCTTGCATTGTTCCACGGAAGCTCAGCGTAAGCTCGAGGAACAGCACCTCATCTTCCGATTAGGCACTTTACAGCCTTCCGGACTCAACATTGAGTTCAACAATTTCAGATCAGAACCTCGGCCCCTATCATATTTTTATATATTTTTTATCCACACTTTTGGTTTGTGCCTTTTCCTTTTTTTTCTCTCCCACATGGCAGCTGTCTCTCACTCTGCCAGTGCATTTCACACTTCATCTAGAGCCATCCTTTGTCTCTTTACTTGTCCTATTACCATCTCGTCTCGCCTTGAATATCTCTTAATGTCTCCTGCCCCTCCCAGACCTTCCCTTTTGTTCTTTCATCCCCTCCCCCATTTTCCAGCCCCCTAACTTGCTTCTTAATCTGTTTCATTTCCTGCTTTTTTTTTCTCAGTCCCGACGAAGGGTCTTCGACCTGAAATGTTGACTCCGTTTCCCTCTCTGCAGATGTTGCCTGGCCTGCTGAGTTTCTCCAGCGTCTTCTGTTGTTATTTCGGATTTCCAGCATCCGCAGTATTTTGCTATCGTACACTGTTTGCCTCAGCGGCTGTGACTGCTCTGCTTTTCAGTCGCTTCAAATGCTGCTGAATTATTTTGTCAAATTGGTTTCCGATCTCCTGGACATCTCTGGACATCTCGACTACGCTTCTGCTTTGAACTACACTGGATTACACCACTACCTTTCTCCACCAGACTACACTGGATTACACTGCAAGACTTACCTGCTGTGTCTCGATCTCTGCTGCTTTTAAACTGTGTCTCTGCAAAACTGGTTCTACTGGTTTTTCAGCTCTCTTGGCTTCTAGCTAGCAGCTGCCGCTTCACTTGACTCGTTCTACTGGTTTTCAGCTTTGCCGATCGCTGGCTTGTGGTTTTACTATTTCTCCGCCACTTTGACCTACGGTGACCTCCAACTTGCGTCAATTTAGCCATCATCTTTCTGCACCGCTACCGACTCTCATTCCTACAGCCACAACCTCCATCCTCGAACTCTCTACCCTTCAAATAGCTTCTGGACATCACTCGCCTGCTTTGCACAGCCGTTTGTCAACGCTCCATGCTGGCTCCATCCTGCTTATGTCTGACTTTGATCCTGGTCTCCCTACTATTGTCTCCAACCTATTCCCTGCTATCCCATTAATTACTACATTTAACCTGAGCTTATCCCGTGTCCATTTGCGTGCGCATTTTGGCTGCCGTTCCGGACCCGAGCCATTCAATACTTTTCCACTTTTCCTCTCCCTGTTCCTATTTTCTCTATCCCTCCCTGACCGCTCTCTCCTGTCATCATGCCTCCTTTCATCTCTCCTCTCTCGGATACACTGCCCTCCCAAATCCCTACCCCAATCGTTCATTACTCTTCGACGTTCCTACTCTCCCGCCGCCTTCCCAGGCTTGACTCCTGATTAGATAAGCCCACAGCTTCCTTCTGTGCCTCTCCTGACATACTACGAAGGGCCCATTGAGGCACTCGTCGCTGCCTCCTTACGAGCAGCAACCCCAACTGTCCCATCCTACTCTCTCGCCGACCTTCTCGCCCAACACGCCCACTGTGGGCAAATCTTGCCAATCTCCTCCCCGTCCAACTCACCCTCCCCCAGCGCTGACCCTCCAGAATGTCCGTTCACTTGTGAACAAGGCCCTTGCCATCTAAGAGCTTATTGTGGATGATTGCATCGATATCATGGCCCCGATGGAAACTTGGTTGAGGGGTGATGACACCTTAACCTTAAATGAAGCCTCCCCACCTGGCTATACCTTCCAACACTTGCCCCACTCAGACCGCCGTGGTGGCGGTGTGGCTCTCATCACCAAATCACACTTTGGTCTGTCCCCCTATTCCTCCGACACTTTCTCCTCCTTTGAGCATCTCAGCTTATTCCACCCCTTTCACCTCTGATTTAAAATTCTCGTTCTCTACCACCCACCCAAGTACCATAAAAATGTTATTACCGAGATATCTTCACTGCTCTCCTCCCTCAGCCTCTGCACCGAACGACTTCTCATCCTCGGTGATTTCAACTTCCATCTCAATTCATCATGCTCGCTCTCCTCCGAGTTCACTAGCCTCCTATCCTCCCTTAATCTCTCCCTCCATGTAAACTCCCCAACCCATATTCACGGCCATCCCCTCGACTTTGCCATCTCTCGCGGCCTCGCTACTCCCATCATGTCAATTGCAGATAAGCCCATCACTGACCACTTCCTCGTATCGCTCTCCACCCACATCCCCCTTCCAGCTCCCCCAACCCTACTTCCTTCTGTGTCCACCACAGAAAAAACTCTCTTCCAACTGCACTTATGAAATCACAACTGTCCAGCCTTTGGCCCTCCATTCACCACGACACTTCTGCAGCTATTCCAGAATCATTCTGGAATGCAAAGATAAACCCCAGCTTCTATTCTCCACTGCTAATCGTCCTCTTAAACCCCTCTCCCCTGTCTCCTCCACCCTCACCTCCGAAAACATGGACTTCTTTGTCTCGAAGATTGAGACCGTCCGTTCAGCTGCCTCTGTCACTTCCCTTCCTTCCCCTAGCCCACCGAGTCAACACCCTCTAAGGCTCCCCCCTGCCCTAGCCCTGAACTTGCATCTATCTCTAGTTTCTCTCTGCTCTCCCCGCATGACCCCTCTGCACTCATCTTGTCCACGAGACCCACTTCCTGCTCCTTCGACCCTATTCCCACCAAACTGCTGACCACCCAACTTCCTTTTCCGGCTCCCATGTTAGCTGACATTGTTAATGGTTCGCTCTCCTCAGGTACTGTCCCCGCTCCCTCAAATCTGCCATTATCACCCCTCTCCTCAAAAAACCAACCCTTGACCCCTCTGTCCTTGCAAACTATCGCCCCATCTCCAACCTCCCTTTCCTCTCCAAAGTCCTTGAATGTGTTATCGCCTCCCAAATCTGTGCCCATCATTCCCCCAACTTCATGTTTGAATCCCTCCAATCAGGTTCCCGCCCCGCCACAGTACTGAAACAGCTCTCATCAAAGTCACAAATGACATGCTTTGTCCTTCTTGACTTGTCTGCAGCCTTTGACACGGTTGACCACTTCATCCGTCTCCAACGCCTCTCCACCGTCGCCCAGCTGGGTGGGACTGCACTCGCCTGGTTCCATTCTTATCTATCTAATCGTGACCAGAGAATCACCTGCAACGGCTTCTCTTCCTGCTCCTGCATCGTTACCTCTGGTGTCCCCCAAGGATCTTTCCTTCGCCCCCTCCTATTTCTCATCTACATGTTGCCCCTTGGCGACATCATCTGAAAACACAGCGTCAGTTTCCACATGTACGCTGACGACACCAGCTCTACCTCACTACCTCCTCTCTCGACCCCTCCAGTCTCTAAATTGTCAGACTGCTTGTCCAACATCCAGTTCTGGATGAGCAGAAATTTTCTTCAATTAAATATTGGGAAGACCGAAGCCATTGTTTTCCGTCCCTGCCACAAACTCTGTTCCCTAGCCACTGACTCCATCCCTCTCCCTAACATCTGTCTGAGGCTAAACCAGACTGTTCGTAACCTTGGTGTCATATTTGACCCTGAAATGAGCTTCCGGACACATATCCGCAACATAACTAAGACCGCCTACTTCCACCTCCGTAACATCGCCCGTCTCCGTCCCCGCTTCAGCTCATCCGCTGCTAAAACCCCCATCCATGCCTTTGTTACCTCTAGACTTGACTATTCCAACGCACTCCTGGCCAGCCTCCCACATTCTACCCTACGTAAACTTGAGGTCATCCAAAACTCGGCTGCCCGTGTCCTAACTCGCACCAAGTCCCGTTCACCCATCTCCCCTGTGCTCGCTGACCTACATTGGCTCCCAGTTAAGCAACGCTTTGATTTCAAAATTCTCATCCTTGTTTTCAAATCCCTCCATGGCCTCGCCCCTCCCTATCTCTGTAATCTCCTTCAGCCCCACAACTCCGCCCCCCCCTGAGATATCTGCGCTCCTCTAATTCTGCCCTCTTGAACATCCCTGATTTTAATCGCTCAACCATCAGTGGCCGTGCCTTCAGCTGCCTCGGCCCTAAGTTCTGGAATTCCCTGCCTAAACCTCTCCGCCTCTCTTTCCTCCTTTAAGACGCTCCTTAAAACCGACCTCTTTGACCAAGCTCTCGGTCACCTGCCCTAATTTCTTATGTGGCTCGGTGTCTATTTTTTGTCTTATAATCACGTCTGTGAAGCGTCTTCGGACATTTTACTACGTTAAAGACGCTATATAAATGCAAGTTGTTCTTGTTGTAAGACACAGCACAGGAGAACCATCATTGCTGTTTTGACATTTTAACGAGAACAGTAAAAGTTATAACGACTGTGAATATACTATTGGTACTGAATACTGCCCATTCACCTACTTATTGTTAAATTCATTTATTTCCGAGATAGTCTGCGGGAGTGTATATTCATCCAGTTACTCATGCCAAGGAGGTCACATGGTGCTACGTGATATATTCCAGTGGGTCGGAATAAGCACCAAGATTTTTCTGTTGGATCCTTGGGTCTCAGCACATTTATTTATCCAGATATTGGGCAGATAAAGTCTAAAGAGAATCTAGGAACTTGGCTCCAACAATCTCCCAGCCCGTCCCTCTTCCACGAACTGATGCCAGACCCAGCCAATCTGTCGGGCATCTCTTGTGGCCCACGCTCTGCTGTGCTCCATGTGCTTTTACCATGGCTCCACTCTTTGCTTTCTGTGGGATCTTTGCTGATTTAGATTTCAGCAAATTCAGTAAATTGCTTCTACCAGCCGATAGTAGCGCATGACTTTTCTCTGCTACAGACAGACTTAAATGTGTTGCTGTACATATTTACGGTGTGATGTGCGATAGGCGAGACACTTGGGGGTAGAAATTCGTCTTGGGCGGTGGCGCAAAACGGGCAGTATCGGATCGGCCGCCCGTTATACGCAGTCAGTGGATTTAATGATCAGGCGCTGCGTATAACAGGCAGCCGATCCCATACCGCCCGTGACGAATTTCTACCCCTTAAGTTTATCTATCATTGTACATAATAGATCAGTACACTGGGCTTGACAGGGTAGATGCTGGGAGGATGTTTCCCCGGGCTGGGGAGTCTAGAACCAGGGGTCACAGTCTCAGAATAAGGGGTCGGCCATTTAGGACTGAGCTGAGGAGGAATTTCTTCACTCGGAGGGTGGTGAATCTTTGGAATTCTCTGCCCCAGAGGGCTGTGGAGGCTCAGTCGTTGAGTATATTCAAGACAGAGATCGATAGATTTTTGAATATTAAGGGAATCAAGGGATATGGGGGAAAGTGGAGATGAGGTAGAAGATCAGCCATGATCTTATTGAATGGTGGAGCAGGCTCGAAGGGCCAAATGGCCTACTCCTGCTCCTATTTCTTATGTACTTATGTAACTCATCCACATTTCTGTGCCAGATATACTAATCAGGTGGTGGAATTTTGGATTGAGGAGGGTGTGTGACTGATTATTAAAATGTTATGGCTGCATTCCCTGTCGTCTATCACATGTCTTGTGCTACAGGTAACTTATTCAAGGCAAACTTCTTGCAGATCACTGGCTCATGTGTAACTTTGTTCCATCTGTGGGCAGCCGACTGCGAGATGCTGCAAATGTCTGCTGCAGATCCCTGGAAGGAGCCTGAGGCGAAGATGTTGAAGGCGCTGGTGACTTTGACAGCCACTGGTAAGGCATGTCCACCCGCTCCTCTGGGCTGCAGGTCTTGCTCCAGCAATCTTCAAATGTCTGCGATGACCTGGCGTCTCCTTAGGCACTGCTGCACAGTCATGTGGAGGAAGTTCATCCTCTGCCTGTACACCCTGTGTTGAGGGTATCCGGTGCAGTGCAGCCCTTGCTGACACCCTCTGTGCTGTGCAGCATCAGGTGGTTGAGAAGAAGGTTGGTAGTGTTGTTGTTGGTGCTGCTGGTGTGCCCGGTACTGCTGCTGTTGGGGTTCATCATGGTCAGATTCTGAAGACCAAGGCGAGACAGTATAAATGGCCCTCATGCTGATGAAATAGATGGCAGGTGAAGTAGAGTTGACAGAAGCAAGGTGAGAGAGATTCTTCCAATGAGGTAACACTGGATGGAGACTTTGCTAGAAAGACTTGCAGCCTGCAGAAAGCTCAATCTGTGCTGGGAATGCAGTCAGCAACAGCTTTTGCCTCGGGAAAGTGATCAGCTGTCAGGTGGGAGCTTTTATACTACATTTGATGCTGTCAACTAATCAGCTGGAGCAATGGCCACTCAACTCCCGCCTCTAGTTGACAGATGTGGTTCCTGAGCTGCGTGAATCCCATGGCCATGCAGGGAAATTTGAAATGTAGGGGGAGAAAGGCTCTTAACTGTCTGAAAACAAGCTTATGTTTTCAATTAGGTCGCCCGCCTCTGCCAGTTGGGTTGCTGCCGCTCTGGCAAACGCGCCCGAGGGAAAGGCACATGGGGGCAGGATGACAGTGGGTTCCCGACCTGCTTCGATTTTTTTCAAATTTCCCACCCATCCGTCTCCGTTCCTGCCCGCACAGACCCCAGAAAATTCCAGCCAACAGCTTTCAAAAGGAAATACTCAAAATCTTCCTGTCGGCAGGAAAGAAACACGACATGACTCTTTCTCACATGTTCACAAACTCTATTCACGGTTTTGAGTTCCTTGACCGAAAGAGGCAAATCTATGGTGGCTCTTCCCTCGGAGGAGATGGAGCTCCCCCACCACCCCACCAAGCTTTGTGGAACGATGTCACATTCCCAGTGGTGATCCCTTCATCTCATACCTCTGCCATTCTGGAAAACTTCTGCTTCCTCAACAAAAATCTGGTCATTGTAGTAATCGAACAGGCTGTTAAAGCCATCAAAAAACCCCAACCTCTTCCTCCATCATCATCATCTGGAGGTGAACCTGTGCCAGTTTGCTTTATTTTAGTTAACAGAAAAGTCACTGAAATAGGAAATTTGAAAAACAAGACTGGTCTGAAGGTGACCCAAGATATTTATCCTTGGTGAATATATTTTTTAATATACTAGCAGCACCTAGAATCATAGAATAGTACCGCACAGAAGGAGGCCATTCTGCCCATCGAGTCTGCGCCGGCTCTTTCCATCAGCAGTCCAGTTAGTCCCACTCCCCCGCTCTTTTCCCATATCCCTGCAATTTTTTCTCCTTCAAGTATTTATACAATTCCCTTTTGAAGGCTACTATTGAATCTCTATCCACCACCCTATCAGGCAGTGCCTTCCAAATCAACATTGGCTCTGGACCCCATGAAGTCTCATGGCATCAGGTCAAGCATGGGCAAGCAAACCTCCTGCTGATTACCACCTATCACCCTCCATCAGTTGATCAATCAGCACGCCTCCATGTTGAACACCACTTGGAAGAAGCACTGAGGGTAGCAAGGGCACAGAATATACTCTGGGTGGGGGACTTCAATGTCCATCACCAAGAGTGGTTCGGCAGCACCACAACTGACTGAGCTGGCCGCGTCCTTAAGGACATAGCTGACAGACTGGACTTGCGGCAGGTGGTGAGAGAACCAACACGAAGGAAAAACCTACTTGACCTCATTCTCACCAATCTACCTGTCGCAGATGCATCTGTCGATGACAGTATTGGTAGGAATGATCACCACACAGTCCTTGTGAAAACGAAGTCCGGCCTTCACATTGAGGACATCATGTTGTGTGGCACTACCACCGTGCTAAATGGGATAGGTTCAGAACAGATCTAGCAGCTCAAAACTGGGCATCCATGAGGCGCTGTGAGCCAGCAGCAGCAGCAGACTTGTATACCACCACAATCTGTAACCTCAGGGCCTGGCAAAGCAGGATCTCAAAGGTAGCAATCTCTGGATTACTCCCTGTGCCACGAGCTAGTGAGTATATAGAAATAGGAGGATAGAGCAGATGAATGCGTGGCTGGAGAGATGGTGCAGGAGGGAGGGCTTCAGATTCCTTGGATATTGGGACCGGTTCTCGGGAAGGTGGGACCTGTACAGGCCAGACGGGTTGCACCTCAACAGAACCAGAACCAATGTCCTCTGGGGAGGGGCGGGGGGGCTTGCTAGTGCTGTTGAGGAGTGTTTAAACTAATTTTGCAGGGGGATGGGCACCAGGATGTAGCATTAGAAAGGAGAAACAAAGTGCACAAAGGATGGGGAGAGACAGCACTAGAGTAAGAAACAGTACGGTATTAGGTGGGGTCAGACTAAGAGAGAATACAAGAAGGTCTAAGATAGGTTTACAGTGCATGTGTGTAAATGCACGAAGTGTGGTAAATAAGGTTGGTGAACTGCGGGCGCAAATAGACACATGGGAATATGATGTTGTGGCGATAAAGGAGACCTGGCTCAAAAAAGGGTAGGATTGGGTACTAACTATTCCTGGATATAATGTGTTCAGGAAAGAGGAAGGAGAAAAAGGAGGTGGGGTGGCAGTATTGATTAAGGAGAATGTTGCAGTGCTGGAGAGAGAGGTTGTCCTGGAGGAGTCAAGGACAGAATCTATTTGCTTAGAGTTAAGAAATAAGAGAGGTGCCATTACACTACTAGGTGTATTCTATAGGCCACCAACTAATGGGAAAGATATAGAGGGGCAAATTTGCAGGGAAATTACAGAAAGGTGCAAAAACTATAGAGTAGTGATAATGGGGGACTTCAATTATCCTAATATTGACTGGGATAGTAATAGTGTAAAGGGCAGAGATGGAGAAGAATTTCTGAAGTGTATTCAGGAGAACTTTCTTGATGAATACGTTTCCGGCCCAATGAGGAAGGAGGCATTGCTGGATCTGGTTCTGGGGAATGGTTCTGGTCAAGTGGACCAAGTGTCAGTAGGGGAACATTTAGGTAACAGTGATCACAGCTAGTTTAGACTAGCTATGGAAAAGGACATGGAGCAATCTAGAGTACAAATATTTAATTGGAGGAAAGCCAATTTCAGGGAACGGATCTGGCCCGGGTAAATAGGAATCAAAGATTGGCAGGCAAAACTGTAATCGAACAATGGGCTGTCTTTAAAGAGGAGATGTACATTCCCACGAGGGTACAGTCGAGGTACATTCCCATGAGGGGGAAAGGTAGGGCAACTAAAGCCAGAGCTCCCTGGATGATGAAAGAGATGGAGAGTAAGATGAAGCAGAAAAAGGGAGCGTATGACAGATGTCAGGTTGAGAATACAAGCGAAAATCAGGCTGAATATAGAAAGTTCAGAGGGGAAGTGAAAAAGAAAATAAGAGGGGTAAAGAGAGATTATGAGAATAGATTGGCAGCTAACATAAAAGGGAATTCAAAAGTCTTCTATAGGCATATAAATAATAAACAGGTAGTAAGAGGAGGAGTGAGGCCGATTAGGGACCAAAAAGGAGACCTACGCATGGAGGCAGAGGGCATGGCTGAGATGCTAAATCAGTACTGTACTTTGCATCTGTGTTCACTAAGGAAGAAGATGCTGCCAAAGTCATAGTGAAAGAGGAGGTAGTGGAAAGGCTGTTTGAACTTTAAGTTGATAAGTCACCAGGACCGGACGGGGTACATCCTAGGACACTGAGGGAGGTCAAGCAGGAAATCGTGGAGGTACTGGCCATAATCTTCCAATCCTCCTTAGATATGGGGGTGGTGCCAGAGAATTGCAAATGTTACACACTTGTTCATAAAAAAAGGGCGTAAGGATAAACCCAGGAACTACAGGCCAGTCAGTTTAACCTTGGTAGTGGAGAAGCTTTTGGAAACGATAATCGGGGACAAAGTTAACAGTCACTTGGACAAGTGTGGATTAATTAAGGAAAACCAGCACGGATTTGTTAAAGACAAATCGTGTTTAACTAATTTGATTGAGTTTTTTGAGGAGGTAACAGAGAGGGTTGATGAGGGCAATACGGTTGACGTGGTGTACATGGACTTCCAAAAGGCGTTTGATAAAGTGCCACATAATAGGCTTGCCAGCAAAGTTGAAGCCCATGGAATAAAAGGGACAGTGGCAGCATGGATATGAAATTGGCTAAGTGACAGGAAACAGAGAGTAGTGGTGAATGGTTGTTTTTCAGACTGGAGGAAGGTATACAGTGGCATTCCCCAGGGGTCGGTACTAGGGTCACTGATTTTCTTGATGTATATTAATGACTTGGACTTGGGTGTACAGGGTACAATTTCAAAATTTGTAGATGGCACAAAACTTGGAAGTATAGTGAACAGTGAGGAGGATAGTGATAGACTTCAATAAGACAAAGACAGGCTGGTAAAATGGGCGGACACGTGGCTGATGAAATTTAGCGCAGAAAAGTGAGAGGTGATACATTTTGGTAGGAAGAATGAGGAGAGGCAATATAAAGTAAAGGGTACAATCAAAGGGGGTGCATGAACAGAGAGACCTGGGGGTATATGTGCACAAATCGTTGAAGGTGGCAGGGCAGGTTGAGAAAGTGTTTAAAAAAGCTTACGGGATCCTGGGCGTCATAAATAGAGGTATAGAGTACAAAAGCAAGGAAGTTATGATGAACCTTTATAAAACACTGGTTCGGCCCCAACTGGAGTATTGTGTCCAATTCTGGGCACCGCACTTTAGGAAGGATGTGAAGGCCTTAGAGAGGGTGCAGAAAAGATTCACGATAATGATTCCAGGGATGAGGGACTTCAGTTATGTGGATAGACTGGAGAAGCTGGGGTTGTTCTCCTTAGAGCAGAGAATGTGGAAAGGAGATTTAATGGAGGTATTCAAAATCATGAGGGGTCTAGACAGAGTAGATAGAGAGAAACTGTTCCTATTGGTGGAAGGGTCGAGAACCAGAGGACACAGATTTAAGGTGATTGACAAAAGAACCAAAGGCGACATGAGGGAAAAACAATTTATGCAGCGAGTGGTTAGGATCTGGAATGCACTACATGAAAGGGTGGTGGAGGTAGACTCAATCACGGCTTTCAAAAGGGAGTTGGATAAATACCTGACGGAAAAAAATTTGCAGGGCTACGGGGAAAGGGCGGGGGAGTGGGACTAGCCGAGGTGCTCTTGCAGAGAGCCAGCACGGGCTCGACGGACCGAATGGCCTCCTCCTGTGCTGTAGCCATTCTATAATTCGATGATATCCCTCACTCTACCATTACCATCAAGCCAGGCGACCATTCCTGGTTCAATGAGGAGCGTAGAAGAGCATGCCAGGAGCAGCACCAGGCATACCTGAAAATGAGGTACCAACCGGGTGAAACTACAACACAGAACTACATGCATGCTAAACAATGGAAGCAGCATGCTTTAGACAGAACTGAGCGATCCCACAACCAATGGATCAGATCAAAGCTCTGCAGTCCTCTCACATCCAGTCATGAATGGTGGTGGACAATTAAATAACTAACAGGAGGAGATGGTTCAATGAACATCCCCATGCTCAACAATGGCGAAGCCCAACAAGTGAATGCAAGACAAGGCTGAAGCATTCGCAACCATCTTCAGCCAGAGGTGCCAAGGGGATGATCCATCTCGGCCTCCTCCTGAGGTCCCCGCCATCACTGATGCTAACAAAGGAAGTAAAGGATGGTATCAAATTGAAAACAAAGACATACAATGTTGCCAAGATTGGTGGGAGGCCAGAAGATTGGAAAACCGCAAATGTAACACCCCTATTTAAGAAAGGAGGGAGACAGAAAGCAGGAAACTATAGACCAGTTAGCCTAACATCTGTCGTTGGGAAAATGCTGGAGTCCTTCATTAAGGAAGCAGCAGCAGGGCATTTGGAAAATCATAATGCAGTCAAGCAGAGTCAGCATGGTTTTATGAAAGGGAAATCATGTTTAACAAATTTACTGGAGTCCTTTGAGGATGTAACGAGCGGGTGGATGAGGGTGAGCCAGTGGATGTGGTGTATTTGGATTTCCAGAAAGCATTCGATAAGGTGCCACGTAAAAGGTTACTGCATAAAATAAGAGCTCACGGAGTTGGGGGTAATATATTAGCATGGATAGAGAATTGGCTAACTAACAGAAAGCAGAGAGTCGGGATAAATGGGTCATTTTCCGGTTTGCAAATGGCAACTAGTGGGGTGCCACAGGGATCGGTGCTGGGGCCTCAACTATTTACAATCTACATTAATGACTTGGATGAAGGGACCGAATGTAATGTTGCCAAGTTTGCGGATGATACAAAGATGGGTGGGAAAGCAAGTTGTGCAGAGGACTCAAAGAATCTGCAAAGGGATATAGACAGGCTAAGTGAGTGGGCAAACATTTGGCAGATGAAGTATAATGTGGAAAGTGCGAGGTTATCCACTTTGGCAGCAAAAATAAAAAAGCAAATTATTATTTAAATAGCGAGATTACAAAATGCTACAGTTCAGAGGGACCTGGGGGTCCTTGTGCATGAAACACAAAAAGTTAGCATGCAGGTACAGCAAGTAATCAAAAAGGCAAATGGAATGCTGGTCTTTATTTCAAAGGGGTTGGAGTATAAAAACAGGGAAATCCTGCTACAACTGTACAGGGTATTGGTGAGACCACACCTTGAGTACTGCGTACAGCTTTAGTCTCCTTATTTAAGGAAGGATATACTTGCATTGGAGGCAGTTCAGAGACGATTCACTAGGTTAATTCCAGAGATCAGGGGATTGACTTATGAAGAAAGGTTGAGCAGGTTGGGCCTATACTCATTGGAATTTAGAAGAATGAGAGGTGATCTTATTGAAACATATAAGATACTAAGGGGGCTCGACAGGTAGATGCAGAGAGGATGTTTCCCCTTGTGGGGAAATCTAGAACTCGGGGGCATAGTTTCAGAATAAAGCGTCGCCCTTTTAGAACTGAGATGATGAGGAATTTCTTCTCTCAGAGGGTCATAAATCTGTGGAATTCTCTGCCCCAGAGAGCCGTGGAGGCTGGGTCATTAAATACATTTAAGGTGGAGATAGACAGATTTTTGCAAGATAAGGGAGTGAAGGGTTATGGGGAGCGGGCAGGGAAGTGGCTTTGAGCCCAAGATCAGCCATGATCTTATTGCATGGCGGAGCAGGCTCGAGGGACCAAGTGGCCTATTCCTGCTCCTATTTCTTATGTTCTTATGCCAGTCTTCAGCAATTCAATTCACTACACATATCAAGGAATGACTGGGCGCACTGTATATAGCAAAGGCTAGGGCCCCGACAACATTCCGGCTGTAGTGCTGAAGACTTGTGCTCCAGACTAGCCGCGCCTTTAGCCAAGCTGTTTCAGTATAGCTACAACACTGGCATCTACCCGACTATGTGGAAAATTGCCCAGGTATGTCCTGTCCACAAAAGGCAGGACAAATCCAATCCAGCCAACTACCGCCCCATCAGCCTACTCTCAATCATCAGCAAAGTGATGGAAGATGTCGTTGACAATGCTATCAAGCGGCACTTACTCACCAGTAACCAAACACCGATGCTCGGTTTGGGTTCTGTCAGGACCACTCTGCTCCCGACCTCATTATAGCCTTGGTCCAAACACGGACAAAAGAGATGTATTCCAGAGGTGAGGCGAGAGTGACTGCCCTGGACATCAAGGCAGCATTTGACCAAGGAGCCCTAATAAAACTGAAGTCAATGGGAATCAGGGGAAACTCTCCACTGGCTGGAGTCATACCTAGCACAAGGGAAGATGGTTGTGGTTGTTGAAGGTCAATCATCACAGCCCCAGGACATCACTGCAAGAGTTCCTCAGGGCAGTGTCCTAGGCCCAACCATCTTCAGCTGCTTCATCAATGCCCTTCCCTCCACTGTAAACTCAGAAGTGGGGATGTTCGCTGATGACTACACAGTGTTCAGATCCATTCGCAACTCCTCAGATAATGAAGCAGTCCATGCCCGCATGCAACAAGGCCTGGACAACATACAGGCTTGGGCTGATAAGTGGCAGGTAACATTCGCACCACAGAAGTGCCAGGCAATGACTATCTCCAACAAGAGAGCATCCAGCCACCGCCCCATGACATTTAATGGCATTACCATCGCCAAATCCCCCACCATCAACATCCTGGGGGTCACCATTGACCAGAAACTTAACTGGACCAGCCACATAAATACTATGGCAACAAGAGCAGGTCAGAGGCTGGGTATTCTGCGGCGAGTGTCTCACCTCCTGACTCCCCATAGCCTTTCCACCATCTACAAGGCACAAATCAGGAGTGTGATGGAATATTCTCCACTTGCCTGGATGAGTGCAGCTCCAACAACACTCAAGAAGCTCGACACCATCCAGGACAAAGCAGCCCATTTGATCGGCAACCCATTCAGGACCTTAAATATTCACTCCCTCCACCACCGGCGCACCATGGCTGCAGTGTGTACCATCTACAAGATGCACTGCAGCAACTCGCCAAGGCTACTTCGATAGCACCTCACACACGCGCGACCTCTTCCACCTAGAAGGGCAAGGGCAGCAGGCGCATGGGAGCACCACCACCTCCAAGTACCCCTCCAACTCGCACACCGTCCTGACTTGGAAATATATCACCGATCCTTCATCGTCGCTGGGTCAAAATCCTGGAACTCCCTACCTAACAGCACTGTGGGAGTACTGTCACCACACGGACTGCAGCGGTTCAAGAAGGTGGCTCACCATCACCTTCTCAGGGGCAATTAGGGATGGGCAATAAATGCTGGCATTGCCAGCGACGCCCACATCCCGTGAATGATTAAATAATCATTTAAAAAGTTGCTCTTATTAAGTTAAATACAGCTCACAAGAGGTTAAATCCACATACCATAAGGATTAGATCCAGACAAGGCCTTTTTCAGAATGGTGGTTCTCGCATATCACATCAGCTTGACACAGTGAGGTTCATTAATACATTCGAGTAACATTCACACATAATATGTTGGGGTGGTCTCATTTATTTCAGCCCAGTGACAGGGCAGCTGCCAGGGCAGCCCACATCTCGGAGGGCAGCAGCAGGTTTGATTGGTAGCTCAATTAACCAATCAGTGATTATAATGATGCGGGTCACAGGTCACGCCATTGGTTTCTTATCTAGCTGGAACACAAGGTTAGACTACAGAAACCGGGTGTGCAAAACAATCACAGGAGATAACTCTCTTCCCAAGATTAGAACCGATGAGTTTTAGGAATGTTGCGAGTCTGTAATGTTGAATTTAGCCCATTGACGGGGGCAGTGTGGAGTCTTTGTTATTTTCTGTTGTGAGGAGCATCATGAAATGGATTGAAATTCACTGAAACTGTATTCTGTTTGTTCATATACTGTACGTAAAATAAACCAGGTTATGGGTTTACAATTGGCCTCGTCTCACTAGAGTGCTGATTAGTTCATCTTTCAGAAGACAGAATAAACGCACGTGGAGGATGTGCAAGATTATAATATGCACAATGAGAGGTTTCATTGTTATTGAATGATTCGATATTGTGTAACAAAGATAAGCTCATGATCATTGGGTACATGGAATCCATTTAGTGAAAGACCACTAACGCTGAACCTAAGAGTATATCTAGTGCAGACCTGAAACTTGTAACAGATGGGTTACCCTGTTTGAACATAGGAACATAAGAAATAGGAGCAGGAGTAGGCCATTCGGCCCTTCGAGCCTGCTCCGCCATTCAATGAGATCATGGCTGATCTTCTACTCAACTCCACCTTCCTGCACTATCCCCATGTCCCTTGATTCCCTTAATATCCAAAAATCTATCGATCTCTATCTTGAATATACTCAATGACTGAGCCTCCACAGCCCTCTGGGGCAGAGAATTCCAAAGATTCACCACCCTCTGAGTGAAGAAATTTCTCCTCATCTCAGTCCTAAATGGCTGACCCCTTATTCTGAGACTGTGACCCCTGGTTCTAGACTCCCCAGCCAGAGGAAACATCCTCCCTGCATCTACCCTGTCAAGCCCTGTAAGAGTTTTGTATGTTTCAATGAGATCACCTCTCATTCTTCTAAACTCCAGAGAATATAGGCCTAGTCTACTCAATCTCTCCTCATAGGACAATCCCCCCATCCCAGGAACCAGTCTGGTGAACCTTCGTTGCACTCCCTCTATGGCACGTATATCTTTCCTTAGGTAAGGAGACCAAAACTGTACACAATACTCCAGGTGTGATCACACCAGGACCCTATATAATTGCAGTAAGACATCTTTACTCTTATACAAAAATCCTCTTGTAATAAAGGCCAACATACCATTTGCTTTCCTAATTGCTTGCTGTACCTGCATGTTAACTTTCAGTGATTTGTGTACAAGGACACCCAGGTACCTCTGAACACCAACATTTCGCAATCTCTCTCCATTTAAAAAATACTCTGTTTTTCTATTTTTCCTACCAAAGTAAGTTTTTCCTACCTAGTAAGTTTTCCTACTTCACATTTCTCCACATTATATTCCATTTGCCCACTCACTTATTATCCCCTTGAAGCCTCTTTGCATCCTCCTCACAGCTTACATTCCCACCCAGTTTTGCATCACCAGCAAATTTGGATATATTACATTTGGTCCCCTCATCCAAATCATTGATATAGATTGTGAATAGCTGAGGCCCAAGCAATGGTCCTTGCGGTACCCCACTTTCTACAGCCTGCCAACCCATTTATTCCTACTCTCAGTTTTCTGTCCGTTAACCAATCCTCAATCCATGCTAGTATATAGAATCATAGAAAGTTACAGCACGGAAGGGGGCCATTTCGGCCCATCGTGTCCGCGCCGGCCAACAAAGAGCTATCCAGCCTAATCCCACTTCCCAGCTCTTGGTCAGTAGCCCTGCAGGTTAGAGCATCCCAAGTGCACATCCAAGTACTTTTTAAATGTGGTTAGGGTTCCTGCCTCTACCACCCTTTCAGGCAGTGAGTTCCAGACCCCCACAACCCTCTGGATGAAAAAATTTCCCCTCAAGTCCCCTCTAAACCTTCCCCCAATTACTTTAAATCTGTGCCCCCTGGTTTTTGACCCCTCTGCTAAGGGAAATAGGTCCTTTCTCTCCACTTTGTCTATGCCCCTCATAATTTTATACACCTCAATAAGGTCTCCCCTCAGCCTCCTCTGTTCCAAGGAAAACAGACCCAGCCTATCCAGTCTTTCCTCATAGCTAAGATTCTCTACTCCCGGCAACATCCTTGTAAATCTCCTCTGTACCCTCTCTAGTGCAATCACATCTTTCCTGTAATGTGGTGACTAGAACTGCATGCAGTACTCCAGCTGAGGCCTAACTAGTGTTTTATACAGTTGAAGCATAACCCCCCAGCTCTTGTATTCTATGCCACAGATAATAAAGGCAAGCATTCCGTATGCCTTCTTAACCACCTTATCTACCTGGCCTGCTACCTTCAGGGATCTGTGGACATGCACTCCAATCCCATGAGCCCCAATTTTGTTTAATAACATCTTGTGTGGCACCTTATCGAATGCCTTCTGAAAATCCAAATACACTACATCCACTGGTTCCCCCTCATCTATTCTGTTACAACCTCAAAAAACTCGAACAGTTTCATCAAACACAATTTCCCTTTCATAAATCCATGTTGACTCTGCCCAATCCTATTATTATTTTCTAAGTGCCCTGTTATCATGTCCTTAATAATAGATTCTAGCATTTTCCCTACTACTGATGTCAGGCTAACTGTTCTATAGTTCCTTGTTTTCTCTCTCCCTCCTTTGTTAAATACTGGGGTTACATTTACCACCTTCGAGTCCACGGGAACCATTCTAGACTCTATGGAATTTTGGAAAATGACAACCAACGTATCCACTATCTCTATAGCCACCTCTTTCAAAAACCTAGGATGTAGGCCATCAGGTCCAGTGGATTTATCGGCTTTCAGTCCCATTAATTTCTCCAGTACTATTTTTTTTACTAGTTTGCACCTCACTAGACCCTCCCCACAGGAAATCAGTGCAGCAAGCCTGGGAGGCAGGTGCGGCAAAAGTAAATGCCATCTGCACCATCAAACAAACATATAAAAAAGAAGGACTTGCATTTATATAGTGCCTTTCATGACCTCAGGACGCTTGACAGCCAATGAAGTACTTTTGAAGCGTAGTCATTGTTGTAAAGTAGGAAACGCAGCTGTAAATTTGCGCATAGCAAGCTCCCACAAACAGCAACGTGATAAATGACCAGATCATCTGTTTTTAGTGATGTTGGTTGAGGGACAAGTATTGCCCGGGACACCGGGGAGAACTCCGCCGCTCTTTCTTCGAAATAGCGCCATGGGATTATTTGCGTCCGCCTGAGAGCGCGGACGGGGCTTAATGTCAAATTCAAAGGCTGCAAGGTGAGCCAGCACTTCCCTGTACCAAAGTAGATGAGCAAACTATACATGCCACATACCTGTTACAGATTGACTTCTGCCCCAGACAATGCACTCAGCTGAACTTAAAGCTCTGCGATCGCTTACCAAGCAAGGGCATATAACAGAACGGCACACATTTCACCCACAACTGCATCAATTGCACAATGAAAAGGGCTCCACATAATTTTTAAAAAAAATGCTTTTACTGTATAACGATTTAGCAGCATGATCCCTGTTCCTTTACTCCCACACGCTGTGATGCAGGATGGGCACTTGTGAGCACTCAGAACCATGTCAAAGCTATTTTTTGGCTTGTAGGACAAGACAGCTCATAACCCAAGAAAGCAAACCCACATAGGAGGAGGCCCCAGTAATTTAAGGCCACTGACTCAGTTCAAGGAGGCCACACTGCAATTCAATGGAACAGAGAACATAAAGGGAGTAGGCAGGAAGAAGCAAAGAGCGAGTGCCATCCTTCTCCTGTCATTTCTTCTACCCTTCCTTACTTACTCACTTCCTGTCACACAGGCACGACCTCAAGCATAGCACCATGGTACACAGCATTATTATATGAGTGGGGGGTGCAACATTCTAAAATATGTTCTTCTTCTGCAGGTGATCCAGGCAGAAGTCAGAAAGGCCCTGAACAACCCAGCACCTTATAGCAGCACCAGTGCTTCCACCCTGGGGCTTTAGCGGGTGAGTCTGAGGAAAAAGCTCTGGGAGAATCACTAAACATGAGTGAAGTGCAGCCAGTGATGGCAGTGGAGGTGCAGACCTTTGGGATTCAGGCCTCAAAGGGCCTCCTTATAAAAGGAAATTGGTGTCTGAGCAGGCTCATCGACCGGAGTCATTTGACACTGTCCAGCACACCCTGCAAAATGTGGCTAAGAGTGCAAAGTCCACTAATTACTTCTGTACAGTGGTACAGAAAGGCACCATTTATATACATTACAACACTGGCTACATTTCACAAGTACGTCATTGGCTGCCAAGCACTTTGGGATGTCCTGACTTCATGAAAAACACTATGGCCCGTATATTCCGATGCCTACGGCTGTGTACGAGCTGTGTACACACCCGTAGGGACCTCGCAAGTGCCGGTTTCAGGTATGCGAAGCGCATACGCTGAAAACCGGCATTTCCGATCTGTCAAGAATGCTCTTGACAGATCGGACGCCTGCCCTGGAGAAGGGCCTCTGCAGGTGGAGAGTTCCGCTTTCTGCAGAACCTCCGCCCGCTGAAATCACTTAAAAATCTTACGCCTGGTAAAAGCAGCAGTAAGGCCTTTTTTTTACCAGCATAAAAAAGTAAAAAAAAACAATTTTCCCACTCATTTATAATTTAAAAAATGCTTTTAAAAAGGTAAGTTTATTTTTAGCCCAGTAAAAAACATTAATTTTTTTTTCAAAAAATTAAATTTTTGTTAGAAATATTTATTTTAATGTAATTTTTACTAATTTTAAAAACATGGGCCTAGAAATTCAGTGCCCTTAGCACCGATTTTTGCGGCGCTAGAGGGCCTAGCGCTGCAATTGGCGCCGGTTCCTAAATTGCCTGGGGCCCTTCCGCGACGGTAGACCGGTAGCGCTGCGCCGGCACCGATGACGTCATCGGTGTGCGCAGCGTCCCGGCTGCCGTGGTAACCCGGCCCCAAGCCGAAATTCAGTTGCGGCCGCCTCGCCAGTGGCAGCCGCAACTAAGACTCCGGCAAACGAGTGTTGCCGGAGTCTGCGCCAGCGCTTTAAGGAGGCGCGGCGGCCGGCCGCTTTCCCGCCGGCCGCCTGCCCGCAGCTCCCTCCCCGGACTTCTCCCACCCCGCCCCCCCCCCCCGGAACAGATGCAAGCCCGGCACTTGTCCGAGGTGCCGGGCTCATTTTTGCAGAGATTTGCGCGGGCCGCGGCCGGGTGCAGGCAGCTCCTCCTTAACGGAAGGAGGAGGCCTGCACTTCCCGAGCCTGCCGCACCGCAGCGGGCGCCGCAGCGCCGGAATAGCGCCGCAATGCGGCGCGTTGCGCCAGTTTTCAGGCGCTAAAACCCTTCAGTAGCGCCGGCAGCCGTTTGGGCGCGGCGCTACTGAATTTTTGGCGCGCGCAAAGGGACTTAGCGCTGGCGCTAACTTCCGGCGCTAAAGCCCTGGCGCAGCGCAAACTCAATTTCTAGGCCCGGCAAACGAGTGTTGCCGGAGTCTGCGCCGGCGCTTTAAGGAGGCGCGGCGGCCGGCCGCTTTCCCGCCGGCCGCCTGCCCGCAGCTCCCTCCCCGGACTTCTCCCCCCCGCCCCCCCCCCCCGGAACAGATGCAAGCCCGGCACTTGTCCGAGGTGCCGGGCTCATTTTTGCAGAGATTTGCGCGGGCCGCGGCCGGGTGCAGGCAGCTCCTCCTTAACGGAAGGAGGAGGCCTGCACTTCCCGAGCCTGCCGCACCGCAGCGGGCGCCGCAGCGCCAGAATAGCGCCGCAATGCGGCGCGTTGCGCCAGTTTTCAGGCGCTAAAACCCTTCAGTAGCGCCGGCAGCCGTTTGGGCGCGGCGCTACTGAATTTTTGGCGCGCACAAAGGGACTTAGCGCCGGCGCTAACTTCCGGCGCTAAAGCCCTGGCGCAGCGCAAACTCAATTTCTAGGCCATGATTTTTAAAAAATGTATTTAATGTTTTGATGTCTTTTTGGAGTGATCTCCATTCATCCCTTCTCCCATTGGCTCCCCATGGCCCACGTGATCCCAGGGACGCTGCGAACCGCCTGCGCCCTTGGGATACCTGGATCCTGCGCATTTCGTCGCGGAGAGGCCCAGGAGCGGAAATGGCCGGACCGCTGGAGCCCTCAAGTAAGGGTGTCGATTCTTTCCAGATCAGAGGCCTCCACACGCAGAAAACCTCCGACTGTAAAATACGGGCCTATATAATTGCAAGTTCTTTCTTATATTGTGCCCTTAAAGTAGAAAAACATCACAAGGCACTTCGCACAGTCATCTCTAAACTCCATTATTCAATGAGATGCAACTTCACAGGCATCAGGAGTAGAGCCCGCAGCAGGAGAGGTCCTACACACAAATGCAGTATCTCCTGTGAATGTTTATACTGCTGGTATGGAGGCCATGGACTCCTACCTACAACACCAACACCAACAGCTGATAATGTCTATCTCCAACAAGAGAGAGTCTAGCCACCTCCTCTTGACATTCAATGGGATTACCATCACCGAATCCCCCTCCATCAACAACCTTAGGGTGGCCATTGACCAGAAACTTAACTAAACCAGCCACATAAATACTGTGGCTACAAGAGCAGGTCAGAATCTGGGTATTCTGTGGTGAGTGACTCAACTCCTGACTCCCCAAAGCCTTTCCACCATCTACAAAACACAAGTCAGGGGTGTGATGGAATACTCTCCACTTGCCTGGATGAGTGCAGCTCCATCAACACTCAAGAAGCTCGACACCATCCAGGACAAAGCAGCCCGCTTGATTGGCACCCCATCCACCACCTTAAACATTCACTCCCTCCACCACTGGTGTACCGTGGCTGCAGTGTGTACCATCTACAAGATGCACTGCAGCAACTCGCCAAGGCTTCTTCGGCAGCACCTCCCAAACCCGCGACCTCTTCCACCTAGAAGGACAAGGGCAGCAGGCGCATGGGAACACCACCACCTCCGAGTTTCCCTCCAAGTCACACACCATCCTGACTTGGAAATATATCGCTGTTCCTTCATCGTCGCTGGGTCAAAATCCTGGAACTCCCTCCCTAACAGCACTGTGGGAGTACCTTCACCACACGGACTGCAGCGGTTCAAGAAGGCGGCTCACCACCACCTTCTCGAGGGTAATTAGGGATGGGCAATAAATGCTAGCCTTGCCAGCGATGCCCACATCCCATAAATGAATTTTAAAAAGCTTGCATTTATATAGCGCCTTTAGTCGTATCCAGATTCAACACGTTGACAAGTTGGATAGAGGAAGCCATGAAGTAAGGCTTCACAGTCCTCGTTGCTGCCCAATGGTCTCCTCCTACACAGACCACCAGACATGCTGAGGGAGTGCCCAGCATAGGGATATGACAGGAGTCGGTACAGATGAGGCTGCAGTCTCTCAAGGGAAAGTCCATCCATCCCATCAATGCCCCTTTCGTTCTCCACTAACCCCAGCCTCTGAAACGAGAGCTGAACCAGCTGAAGGCCCATCGGATGACCCCGCACAAGGAGGGACAGTACCACCTCAATCCAAAGGGGCTCCCATTGAGACCCTGCTGCCCGTCATCTCACTTACTCCACCCATTGGATAAGTACTTAGAAGTAGTAAACACTAAACTCACATGCAAATACCAAAAATAGAGGAATAAATCCAGGGAGTTTCTTTCTGATGATGCAGAATAAAGTAGGAGCATATCGAAGTACAGGCATCCATGGTAGTTTATTGAGTACATGCTTTGGCCAGTGTGTGCAGCCTACATTACAACAATGACTACATTTCATTGTAACACTATTGGCTGTGAAGTGCTTTGAGACATGCTGAGGTCATAGAAATATAGAAGATAGGAGCAGGAGTAGGCCATTCGGCCCTTCGAGCCTGCTCCGCCATTCAACGAGATCATGGCTGATCATCCAAACCCTAGCACCCAGTCCCTACACCGACAGCCATCCCACCCAAACCCTATCCCCATAACCCCCACGTATTTAATCCCCCCTAACACTAAGGGTCAATTTTTTTATCATGGTCAATCAACCTAACCCGCACATCTTTGGACTGTGGGAGGAAACCGGAGAAAACCCACGCAAACACGGGGAGAATGTGCAAACTCCACACAGACAGTCACCCGAGGCCGGATTTGAACCCGGGTCCCTGGCGCTGTGAGGCAACAGTGCTAACCACTATGCCACCGTGCTGTCATGAAAGGTGCTGTCATAAATGCAAGTCTTTCTTTTTCTCTAGTCTTGTTTGCAGTTTCCATGGTTAGTCCTCTATGTATTGGAAAGTTGCACAGCATGCAGCCCAACATGATCAAAAGGGAATTGGATATATACTTGAAAAGGAAGCATTTGCAGAGCTATGGGGAAAGAGCGGACTAATTGGATCGCTCTTTCAAAGACAGGAACAATGGGCCGAATGGCCTCCTTCTGTGCTATATGATTCTATGGTATTCGTGGAGATCCTGTTGGGATTGTACTGCAATAGGCCCACTGATCTGCCAAGGCCTCTGAAGCATTGCTTCAAGATTCTACTGATATCCTCTTTAATAATTCTGATTGCTGCATAACATCTATTCTCTGCTTCTACCTGTGGCTGGCATAAGGAGGTCATTGATTAAAGCAGCGGCAGCAGCGAGAGGATAAAGAGCGGCCCAAGAGCAGACCTGAATTGAAGCAGCGGTGAGGCTCCGATTCAAAAACAACAACAAAATTAGCGTGACGTCACAGGAGAGCAGGTAGGTGATTGGTTGGTGAGTATTACAGCTTTTTTTTGCTCTCTAAGTTAGGGAAAGGGGTTAAATTAAGAGCTGAGAAACTATAACTTGCTAGTATTTATTAAATTAATAACTTAAACTAGACAAAATAATCAAACAATAAAGCTAAAATATCATTGAATAAAAGCTTTAACTAATGAATTAATAAATAAAACAAGGTTAGAGATGGCAGGGCAGGTGGTGTGTCGTAACTGCAGCATGAGGGAGTTTGTGGAGAGCATTGCGATCCCAAGCAACCACATCTGCAGTAAGTGTCTGCAACTCGAGGAACTTCGGCTCAGCATTGTTGAGCTGGAGTACGAGCTGCAGACATTGCAATGCATCAGGGACAGGGAGAGTTCACAGAATCACAGAAACCCCACAGTGCAGATAGAGGCCATTTCGGCCCATCGAGCCTGCACCAACACATATCCCATCCGATCCCCGTAACCCCTACACCAACACATATCCCACCCTATCCCCGTAACCCCATGTATTTAATCCCCCTAACACTAAGGGTCAATTTATCATAGCCAATCAACCTAACCCGCACATCTTTGGACTGTGGGAGGAAACCGGAGCACCCGGAGGAAACCCACGCAAACACGGGGAGAATGTGCAAACTCCACACAGTCACCCGAGGCCGGATTCGAACCCGGGTCCCTGGCGCTGTGAGGCAACAGTGCTAACCACTATGCCACCGTGCTGCCCTTTACCTGGAGACTTTGTTCCAGGAGGCAGTCACACTCTAGGTTAAGTAGTACTTTAGAGTTCGTCAGTGGTCAGGGACAGGAGGGTGTGACTGCGAGTCAGGGGACCCAGGATGTAGTGATGGAGGAGCTTCAGCCCTGGACCTTGTCCAACAGGAACGAGGTACTTGCTGCCTGTATGGATGAGGAAAAGGACTGCAGGGAGGATGGGCAAACTGACCACGGCACTGTGGTACAGGGGGCCATCCAAGTGTTGGGAGAAGGAAGGAATGTTGTAGTAGTAGGGGACAGTATAGTCAGGGGGATAGATACTGTTCTCTGCAGCCGTGAAAGAGAGTCCCGAATGCTGTGTTGCCTGCCCAATGCCAGGGTTAAGGATATCTCCTCGCAGCTGGAGATGAACTTGGAGTGAGAGGGGGAGGATCCAGTTGTTGTGGTCCATGTAGGAACTAACAACATAGGTAGAACTAAGAATGAGGTTCTGCTGAGGGAGCTTGAGGAGCTAGGGTCTAAATTAATAAGCAGAACCTCAAGTGTAATAATCTCTGTATTACTACTTGAGCCACACGCAAATTGGCATAAGGTCAAGCAGATCAGAGAGTTAAATGTGTGGCTCAAAGAGTGGTGTGAGAAAATGGGGTTTTAATTTATGGGGCACTGGCACCAGTACTGGGGAAAGAGGGAGCTGTTCCGTCGGGACGGGCTCCACTTAAACCGGGCTAGGGCCAGCATCCTGGCAAATCGAATAACTTGGGCTTTAGATAGGGCTTTAAACTAAAAAAAGGGAGGGGGGGGAAGAGGGGTCAAGTGAGGGGAAATTTAGAAATCTAAAAGGACAAGGCAATAGAGCAGTGTAGCGATTTGGGTAAAAATAAGCAGAGTATGACAGGAAGGGACAGAGAGTTTAACGGTAGCAGTGCACCAGAGAATAAGGTCAAAGCAGGGAATAATGGTAAAAAATTTAAATTAAAGGCTCTTTATCTGAATGCATGAAGCATTCGTAACAAGATAGATGAACGAATGGCACAAATAGAGATAAATGGGTTGGATCGTATAGTCATTACAGAGATGTGGTTGCAAGGTGGTCAAGGTTGGGAACTAAATGTCCCAGGGTATTTGACATTTCGAAAAGACAGGCAGAATGGAAAAAGAGGGGGAGTAGCCCTGATAATAAATGATGACATAGGGACGGTAGATAGAAAGGATCTCAGCTCAGAAGATCAGGAAGTAGAGATAAGGTGGAGATAAGGAATAACAAGGGGCAGAAAACATTGGTAGGGGTAGTATATAGGCCTCCTAACAGAAGATATGCCGTTGAACAGAATATTAATCAAGAAATAGTAGGAGCTTGTAACAAAGGTAATGCAATAATCGTGGGGGACTTTCATCTTCATATAGACGGGACAAATCAAATTGGCAAAGGTAGTCTGGAGGACGAGTTCATGGAATGCATTCAGGACAGTTTCCTAGAACAATACGTCATGGAACCAACCAGGTTATTTTAGATCTTGTATTGTGTAATAAGAAAGGGTTAATTAGCAATCTCATAGTAAAGGATCCTCTGGGGCAGAGTGAACATAATATGATAGAATTTCACATTATGTTTGAGAGTGACTTGCCTAAGTTCGAAACTAGAGTCTTAAACTTAAATAAAGCCAATTACATAGGTATGAGGGGCGAGCTGGATAAGGTAGATTGGAAAAATAGGTTAAAAAGTACGGCAGTAGATAAGCAGTGGCTAGCATTTAAAGAAATATTTCATAATTCTCAACAAAAATACATTCCATTGAGAAACAAAAACTCCATGGGAAAAGTGATCCAACCATGGCTAACTAAAGAAGTTAAGGATAGCATTAGATTGAAAGAAGCAGCTTATAATGTTGTGAAGAATAATAGTAAGCCTGAGGATTGGGAGAGTTTCAGAAAACAGCACAGGATGACCAAAAAATTGATAAAAAGGGAGAAAATAGAATGAGAAAACTAGCAAGAAATATAAAAGCAGATTGTAAGAGCTTCTACAAGTATGTAAAAAGGAAGAGAGTAGCAAAAGTAAACGTTGGTCCATTAGAGGCTCAGACAGGAGAAATTATTATGGGGAATAAGGAAATGGCAGAAACGTTAAATAAATATTTTGTTTCTGTCTTCACAGTAGAAGACACAAAAAGCATACCAAAAATGGTGGGGAACCAAGGGTCTAATGAGGGTGAGGAATTTAACGTAATTAATATAAGTAGAGAAAAAGTACTAGAGAAACTAATGGGACTAAAAGATGACAAATCCCCTGGACCTGACGGCCTACATCCTAGGGTTCTAAAAGATGTGGCTGAAGAGATAGTGGATGCACTGGTTTTGATCTTCTAAAATTCCCCAGAATCTAGAATGGTCCCAGTGGATTGGAAGGTCGCAAATGTAACACTGCTACTCAAGAAAGGAGGAGAGAAAAAACAGGGAGCTACAGGCCAGTTAGCCTGACATCAGTCGTCAGGAAAATGCTGGAATCCATTGTGAAGGAAGTGGTATCAGGGCACTTAGAAAATCATAACATGATTAGGCAGAGTCAACATGGTTTTAGGAAAGGGAAATCGTGTTTGACAAATTTATTAGTGTTTTCTGAGGATGTAACTAGCAGGGTAGATAAAGGGGAACCAATGGATGTAGTATATTTGGATTTCCAAAAGGCATTCGATAAGGTGCCACATAAAAGGTTATTACACAAGATTAGGGCTCATGGGGTTGGAGGGTAATATAGTAGCATGGATAGAGGACTGGTTAACAGACAGAAAACAGAGTGTAGGGATAAACGGATCTTTTTCAGGTTGGCATGCTGTAACTAGTGGGGTGACACAAGGATCAGTGTTGGGGCCTCAGACACTTACAATCTATATTAATGACCTAGATGAAGGGGCCTAGTGTAATGCATCCAAGTTTGCTGATGATACCAAGCTAGGTGGGACAGTAAGCTGTGAGGAGAACACTCAAAGAGTTTGCAAAGGGATATAGATAGACTAAGTGGCAGCAAGGTGGCAAACTGTAAAAGCTTCTATAGATATGTGAAGAGAAAAAGATTGGTGAAGTCAAGCGTAGGTCCCTTGCAGTCAGAATCAGGGGAATTTATAATGGGGAACAAAGAAATGGCAGACCAATTAAATACATATTTTGGTTCTGTCTTCACAAAGGAGGACACAAAAAACCTCCCAAAGATGTCGGGGAACATAGGGTCTAATGAGAGGAAGGAACTGAATGAAATCAGTATTTGTAGGGAAATGGTGTTAAGGAAACTGACGGGATTGAAGGCCGATAAATCCCCAGGGCCTGATAATCTACATCCTAGGGTACTTAAGGAAGTGGCCCTAGAAATAGTAGATGCATTGCTGGTCATCTTCCAAAATTCTATAGATTCTGGAACAGTTCCCATGGATTGGAGGGTAGCTAATGTTACCCCACTATTCAAAAAAGGTGGTAGAGAAAAAGCGGGGAATTATAGACCGGTAAGCCTGACATCGGTAGTGGGGAAAATGCTAGAGTCCATTATAAAAGATGTAATAGCAGAGCACTTGGAAAACAGTGACAGGATCGGACAAAGTCAACATGGATTTACAAAAGGTAAATCATGCTTGACTAATCTACTGGAATTTTTTGAGGATGTAACTGGTAGAATAGATAAGGGAGAACCAGTGGATGTGGTGTATTTGGACTTTCAGAAGGCTTTCGATAAGGTCCTGCATAAGAGATTAGCGTGTAAAGTTAAGGCACGTGGGATTGAGGGCAAGGTACTGACTTGGATAGAGAACTGGTTGGCAGACAGGAAGCAAAGAGTTGGAATAAACGGGTCTTTTTCCGAGTGGCAGGCAGTGACTAGTGAGGTACCGCAGGGATCGGTGCTAGGACCCCAGCTATTCACAATATATATTAATGATCTAGACGAGGGAACTAGATGTAATATCTCCAAGTTTGCAGACGACACAAAGCTTGGTGGGCATGTGTGCTGTGAGGAGGATGCCGAGAAACTCCAGTATGATTTGGACAGGTTGGGTGATTGGGCAGATGCATGGCAGATGCAGTATAATGTGGATAAATGCGAGGTTATCCACTTTGGTGGCAAAAACAGGAAGGCAGATTATTATCTGAACGGCAATAGATTGGGAGAAGGGGAAGTGCAACGAGACCTGGGTGTCCTTGTGCACCAGTCGCTGAAGGTGCAGCAGGCGGTTAAGAAGGCAAATGGTATGTTGGCCTTCGTAGCGAGAGGGTTCGAGTATAGGAACAAGGATGTCTTGCTGCAGTTCTACAGGGCCTTGGTGAGACCACACCTTGAGTATTGTGTGCAGTTTTGGTCACCTTATCTGAGGAAGGATGTTCTTGCTATGGAGGGAGTGCAGTGAAGATTCACCAGACTGATACCTGGGATGGCAGGAATGATGTATGAGGAGAGATTGGGTCGATTGGGCTTATACTCGCTGGAGTATAGAAGAATGAGAGGGGATCTCATTGAAACTTATAAAATTCTAACAGGACTAGACAGACTAGATGCAGGAAGGATGTTCCCGATGGCGGGGGAGTCCAGAACCAGGGGTCACAGTCTAAGGATAAGGGGTAAGCCATTTAGGACTGAGATGAGGAGGAATTTCTTCACCCAGAGAGTGGTGAACCTGTGGAATTCTCTACCACAGAAGGCAGTTGAGGCCAATTCATTAAATATATTCAAGAAGGAGTTAGATATATTTCTTGAGGCTAAAGGGATCAAGGGATATGGGGAGAAGGCAGGGACAGGGTACTGAGTTTGGATGATCAGCCATGATCTCATTGAATGGTGGAGCAGGCTCAAGGGGCCAAATGGCCTATTCCTGCTCCTATCTTCTATGTTTCTATGGAGTATAATGTAGGGAAATATGAGGTTATTCACTTTGGTAGGAACAATAGAAAAACAGAATATTTTTTAAATGGTGAGAAACTTTCAAATGTTGGTGTTCAGAGAGATTTGGGTGTCCTCATGCAAGAAACACAGAAAGCTAGCATGCAGGTACAAGAAGCAATGAGGAAGGCAAATGGCATGTTGGCCTTTATTGCAAAGGGGTTGGAGTATAAGAGTAAGGAAGTCTTGCTACAATTGTACAGGGCCTTGGTGAGACCACACCTGGAGTACTGTGCACAGTTTTGGTCTCCTTATCTAAGGAAGGATATACTTGCCTTGGAGGCGGTACAACGAAGGTTCACTAGATTGATTCCTGGGATGAGAGGGCTGTCCTATGATGAGAGATTGTGTAGAATGGGCCGATACTCTCTGGAGTTTAGAAGAATGAGAGGTGATTTCATTGAAACATACAAGATTCTGAAGGGGATTGACAGGGTAGATGCTGAGAGGTTGTCTTCCCTGGCTGGAGTGTCTAGAACTAGGGGGCATAGTCTCAGGATAAGGGTTTGGCCATTTAAGACTGAGATGAGGAGGAATTTCTTCACTCAGCGGGTTGTGAATCTTTGGAATTCTCTGCCCCAGAGAGCTGTGCATGCTGAGTCTTTGAGTATATTCAAGGCTGAGATAGATAGATTTTTGGACTCTAGGGGAATCAAGGGATATGGAGAGCGGGCAAGAAAGTGGTGTTGAGGTGGATGATCAGCCATGATCTTATTGAATGGCAGAGCAGACTCGAGGGGCCGTATTGCCTACTCCTGCTCCTATTTCTGATGTTCTTATTAGGCAAAGCTGAAGTGGATAGCCTAACTCTCAAAGGATGGCAAAGTTGATTGCCTTAGAATAAAAGTACTATGACTGCTGCCTAGGAAGCAGGCAGTGACCTGCATGATAACAGCAACATACAACAACACCTTGCATTTATATACATCCACCTCCGTAACATCGCCCGTCTCCGCCCTTGCCTCAGCTCATCCACTGCTGAAACCCTCATCCATGCCTTTGTTACCTCTAGACTTGACTATTCCAACGCACTCCTGGCTGGCCTCCCATATTCCACCCTATGTAAACTTGAATTCATCCAAAACTCGGCTGCCCGTGTCCTAACTCGCACCAAGTCCCGTTTGCCCATCTCCCCTGTGCTCGCTGACGTACATTGGCTCCCAGTTAAGCAGCGCCTCGATTTCAAAATTCTCATCCTTGTTTTCAAATCCCTCCATGGCCTCGCCCCTTCCTAACTCTGTAATCTCCTTGAGCCCCACAAACACCCCCCCCGCCACCAAAATATTTGCGCTCCTCTAATTCTGCCCTCTTGAGCATCCCTGATTATAATCGCTCAACCTTTGGTGGCCGTGCCTTCTGTTGCCTAGGCCCTAAGCTCTGGTATACCTGCCTAAACCTCTCCGTCTCTCTACCACTCTTTCCTCCTTTAAGACGCTCCTTAAAACCTACCTCTTTGACCAAGCTTTTGGTCACCTGCCCTAATTTATCCTTATGTGGCTCGGTGTCCAATTTTTTGTCTTACAATACACCTGTGCAGCGCCTTGGGACGTTTTACTACTTTAAAGGTACTATATAAATACGAGTTGTTGTTGTAGTATACTGCCTTTAACATAGTAAAATGTCCCAGACATGAGCGTTATCAGACAGAATTTGATACAGCACCACATAAGGAGACATTAAGGCAGAAAACCAAAAATTTTAAGGAGCATCTTAAAGGAGGAAAGCGAGCTGGAGAGGCGGAGAGGTTTATGGAGGGAATTCCAGAGCTTAATTCAAGATGCAAACCTTCAGGTAAATGACTTAAAATGTATAAGCAGATTTAAAAACTCACTACTGAAGGCACGGCCGCCAATGGTGGAGTGATTAAAATCGGGGCTGCGCAAGAAGCCAGAATTCAAGGAGCGCCGATATCTCGGAGGGTTGTCAGGCTGGAGGAGGTAACAGAGATAGGGAGGGATGAGGCCATGGAGGGATTTGAAAACAAGGATCAGAATTTTAAAATCGAGGCATTACTGGGCCGGGAGCCAATGTAGGTCAGCGAGCACAGGGGTGATGGGTGAACGGGACTTATTCATACAGTGTTCCTAATACAGTGTTCTTGATCATTAACTGGAATCACACTGATGCGAGCCCTCCCTTGGGGTTATACTGACACGGCATATACTCTAGGGGTCCAGATGGCCACATGATTCCAGTGATGAGCCCTTGGACTTTGAGGAATGGAGCAATATGATGACATTGGGAAAAGAGTCATGCTGCTGCTATTCAGTGGGAAAGGAAATTAAAGCGTTGACACTGTGTTATATATGTGGACACCAATTGTGTGATATTGCACATGCGCCTTATGTTAGCTTGGAAGGACCTAGAGGCCTAAAAATTGCACACAGAGGTTACCTGGACAGCCACAGGAAGTATCATCCCTGTGGTCCAGGTTATCCACCAATATCTTCACAGCAAATGGCACAATTCTGCAACTACCCCTGTACTAACTAGGAGCCCACGGAGGTAGTTGTCTTAGCATTGGCAGGTAGATGTACCAGGGTCTGCACATAGGGTTGGGGCATAATGGTGGGTGTGGGTGGAACAGTGCTGATCCCTCCTGTTGTGTCCGGCATGCCTTCTTTCATTTTGCACCATTTCAAGCATAAAATTCTATGGTTTGGGCAGGTTAAAAGCAAACACCGTCATTATTGCCAAATGACCTTGAATATTAATGTCACTTTAAGAACTATCTTCCCTACATGTACAAATTCAACTGGGCTTTAATGACCACTCTGACCAGGCAGAATTAATGCTGGATGAGGCTGACGGACACATTCTGAAAACAATACATGTCAACATCCTCATATGAATCATTAAACATACACAATCAAGCTCTCACACATTCTGTGTGAGCGTGTTACACACCAGCGGGAAAGGCTGGCTGGCAAACTGTGTGACGCACAGTCAGACCCGGCAAAAAGTGTGAGAGGTACAATTTTGGTTCCCGTTGCACGATCAATGCTGGTGGAGGCCTCCAACCACATCGGAAAAAAACCTGGCCTCAAAAACAGTGCCTGCCAGATTGCTGTTGGGTTTTCATTCAAAGGCTGCACATTTACGAGCCACCTTGTCAACAACACCTGACTGCAAACACTTTTTGTGTGACAACATGAGTCATAGCAACGTGATATTGATTTAAGAATGATGAACATCATTCCTTGCTTCTTGTTTACCACTTGTCAAAGCAGAACAAAACACACACCGCACAACACAATGCGCTTTTACTCATCATGTTCCAAAACATTACTGTACTACCAAATGTTACAACGTTTAATCACCACCTTTATTTTCCTAGGACCCAGGAAAATACTTGGCAACCACAGGATGATTATAGTGCAATAGAAATGGGGACGAGGCCAAGATATATTCCCTAACTGGGAACTGTAACTAGCAACAAACCTCTAACAGTAGGCTCCCTTACTAGCATAGTTTTGTTTATGACCTTAGTGATCTCTTATAGCAATAGTCATCCCATGTGGGACTGAGTCACACAAATCGATGCATCTATTGGGATCCACACATTCTGTGGTCCCTTTGCCCATTTGTAGTAATTATTCCATTCCTTTATTAGGATTATAACTCCGATTTATGGTATAAATATATATTTTTTTAAATAGTTTAACGACCCCCCAAAACGTTTCAATCGGCCTTTCACTCTAGTTGCAGGCGATCATTTAGTTGACTCCCGATGCCAAGGGATTATATAATCATTTGTAAGCGGCCCTTACATGTTGCACACATGCCAAGTACATTTGACTTTGTTTTCATGCCACTAACACACAACAAAAACATGTCAACCGGAGCAAGAAGCTGGCGTCGCCTTTCCCAGAGCACCAGTGGCCAGAGGCAGCAGCATCGCTGGCCGCCTGGATCAACCCCTCAGCCCCTCTCCCCCCGGCCTGGATCAACCCCTCTCCCCCCGGCCTGGATCAACCCCTCTCCCCCTCTCCCCCCGGCCTGGATCAACCCCTCTCCCCCCGGCCTGGATCAACCCCTCTCCCCCTCTCCCCCCGGCCTGGATCAACCCCTCTCCCCCCGGCCTGGAGCAGCCCCTCAGCCCCTCTCCCCCCGGCCTGGATCAACCCCTCTCCCCCCGGCCTGGATCAACCCCTCTCCCCCCGGCCTGGATCAACCCCTCTCCCCCCGGCCTGGAGCAGCCCCTCTCCCCCCCCCCCCCCCGCCCCCGACCTGGAGCAGCCGCTCTCCACACCGCCCCCCCCCCGCCCCCGGCCTGGATCAGCCCCTCTCCCCCCGGCCTGGAGCAGCCCCTCAGCCCCTCTCCCCCCCGGCCTGGATCAACCCCTCAGCCCCTCTCCCCCCCGGCCTGGATCAACCCCTCAGCCCCTCTCCCCCCCGGCCTGGATCAACCCCTCAGCCCCTCTCCCCCCGGCCTGGAGCAGCCCCTCAGCCCCTCTCCCCCCCGGCCTGGATCAACCCCTCAGCCCCTCTCCCCCCGGCCTGGAGCAGCCCCTCAGCCCCTCTCCCCCCCGGCCTGGATCAACCCCTCTCCCCCCGGCCTGGATCAACCCCTCAGCCCCTCTCCCCCCAGCCTGGATCAACCCCTCAGCCCCTCTCCCCCCGGCCTGGATCAACCCCTCAGCCCCTCTCCCCACGGCCTGGATCAACCCCTCAGCCTCTCTCCCCCCGGCCTGGATCAACCCCTCAGCCCCTCTCCCCCCGGCCTGGAGCAGCCCCTCTCCCCCCGGCCTGGATCAACCCCTCAGCCCCTCTCCCCCCGGCCTGGAGCAGCCCCTCTCCCCCCGGCCTGGATCAACCCCTCAGCCCCTCTCCCCCCGGCCTGGAGCAGCCCCTCAGCCCCTCTCCCCCCGGCCTGGAGCAGCCCCTCTCCCCCTCTCCCCCCGGCCTGGAGCAGCCCCTCTCCCCCCGGCCTGCTCCTCCTTTACTCACCCTCGCCGGCCAGTGCGGGTAGCCCTTCATCTTGGCAAAGACCAGATCGCCAGCCTTGTAGTCTCTCGGCCTGGGTCGAGCCATCTCTCTCTCTCGCTCTCTCTTTCTCTCTTTGCCCCCCACCCCCCCACCACCTTCGACTGTGAAACCAGGCTTCAAACGGACCGAGATCCACCTCCAAGGAGCCGGCTGGATGAGGAGGATTGAGAGGGGGGAAGAGAGAGAAGGGCAGAGGGGGAGGCCCTGACGGAACAGCTCCGTTATTGCTTTTTTTTAAAAAAATCTCTCTCCCCCCCACCCACCCCACTTGATTTCCGCCTGGAAAGCGATCTCCCCCCTGGAATGCGGAAAGCTCCCGGGGTCTCGGTGCCCTTGACGGCGGATCTGCTCCAGCCGGCGCTCGCTGCAGTTTCAGGCAAAAGCACTGGCGGCCGGACTGGGCTGTCCCTGTCTCTCCCTCTCCCTCCTCACTCACTTCAAACGCATGCGTTTCTGCGTTTAAAAAATGTCTCAAATACAACTCACACATGGGACTGCTACTAGGGGCAAAGAGATACTTTGATTCCCTATTTGCAACATTTATATTTGGTTACAATGTTGCAATTTTCCCACCCAGGAAGTTTACTCACTCTCTTAAAACATGACTGTTCAAACTAAAATGCTAAAAAAGTAGGGGATTCTTTTTCTTCACACCCCCTCCTCCTCTCTTATATGGAAATCTTTGTGGAACGTAATGAGTAATGACTGGGGAGAGAGGAGGAAAAGGGGAAGTTTGTATTTGCACAGTAACAAACATTGTTTGTTCTTGTTTGATGGTTCAGGGAAGTGGTGTTTACACAAGGACTGCAATAAAAAGAAGGCATCTCTTGTGGTTAACGACTCAAGAATCAGGATTATCCATTTAATCTTGCTCTTTCAGGGGTGTAATTGAATGAAGTACATATATAGTGTGTCTCACAAATACAGACCGCTCCTGCTGATCCAAAGTCGCCTTTGTTTGCACTAATTTGAATTATCCAATCATTTGAAAGTAAATCATACAGTAAAGTGGAAATTTTGTGTCAAAATTAATTGTCAGATAATTTGAACTAAACAAATATAAAAAGAGTAAAACCTGTTCTGATAAAAGGGCATAGAATCATAGAAATTTACAGCGCAGAAGGAGGCCATTCGGCCCATCTTGTCCGTGCCGGCCGACAAAGAGCTCTCCAGCCTAATCCCACTTTCCAGCACTTGGTCCGTAGCCTTGTAGGTTACGGCACTTCAAGTGCACATCCAACTACAATGTGACAAGGGTCTCTGCCTCTACCACCCTTTCAGGCAGTGAGTTCCAGACCCCCATCACCCTCAGGGTGAAAAAAATTCTCCTCAAATCCCCTCTAAAATTCTGACCAATTACTTTAAATCTATGCCCCCTGGTTATTGACCCTTCTGCTAAGGGAAATAGGTCCTTCCTATCCACTCTATCCAGGCTCCTCATAATTTTATACACCTCAATTAGGTCCCCCCTCAGCCTCCTCTGTTGCAAAGAAAACAACCCCAGCCTATCCAATCTTTCCTCATAGCTAAAATTCCCCAGCCCAGGCAACATACTTGTAAATCTTCTCTGCACCCCCTCTAGTGCAATCACATCCTCCCTGTAATGTGGTGACCAGAACTGCACGCAGTATTCTAGCTGCGGCCCAACTAGTGTTTTATACAGTTCAAGCATAACCTCCCTGCTCTTATATTCTATGCCTCGGCTAATAAAGGCAAGTATCCCTTATGCCTTCTTAACCACCTTATCTATCTGTCCTGCTACCTTTAGGGATCTGTGGACAGGCACTCCAAGGTCCCTCTGATATTCTGCACTTCTCAGTGTCCTACCATTTAATGTGTATTCTCTTGCCTTGTTAGCCCTCCCCAAATGCATTACCTCACACTTCTCCGGATTGAATTCCATTTGCCATTGTTCTGCCCACCTGACCAGTCCATTGATATCTTCCTGCAGTCTGCAGCTTTCTTCTTCATTATCAACTACACGGCCAATTTTTGCATCATCTGCAAACTTCTTAATCATACTTCTTACATTCAAGTCCAAATCATTGATATATACCACAAAAAGCAAAGGACCCAGTACAGAGCCCTGCGGAACCCCACAGGAAACAGCCTTCCAGTCACAAAAACACCCTTCGACCATTACCCTTTGTTTCCTGCCTCTGAGCAAATTTTGGATCCAACTTTGCCTTGGACCCCATGGGCTTTTACTTTCGTGACCAGTCTGCCATGCAGGACCTTATCAAAAGCCTTGCTAAAATCCATATAGACTACATCACGTTAACTCTGCTTCTCTCTCCACAGATGCTGCCTGACCTGCTGAGTGTTTCCAGCATTTTCTGTTTTTATTTCATCGTTCCAGCATTCGCAGTATATTGCCTTTGTTTGAAAAAGAGTGGGTTTTTAAATCACAATGTGGCTTCTACAATCTTGTGCATTATCCCTGCACAAAATTTGGTTGCTTGGTAGCACCAGCTCATTGCTTACTACATGTTGAATCTTAGTAACGTAGCAAAGTTAAATTCTATAACTGAAATAGATCAGAAAGGAAGTGGCATAAAGTTATTAGCCCAAGAAAATCAAAGGAAACAGCTAATGGAAATTGAGAATGAAGCATACATCTTGTGCATTTGGTGTTGGATCCACTTTGAAGCATCTTAATGCTGTCCCTTTTCATGATAATCATTTCTGATATTATGACAATTTACAATTTAAGGTCAGTATTAACTTTCAGCATCTTAATTACTAAACAAAGTTTGGAACCCTGCAGATCACACATAACTGTGGCTTCAGATTAATTTTCGGTCAGTTTTTAGTGTTACAACATCCAGAACATTTTATACACTTTATTAGCATGAATCAGAACAGTTGTTTAACAATATAATTACATTTCACAGAATAAAGTGCACTGATAAAACCTGATGATAAACAAGAAACTCAGCCATATGTTGCACATTTTATAATTATTTAAAAAATAGAAATTACCTTCACCCTTCTGAGAATATTAAAGAATTAAGAACAGGAGTAGGCCATTCAGCCCCTTGAGCTTGTTCCGCCATTAACATGAAAGTTGAAAACACGCCATTTACTTATTCTGTACTACTTCTCTCTCGCTGCTTTCCCCACAACAAAATAGAGAACCCGTTGGGGTAGAGTTTCTGTTTGTTTCTGCTGGTAATATCAGTGCAATCTGGATGGAACTGGCCAAACCAGAGCAAAAGATTGGGGAATTTTAAATATAAATTACGGCCAAAGCCACTTACGTTCGTGGTTTCCTGCAATTTTTTAAGATTCAATTTGCCCGGATCAGGCCCCACCCACAAAACTGTCCACACGCCGCCGCCCCCCCCCATGTCGAAATTGGGCGATTCTGCCAATTGCACTGGTTTGGGAAGGCTCTTCAAATTGCGCTCATTTTCTATTTTCTTAGGCGTACGGGCACTAGTAGGCACAGGATAGGTGAATTAATAGCACAGATAGAAATTAACAGGTTTGATCTCGTAGACGTGGTTGCAAAGTGGCCAAGGTTGGGAACTAACTATTCCAGGATGCTTAACTTTTAGAAGAGATAGGCAGAATGGAACAGCAGGAGGGTCAGCCCTGAAAATAAAGGATGGGATAAAGACAATAGAGAGAAAGGGGGAAAAATTCGGTTGCTTTGTGCCTCCCGTTAGCGCCCTAAGAGGGCGCAAAGCAACTAGTGCCCGGGCGCGGCGATGTTTGCATCGCTCGCGAAATTGACCAGACATTTTGTGGTGGCGCTAAACATTACTGCCGCAGATCGTGATGTCAGTCAAGTGTGCATCGCCCCGGTAGTGCTCCAGACTGGATATTGAGTGGCGCCCCCTACCTTACCGCCTGCCGCTAGCAATGACAGGTTGAGGGGAGCGTTTTGCAGTCAGGAAGGGACTGGGGGAGTGTTATTTAAAGGCAACCGTTTCCTGCCTTTTTTTGTCGGCAACGTTTTTGCACCACGCATTCTGAGAGAGAGAGAGAGACTTCTGGAGAGATTCAACGCTGTGTGAAGGAGTTTTGGGTACTGAGCAGCACTTTGCAGGTTCATTCTGAATTGACCTTCCTTGCATCGATTTAGAAGAGACTATGGGGGCTGCACTCTGAGCTCGTTCCCTGGGCCTCTCCATTGTTCTTTCCAGCAGATTTGATGTACAGGCCTCTCCAGGCCGAGATTCAAGGTTGCAATGAGCAGGGTGTGGCTGGAGAGCAAGATCGACCCTCCCCTTTAAGAAGTGGCTGGCATCAGTGTGTCTGTGTTCCATTGCTGACTGACATCACATGAGTTTCACCAGCGCTCCGAGGTAGCGCCTCGCTCCTCGGCGTTAGCGCCTTAAGAGAGGTGTGTAGCGCCTGATTTAGCGCTCCAATCACCTCCAGGGGTGATAGAAGCCAAGTTTGCAGTCGGAGGCGATAATTAGCGCCAGGCACTAAACTTTGCGCCCGGCCGATGATTGCACCCCAAACGGGGCGATACCAAATTTCTCCTCCAAAGGATCTTAGCTCTGAAAATCAAGAAGTAGAGTCCGTTTGGGTGGAGCTAAGAAACAGCAAGCGGCAGAAAACATTGGTGGGAGTTGTTTATAGGCCTCCAAACAGTAGTTGTAATGTAGGGCAGAGTATAAATCAGGAAAAAGAGGTGCATGTAACATGGGTAATACAGTAATCATGGGGGGGCTTTAATCTCCACATAGACTGGGCAAACCAAATTTGCAGTAATAGCGTGGAGGACGAATTCATGGAATGTATGCAAGTTAGTTTTCTAGATCAGTATGTTGAGGAACCAACGAGGGAACAGGTTATTTTAGATCTAGTATTGCGCAATGAGAAAGGGTTAATTAATAATCTTGTAGTAAAGGGAGTTTTAGGGAAGAGTGACCACAATATGATGGAATTTTATATTGGCCATGAATTTCCGATCAGAGGATTCCTGCAGGCAGTTTCCTCCGATTGGAAAAAAATCTACGAACTTACCTGCTTGTTCCGTAGATCTCGAGGCTTCCGATCCTGGGCCTCCCCTCTTCGAAATGCGCAGAGGCCCAGGTATTTCAGGGGCGCATGCGGTTCACAAGTGTCCCTGGGATCACGTGGGCCAGGTGAACCAATGGAAGAAGGGAATCCTCCTTCATACTTTTGACAGGTCTGTACGGACAGAACTGTCAAAAGTATGAATGGGGATGACTGCAAAAATGCACCAACACACTGAAATAAATAAATAAAAACCATTACATGTATAAAATGAATTAAAATGCCATTTAATTAAATATTTTAAACAAAAATGTAATTTTTTGAAAAATAAATTTAAATGTTTTAAAGGGGCTAAAAATAACCTTACCTTATTCCACAGATTTTTAGGGCTCGATTTTCCGAGCCCCGTGGAGGCGGGCAAGGAGACGGTCCCGCCTCCGTGCCCTTTTGCCAGGAGGCGGGAGGATGTGCAGCTTCGGGTCTCGTCTCCTGGGGGCGGGAAAGGCTTTTAATCCTTTTAACTGCCTGTTAACAGGTAGTTAACAGGCAGAAAAAGGGATTGGTGCCATTTTACCTTCACAGGTGAAGGCTTCCCGACCTCGGAGAACCCCGCCGGGTTGGAGGAGACATGGAGGAGGTCTGCGGCGGTTGGAGGCACCTGGAAGTAAGGTGTAGAGGTGAGTGATGGGTGCAAGTGTGGAGTGGTAAGTATGCAAGGTGAGTGATAAGTTTAAAAAAGTGTTCACTTACCTTTTTTTACTTCTGTAGCCTTAAGCTGTGCTGGATTGGGAGAGCGGACATTCACCTTGTCAATTTCAGGTAATGGCTGATGGACCCTCTGATCCATCAGACATCTGAAATTTACTTTTTTACAATGTTTTTTCAGTCCTCACCACAAAAACTAATCAAACTAAAGAGAATGTCAGTGACAGCTTCACAGAGCTGTCAAACGCTGCCATTTCTTCTTTCAAGAAGTCTTGACAGATAGCACGTCTGACATTGACGTGATCTGTCAGTGACTTCTTCCCTAATTGGCTTGCTCAATCAGGGGAAAATCCCTCTGATTGGTCAGGTGAGGATGGAGGCGGGACATTGACACGACAAGCAGCAGTCCCGCCTCCAAGTCGCCTCCATTGACAAAATCCAGCCCTTAATGTTTAAATGATATTAAAAAAAAAAAATTTCAGTTATTTAAAACTCTTATGCTGGAAAAAGCAGGCCTTATGCCTACTTTTACCAGGCATAAGAATTCGACAGTCATTCAGCGGGCGGAAGTTGTGCAAAAAGCGCAAATCTCCACCCGCAGAGGCACTTTTCTTGGGCATGCAGATGATCTGTCAAGAGAATTATTGACAGATCGCAAGTGCCGGGTTTCAGGTCATGCACTTCGCATGCCTGAAACCAGCACTTATGCATCATATCTCATATGTACCCGTGTGGGTTGGAAAATCAGGCCCATTGAGTTTGAAAGTGATTTAGTTAAATCGGAAACTAGAGTCTTAAATCTAAACAAAGCAAACTACATAGGTATGAGGGGCGAGTTGGCTAAGGTAGATTGGGAAACTACATTAAAAGGTATGATGGTAGACAAGCAATGGCTAGCATTTAAAGAATGAATACATTGTATTGATTTCTTTGTGGGTTCAATGACGAGACATTTATGAAAGAGAATGTCTTTTAATCTAAAGTCTGTTCAACTCTTTATACAGCATTTACAGGAGACATCATGCTAGTGATGCATCTAGAACGAAACTGAAACTAAACTAAACTCTGCCTCTGTCACATGCCCTCTGCTGGTCAGGCATAAGTAATCAATACATGCAAATATGCTGGTAAGGCATCATAATCAAACAGGCAAATATCATCACTATTTGCTGATATCATTACATCTCCCTTTCTTAAAACAAAAGTATTTTACTTTTAACTAACAACATGTTTTCTTTGTATTAATCTGCATTTTAACTGTAACACTTAATGAACTTACATTAACATTATCATTATCAAGGTTTTTTAACCTTGCTTTGTGTGTTCACATGAAATATGTAAATACACTAGAACTTGAAGAAAGAATAAGATAACATTACTTCCTTCTATAACAATAGTCCTTAAATTTGCTCAATGAGTCTCTCAGGAGGCTTCACGTGTCTTGAGGATTTTCTGATTGATTGTCCTTGAATCTGAGCTGTTGCCTCAGATGATGTGTTCTCAGCTGTGTGATCAGGTTGTTCAACAGTATCAGTCTCTTGACCTGCTGTGTGATCAGGTTGTTCAACAGTATCAGTCTTTTGACTTGCTGTGGCTGGTCCCATGAGAAGACCTCGAAGATTTCTTCGCAGAACAGCACCCTCATCTGTCTGAATGGTGTATGATCTTGGTTGAACTTCACTCAGGACGGTTCCCTTCTGAGTCCATATGTTTGTTTTGTCTTTGTACCTTACTTGGTCACCAGTGTGGAGTTCAGGTAGGTTTTGTGTTCCTCTGTCATAGTAGTACTTTTGCTTTTCTTTCTGTTGTTCTTTGAACTTCCTCACTTTCTCCCCCTCTTTTGTTTTCAGGAGGTTCTCCGGGATGGGTAGGTTTGACCTTAGCCGACGTCCCATCAGGAGTTGGGCTGGTGACTTACCACACTCGAGCGGCATTGTGCGGTATACAAGCATGCTCTGGTAGAAGTCAGTTCCACTGTCTTTTGCCTTGTACATCAGTCTTTTCACTGTCTGGACTGATTTTTCCACTAGTCCATTGGACTGTGGATAGTGAGGACTTGACGTTGTGTGGACAAAGTCCCACTCTTTGGCAAAGTGTCGGAAACTTGCATTGTAAAACTGGGGTCCGTTGTCTGTGAAGACCTCGCTTGCCACGCCATGTCTGGAGAATATGGCTTTCATACATGTTATCACAGCATCTGCAGTGGTGGTGCACAGTCTACAAACCTCTGGATACAGGGAGTAATAGTCTGTGACTACAAGATAGTCCTTCCCTTGACATACGAATAGGTCAGCGCCTACCTTCTGGTAAGGTCTGTCTGGCGCTGGGTGTGGCTTTAGTGGTTCTACCGGATTGCTTGCTCGATATTTCAGGCATATTGTGCAGGTTGACACTTCATTTGTCACATCTTGGTTGATTCGTGGCCAGTACATCACCTCTCGTGCTCTTTTCTTACACTTTTCGATTCCCAGATGTCCTCCATGGATCTTTTTTAACATCTCTTTTCTCAGACTCTTTGGGATAACTATTTTACCTCCTTTGTAGATGATGTCTTCGACCACTGATAGCTCCGCCCTGCAGTTCCAGTACTCTGCCATGTCAGGTGAGCAGTCTTGCTTCATGTTGGGCCATCCATCCAAGATGCTTTTCCTCAGTTGTCTCATTGTTTCATCTTTGTTTGTCTCATTCTTTATGAGCTCCATTTTTGCATCTGCTATGGGCAGTGCACTTGTGATCATGTCCACGTAGGCGTTCACTTTTTCATCCATTTTGGTGTTTGCGGGCTCACTTGGGTCTATAGCTCTGGACAACGTGTCTGCTGTATACATCAGCTTACCCGGTGTGTACGCAACATTCAGTGTATAGCGTTGCAGCCTGATCATCATTCTTTGTATTCTAAGCGGACAGCTATTTAGTGGCTTTTGGAACAATGCAATCAAGGGCTTATGGTCAGTCTCTACACTGATTGCTTGTCCTGCCACAAACTGGTGAAATCTTTCACAGGCGTATGTGATGCTGAGCAGCCCCTTTTCTATTTGAGCATATCGCGTCTCCGCGTCTGTCATTGAGCGCGATGCATATGCAATAGGTTGCCAGTAGTCATATTTTTGCAGAAGAATGGCACCGAGCCCACTCTGTGATGCATCTGATGATATCTTGATGGGTCTCGCTGGGTCATAAAACCTCAGAACTGGTTCCTCTGTGAGCAGTTTCTTTAGATCGCTCCATGACTTCTCATGCTCATGATTCCATTCCCATTCTATGTTCTTTTCAGTTAGTCTTCTCAGTGGCGCCATCTTTTCTGAGAGGTTGGATATGAATTTACCCATGTAGTTAATCATTCCATTAAACCTCTGCATGTCCTTTTTGCATTGTGGCTGTGGCATATTCTCAATGGCGGACACCTTTCTGGGATCTGGTCTGATGCCCTCACTGCTAAGGATATCTCCCACGAATGTCAGTTCTGTCACCCCGAGCTAGCATTTCTCTCTATTCAGCTTCAGGTTTGTTTTCCTTGTTGCTTCCAGCACTTTTTTCAGTCTCTCGTCATGCTCAGTTCTCGTGGTTCCCCATACTATGATGTCATCCATTGATGTATCAACTCCCTCCAGATGCTCATAGATCATATGGATAGTTTTGTGATACACTTCAGGAGCTGAGGCAATGCCAAATGGTAACCTTAGGAATCTGTATCTGCCAAATGGACTGTTGAACGTGCACAGTCTTGAACTTGCTTCATCCAATTTCATCTGCCAAAATCCTGATGATGCATCTAACTTGCTGAAATACTTTGCATTTGCAAACTGTGCCATGATTTCCTCACGTGTAGGAAGCTTGAAGTGCTCTCTCTTTATTGCTCTGTTTAGATCTCTTGGATCCAGGCAAATTCTGAGCTTTCCATTCTTTTTGTCCACAATGACGAGGGAACTCACCCACTCAGTTGGCTCATCTATCTTCTGAATCACATTCAGGCTTTCCATCCTGTCCAACACTGCCTTCAGTTGCTTTTGAAGAGCAAACGGAACTTCTCTGCATGGGTGTATGACCGTTGGCATACTTTTATCTACTCTGATCGTGTGTTCTCCTGGAATGCAGCCTAGACCCTTAAATAGGTCGTTGTACTCTTTCATGAGTTCATCATAGACTGTCTCTCCTTTGCTTTCCACAACGAGGACTCTCTTTACCAGGTTCAGTCTCTCACAGGCTTTTAAACCTAGTATGGCTTGCACATCCTTTGGCACCACGATTAATGCTAGCGTGTGCTCTCTGTCCTTGTGTGTTACTTTGACAATGCATCTTCCTTTCACTGGTATATCAGTACCTGAGTGCCCTGTCACTTTCACTTTTATTCCATGTATCTTTGGTCTGGGTCTAATTTTCTTAAAATCAGTCTCTGATATCACATTAACTTGTGCTCCAGTATCCAATTTAAATGGAATGTGTATGTCATTCACTTTTAGTGTCAACATCCAGTCTCTTTCTTCTTTTTTGTTTTCAGACACAACATCCACATTGAACTCCTCTATCCCGCTTTCATCTACTGCATGGACCTTGCTTTGTTGCGCTTGGTTCTTACAGCAACGGGCATAATGGTTGTTTTTGTTGCAACTATTGCATGTTTTACCATATGCTGGACACTTTTTTGGTATATGCTGTGTACCGCATCGATCACATGACTTTCGATTGCCCCTTTCATTTTTGTTCGCTGGCCACGCCTCTTTTTTCACATTGGCGCTCTTTTTGTTAAACGGTTTGTGTCCGTTCATTCTCACTGCATCCACGTTGCAGCTACTGTCACTGAACAGCTCCTTTGCCTGCGACTTCACAGTCTCTGTAGCCCTACACAGTGCTATGGCTTTTCCCAGGTCTAGATCTTGCTCTCTTAGCAGTCTTTCCCTTAGACCATTATCTGGAATACCACACACCAGTCTGTCTTTTATCAGCGAGTCTGTCAGTCCCCCAAATTCACATGTTTTGCTTCGGTTTCTCAGTTCAGTCACATACTGATCAATAGTCTCACCCGTTTTCTGTACACATGTGAAAAATCTGTGCCTCTCAAACATCACCTTACGTTTAGGTATGCAGTAGGCCTCAAACTGTTCCATTATTTTATCTAGCTTCATTTTGTCGCCATCAGCAGCGAATGTGAAGTTATTATACACCTCCAGCACTTCATCACCCACGACATGTAAGAACAGTGACGCTTTCATTTTATCACCTTTCTCGTCAGCTCCGATTGCTGATAAATACAACCCCAAACGTTGTTTGAACCTCCTCCAATTTTGAGCCACATTACCTGTCAACTGAAGCGTTGCCGGTGGGTGTAAACCTTCCATTTTTTTACTTCGTTAGCTATTCTCCAATGGTAAGCAACGATGTTCTCTTTTGGCTTGCTAATTTGTGGAGAGCTGATTTAACTTCAGATTTTTTCTCTTCATCTCTTTCAATCACTTCTGACACCATGTATTGATTTCTTTGTGGGTTCAATGACGAGACATTTATGAAAGAGAATGTCTTTTAATCTAAAGTCTGTTCAACTCTTTATACAGCATTTACAGGAGACATCATGCTAGTGATGCATCTAGAACGAAACTGAAACTAAACTAAACTCTGCCTCTGTCACATGCCCTCTGCTGGTCAGGCATAAGTAATCAATACATGCAAATATGCTGGTAAGGCATCATAATCAAACAGGCAAATATCATCACTATTTGCTGATATCATTACATACATCATTTACAACAAATATACATTCCTTTAAGGCAAAAAAAACCCACAGGAAATGTGGTCTCACCGTGGCTTAAAAGAGAAGTTAAAGATAGTATTAGATCAAAGGAAGAGGTTTATATTGCTGCCAAAAAGAGTAGTAAGCCTGAGGATTGGGAGAAGCATAGAAAAATAGGAGCAGGAGTAGGCCATTCGGCCCTTTGAGCCTGCTCCGCCATTCAATATGATCATGGCTGATCCTTTATCTCAATACCATATTCCTGCTCTCTCCCCATACCCCTTGATGCCTTTTGCGTCTAGGAATCTATCTATCTCCTTCTTAAATATATTCAGTGACTTGGCCTCCACAGACTTCTGTGGTAGAGAATTCCACAGGTTCACCACCCTCTGAGTGAAGAAATTTCTCCTCATCTCAGTCCTAAATGTCCTACCCCGTATCCTGAGACTGTGACCCCTCGTTCTAGACCCCCCCAGCCAGGGGAAATATCCTCCCTGCATCCAGTCTGTCTAGCCCTGTCAGAATTTTATACCTTTCAATGAGATCCCCTCTCATTCTTCTAAACTCTAGTGAATACAGGCCTAGTCGACCCAATCTTGTCTCATACGACAGTCCTGCCATCCCAGGAATCAGTCTGGTGAACCTTCGCTGCACTCCCTCTATGGCAAGTATATCCTTTCTTAGGTAAGGAGACCAAAACTGCACACAGTACTCCAGGTGTGGTTTCACCAAGGCCCCGTATAACTGTAGTAAGACATCCTTGCTCCTGTACTCAAATCCTCTTGCAATGAAGGCCAACATACCATTTGCCTTCCTAACTGCTTGCTGCGCCTGCATGTTTGCTTTCAGTGACTGGTGTACAAGAACACCCAGGTCCCTTTGTACATCAACATTTCCCAATCTATCAACATTTAAATAATACTCTGCCTTTCTGTTTTTCCTACCAAAGTGGATAACTTCACATTTATCCACGTTATACTGCATCTGCCATGTATTTGCCCACTCACTCAACTTGTCTAAATTGCCTTGAAACCTCTTTGCAGCCTCCTCACAACTCACAATCCCACCTATTTTTGTGTCATCAGCAAACTTGGAAATATTACATTTGGTTCCCTCATCCAAATCATTGATATATATTGTGAATAGCTGGGGCCCAAGCACTGATCCCTGTGGTACCCCACTAGTCACTGCTTGCCACCCCGAAAAAGACCCATTTATTCCTACTCTCTGTTTCCTGTCTGTTGACCAATTTTCAATCCATGCCAGTATATTACCTGCAATCCCTTGTGCTTTAATTTTGCACACTCATCTCTTATGTGGGACTTTATCAAAGGCCTTCTGAAAATCCAAATACACCACATCCACTGGTTCCCCCTTATCTATTCCACCAGTTACATCCTCAAAATACTCCAGTAGGTTTGTCAAACACGATTTCCCTTTCATAAATCCATGTTGACTTTGTCTAATCCCATCGATATTTTCGAAGTGCCCTGTTATCACATCCTTTATAATAGACTGTAGCATTTTCCCTACTACTGATGTTAGGCTAACCGGTCTGTAGTTCCATGTTTTCACTCTCCCTCCTTTTTTAAATAGTGGGGTTACATTTGCCACCCTCCAATTTGCAGGACCTGTTCCATTATCTATAGAATTTTGGAAGATGACAACCAATGCATCCACTATTTCCATGGCTACCTCTTTTAGCACTCTGGGATGTGGATTATCAGGCCCTGTGGATTTAACAGCTTTCAGTCCCATTAATTTCTCCAGCACTATTTTTTTACGAATACTAATTTCCTTTAATTACTCCTTCTCACTAGACCTTTGGTTCCCTAGCATTTCTGGGAAGTTATTTGTGTCCTCTACCATGAAGACAGAACCAAAGTATTTGTTTAATTGCTCAGCCATTTCCTTGTTCCCAATTATAAATTCTCCCATTTCTGACTGTAAGGGATCTACATTTGTCTTTACTAATCTTTTTCTTTTTACATACTTGTAGAAGCTTTTACAGTCTGCTTTTATGTTCCTTTTTTATTTTAGAATTCAGCAAAGGAGAGCCAAGAAATTGATAAAGAAAGGGAAAATAGAATATGAGAGTAAACTAGCAAGAGACATAAAAACAGACTGTAAAAGCTTCTAAAGGTATGTAAAAAGGAAAAGATTAGTGAAAGTAAACGCGGGTCCCTTACAGGCTGAGACAGGAGAAATTATAATGGGGAATAAGGAAATGGCAGTGAAATGTATCAAATACTTTGGGCTGGATTTTACCAGCCGAGACGAGTTGGGGGCGGGACTGCTGCCTTCCGGCTTCTAGTCCCACCCCCAGTGACGTCCGACGCACAGACACTATTTTCCCCTGATTAGCCTTCTTAAGCCGGCCAATTAAGGGAAAGCCTGTGTCAGATGATGTCAGTTGATGACGCTTCATCTGCCAGTTTTCTTAAAGGGACATGAAGCATTTATTTTTGACAGATGATTTGATAGTGTTTCACAGCATTGAGGTGCTGTCAAACACTGACCATCACTGTACAACGGCGAGCCCTTGCATCCAGGCTCTCCAATGACTCTCTCCTTAGGATAAAACAGATGGCAGCTTCAGCTCAGGGTACAGAAGCAATCTGTCACTTCTCCCAATGAGGTGAGGCCACACAAACACTTCAAAGCTAGTCAACAACAGAAAAATCTAAACACATTAAAAATGACTTTCCCAACATTTCCTTACCTCTGATACTCACCAGTGTCCCATTGCATCCTTCACACCACTTCTGCAGCTGTCATCTATACACTGGTGGGAGTTGTCTATAGGCCTCCAAACAGTAGTGGTAATGTAGGGGATGGCATCAAAACAGGAAATCAGAGATGCATGTAACAAGGGTACTGCAGTAATTATGGGTGACTTTAATCTATATATAGACTGGCCAAACCAAATTAGCAATAATATTGTGGAGGATGAATTCCTGGAGTGTGTACGAGATGGCTTTTCAGACCAGTACGTTGAAGAACCAACTAGGGAACAGACTATCCTAGATTGGGTATTGAGCAATGAGAAGGGGTTAATTAATATACTTGTTGTGCGGGGTCCTTTAGGGAAGAGTGACCATAACATGATAGAATTCTTCATTAAAATGGAAAGTGAAGAAGTCCAATCCGAAACTAGGGTCATAAATCTAAACAAAGGAAACTACAAAGGTATGAGGAGTAAGTTGGCTATGATAGATTGGGGAGCTACATTGAAAGGCATGATGGTGGATAGGCAATGGCTAACATTTAAGGAACGAATGCATGAATTGCAACAGTTATACATTCCTTTCTGGTGCAAAAACACAAAAGGAAAGGTGGCCCAACCATGACTAACAAAAGAAATCAAGGATAGTATTAGATCCAAAGAGGAGTCATATAAAGTTGCCAGAAAAAGTAGGAAGCCTGAGGATTGGGAGCAGTTTAGAGTTCAGCAAAAAAGGACCAAGAGATTGATTAAGAGGGTAAAAATAGAGTATGAGAGTAAACTTGTATGGAACATAAAAGAGGATTGTAAAAGCTTCTACAAGTATGTAAAAAGAAAAAGATTAGTGAAGACAAATGTAGGTCCCTTACAGTCAGAAACGGGAGAATTTATAATGGGGAACAAGGAAATGGCTGAGCAATTAAACAAATACTTTGGTTTTGTCTTCACAGAAGAGGACACAAATAACTTCCCAGAAATGCTAGGGAACCAAAGGTCTAGTGAGAAGGAGGAATTAAAGGAAATTAGTATTAGTAAAAAAATAATGCTGGAGAAATTAATGGGACTGAAAGCTGATAAATCACCAGGGCCTGATAATCTGCATCCCAGAGTATTAAAAGAGGTAGCCATGGAAATAGTGGATGTATTGGTTGTCATCTTCCAAAATTCTATAGATAATGGAACAGTTCCTGCAGATTGGAGGGTGGCAAATGTAACCCCACTATTTAAAAAAGGAGGGAGAGAGAAAACAGGGAACTACAGACCGGTTAGCCTAATATCAGTAGTAGGGAAAATGCTAGAGACTATTATAAAGGATGTGATAACAGGACACTTAGAAAATATCGATGTGATTAGACAGTCAACATGGATTTATGAAAGGGAAATCGTGTTTGACAAACCTACTGGAGTTTTTTGAGGATGTAACTGGTGGAATAGATAAGGGAGAACCAGTGGATGTGGTGTATTTGGATTTTCAGAAGGCCTTTGATAATGTCCCACATAAGAGGTTAGTGTGCAAAATTAAAGCACATGGGATTTGGGGTAATATACCGGCATGGATTGAAAATTGGTTAACAGACAGGAAACAGAGAGTAGGAATAAATGGGTCTTTTTTGGGGTGGCAGGCGGTGACTAGTGGGGTACCGCAAGGATCAGTGCTTGGGCCCCAGCTATTCACAATATATATCAATGATTTGGATGAGGGAACCAAATGTAATATTTCCAAGTTTGCTGATGACACGAAACTAGGTGGGATTGTGAGTTGCGAGGAGGATGCAAAGAGGCTTCAAGGCGATTTAGACAAGTTGAGTGAGTGGGCAAATACATGGCAGATACAGTATAACATGGATAAATGTGAAGTTATCCACTTCGGTAGAGAAATCAGAAAGGTAGAGTATTATTTAAATGGTGATATATTGGGAAATGTTGATGTACAGGGGGACCTGGGTGTTGTCCTTGTACACCAGTCACTGAAAGCAAACATGCAGGTGCAGCAAGCAGTTAGGAAGGCAAATGGTATGTTGTCCTTCATTGCAAGAGGATTTGAGTACAGGAGCAAGGATGTCTTACTACAGTTGTACAGGCCTTGGTGAGACCACACCTAGAGTACTGTGTGCAGTTTTGGTCTCCTTACCTAAGAAAGGATATACTTGCCATAGAGGGAGTGCAGCGAAAGTTCACCAGACTGATTCCTGGGATGGCAGGACTGTCGTATGAGGAGCGATTGGGTCGACTAGGCCTGTATTCACTAGAGTTTAGAAGAATGAGAGGGGATCTCATTGAAAGGTATAGAATTCTGACAGGGCTAGACAGACTGGATGCAGGGAGGATGTTTCCCCTGGCTGGGGGGGTCTAGAACGAGGGGTTACAGTCTCAGGATACAGAGTAGGACATTTAGGACTGAGATGAGGAGAAAGTTCTTCACTCAGAGGGTGGTGAACCTGTGGAATTCTCTACCACAGAAGGCAATGGAGGCCAAGTCACTGAATATATTTAAGAAGGCGATAGGTAGATTTCTAGACACAAAAGGCATCAAGGAGTATGGGGAGAGAGCAGGAATATGGTATTGAGATAGAGGATCAGCCATGATCATATTGAATGGCGGAGCAGGCTCGAAGGGCCGAATGGCCTACTCCTGCTCCTATTTTACTATGTTTCTATGTTTCTACACAAACCTTACAATAGACCCACATCCCACCTCACCTACCCTAGCGGGGTTTCCCAACGTCGGGAAGCCCGCAGTAGAAGTCGCAAAATGGGAAAAAGCCTCTTAACTGCCATATTAACTATCTGTTAACAGGCAGTTAAGTGGCTATAATCCTCTTCCCGCCTCTAGGAGTCGGGTCCCTGCACAAATCGGGGACCCGACTCCCGGGAAGATTGGTTGGAGGCGGGTTTGGAGCGGGTTCGGGACCCATCGCATTTAAAAAAAAATTCCCAGCAGTCCCGCCTCCAGACCCGCCTCCTCAGGGCTGGTAAAATCTAGCCCTTTGTGTCTTTCTTCACGGAAGAAGACATAAAAAACTTCCCGGAAATAGTGGAGCACCAAGGCTCTAGCGAGAATGAGGAACTGAAAGAAATTAGTATGAGTAAAAAAATAGTATTGGAGAAATGAATGGGACTGAAAGCTGATAAATCCCCTGGATCTGATGGCCTACATCCTAGGGTTTTGATAGAGGTGGCTATAGAGACAGTGGGCGCCCGCGGGTGCCCTGCGATTGGAAAATACGGACCATTTAATTTACTAAAAAACTGACTAGCATACAGCAATGAAGCTATTAAATTGTTCAGTATGGGTTTTTTAAAACTCATTTTCAGTGATTTTAAATCAGGTGACGAACAGGTGGAGGAATGGATACTCTTGTTAAAAATGCTTGGTTTTGGTGATAAACCCATTTTCAGCTGTATTAATAAAACTGCACCAGGTTACCGCTCTTATATACATCATGGAATCATTTTTAATGGAAAGAAAAAAGAAACAATTATGTTCTATTCTGATTGCGTTGGTTCATGGAAGATTTTATGATTGAGATTATGCAAATGATTTTTAGCGGAAACCTAACCAGCGCAATTTCGAGTGCATTTTGGGCGCAATTTCCCGTTTGTGCCCAAAGCAGAAACTCTCACCGGTTGCGTTTGGCCCTGTAGCATGCCATACCTGGACACTGAGTCAGACTGCAGGGAGCTGCACAGCCAACATCCTCTCAGCCTCCCTACATTACTAACAGCTGCTCCACACCCAATTTCTCGATGATGAGTACATTAAAACACTTTGGGGGAGAAATTGGGTATAGACCTGTTTGGGGCATTAGAATTGACGCTGCGCAAATTTTATCGTCAGGCGCAACTTATCGCCACCTCGAGCGATATTGGGTTGTTGCGCCCCTGAAGGTGATTGCGGCGTTGATTCAGGCGCTGCACGGGAGTCTTAAGGCGCTAACCCGGCGGCGCTACTCAATATGTCAGCGGCTGAGCGCAGCGCAGGTGCTGTCAATAATCGATTACCCCGAGACATGCTGGCGCCGGCCAGCTCTTAAAGGGGCGGGTCAATTAGGAGCAGCAGCCACACTCTGCGCCTTGTAGGCCTCAAAATCGGCGCTGTGCTTTCTGTGGCGTTCCAAACTTTGAACATATGGAGAGGGTGAGGCAGAGAGCAGAGCGCTTTACCGATGGGACATTGGATGCTTTGGTTGGCGAAGTGGAGCGCCTGCGAGCTGTGCTGTACCCCGACAATGGCAGGAGGCCTCATCAGAGCGAGTACCGCAGGGCTTGGAGGGAAGTTTGTCAAAGAGTCACCTCAACCAGCGTGGTGGCCAGGACTCCTGTGCAATGCAGGAAGAAGTTCAACGACCTCACTCGGGTCGTTAGGGTGAGTGCCTTTTTCGCCATCTTCTTCATCCCTCCATCTGCACCTGACACTATGGCCAGAGGGTGCGCGAAGCCCCAATGGCCATCTGTCAGCCAGCACCCATGGCCCTTTCTGGAAACACACACGCACATTCAGCTCAATGCATAATGGAAGGGCTATTCTACCATGGGGGGCATGTGATGTCAGCTCAATGCATAATGGAAGGGCTATTCTACCATGGGGGGCATGTGATGTCAGCTCAACGCATAATGGAAGGGCTAATCTACCATGGGGGCATGTGATGTCAGCTCAGGCCAGCATGTTTCATCACTTCCTGTCCTTTCTCCTGCAGGCCAAGCTGGCCAGGAACCGGAGGGAGCAGCTTCGCACCGGAGGAGGCCCTCCTCAGCTGCAGACACTGATGGACCTGGAGGAACGAGTCCACCAGATTGTTGGAGGCCGGATGACTGGTCCTGTCACCACTGGAGCTGCCGACCCCATTGTGCACAGCGATGGTAAGGTCATCACCTTTTTGAACTCTCTCCTCCCACTTCTTCCCCCCACCAGCATGCTTTTTCACTCTGGACCCATGTCAGGGCATTGCAGCACTCATACATCCCTTGCTGCCACCCTGTCCTTTCGCTAAAGCCACTCTTCAACCTCCCTGCTTTCAGATGCTGCATCACCAGCTCGGGAGCCGGGCCCTCAAGCTGCCACTGCCACTGACTCCGGAGGTGACGAGCAGGAGGAAGCTGGACCATCTCTGCCACCCTCAGGCGAGCCAGCCCCTCTGCAGACTGGGGAGACTACTTCCCTGGAGGGGAGTGGGGGGGAATGCTCTGAGGAGGAAGCAGTTCCAGGAACCAGCGGGCTGCAGCAACGCAAGGGGGGTAGGGAAGCTCGGGGGCCGTCTTCCCGGAGGGCGAGTCAGGCCGCGAGTACTGCTGCACAGAGCGCAGAAGAGGTGCGTTCCCTCGCAGAAATGAGCGTCCAGGCTCGGCTCAGGCACACTGAGCTCATGGCTGCAGTGGCAAGGATGCCTGAATCCATCGAGACACTGGCAAGGAGTGACCAAGACTTCGGGGCAGCACAGGCAAGGAGTGCGCAGGACTTTGGGGCAGCACAGGCAAGGAGTGCGCAGGACTTTGGGGCAGCACTGGAAAGGACTGTCCAGGACTTCGGGGCATCACTGGAAAGGACTGTCCACGGCTTCGGGGCAGCACTGGAAAGGACTGTCCAGGGCTTGACCGAAGCAGTGGAAAGGACAGCCCCGGCCTTCAGCGAAGCACTGGAAAGGACTGTCCAGGGCTTCACCGAAGCACTGGCACCTGCCACGCAAGTGCTGAATGCTGCCACACAGTCACTCGCTGGTCTCATGCAGACGCATTTTGAGGCCACGCGACCAATGACTGCTGCCACCCTCGCTGGATCAGGCGGGATTACCCGGGGCCCTTGCAGCACCACAGCAGGGCATCAATCTGTGGACCAGCCGATTGGTGCGCATGCTGTGGTGCTGCCCCGTCAGAGTGCCAGTGTGTCGGTCGACCAGGGAGCTGCTGTCCGCTCTCAGGATGTCAGCATTCCTGATGCCACCACTGGCACATCTCCACTGCAGCTTCCACCACCTGCAGGACAGACTGCTTCCACCCATGCACAGTTGGAGCAGTCAGCATCCGGGCCCTCCAAGGCCAGAGGTCGTCCAGGACGTCCCTCAGGGGCATCTGCGCTTTCGGACAGCCAGCAGGCCTCCCCCAGCCTTGATGCAGCCACTGGGGTCCCATTACGGAGGAGCTGCAGGGAGGGAAGGGGCCGATCTCGCAAGAGAAGTAGATCACCATCAAGGGGGAAAGAGTAGAAGGTGCAGCTGAGACGTCTTATTTGTAGAAATCAAGGCCGTGGATGCTGGTCTGAATGTTAGTAATGTTTTGGATAGTCTCCCGGGTGTGCGAGTGACTTATGTGCTAGTGTGTTAGTTTTGCTTTCTGTTGCCATTGCTTTGTCATGTTGGAAGGAAGCACATTTAGCAAAATAAACAACTTTTTAAATTTACATTGGCCATGTCTGATATTTACATTCACTGCCCTTCATAGGCTTTGGGTTATCCGGACGGTTCCATTCCTCCTCATCGAATGGCACCAAGCATTCCGTCAGAGGGGCCTAGAAGCGGCTTGTTTTCAGCCTCTGACAGACGGCCCTTCCAGTTTGTACCTCCCTCCCGTCTTGGTCCTCCTCCTCCTCCTCCTCCTCCTCCGCTGGTGCTTCAATGGCTGGTGGCATTGGCTGGGTGCGTAGGATGGCGAGGTTATGCAGCATGCAACAGACTACGACGAAGTGGGAGACTCACTTTGGTGAGTACTGCAAGGCGCCTCTGGAATGGTCCAGACAGCGGAACCGCTGCTTCAGCACACCGATTGTGTGCTCCACAATGTTCCTCGTCGCCTGATGGCTCACATTGTAGCGCTCTTCAGCAGGGGTGCTGGGCGAACGGAGCGGCGTCATCAGCCATGGGCACAGAGGATAGCCCTTGTTACCGAGAAGCCAGCCTCCTGGGTGAGCCGAGGCCTCGAATAGGTCTGCAACTGAAGTCTGGCGCAGGATGAAGGCGTCGTGGCTGCTGCCAGGGAACTGCGCATTGACTGCGAGGATCAGCTGTCGGTGGTCACAGACCAGCTGAACATTCAAGGAATGGAACCCCTTGCGGTTGCGGAACTCCTCCGGATTCAAAACAGGCACCCGCAAAGCCACGTGCGTGCAGTCAATGGCGCCCTGCACCATGGGGAAGTCCGCTATTGCTGTGAAGCCCTCTGCGCGCTCCCGCTGCTTCTCCAGTGTCACAGGGAAGGAGATGTACTGCCGCCTCCTTTTAAATAGGGCATCTGTTACTTGACAGATGCAGCAATGCACCGCAAACTGCGATATGTTAGCGATGTCCCCAGTTGCGGCCTGGAAGGAGCCGCTCGCATAGAAATTCAGGGCAACAGTCATCTTGACAGCCACCGACAGAGAGGTCCTGCACCTTATCTGAGGCTGCAGATCTGGCTGAAGCAGGTGGCACAGCTCAGTCACCACCTCCTTTCTGAAGCGCAGCCTTCTAAGACACTGCTCCTCTGACATGTTCAAGTAAGAGAACTGCTGTCGGAAAACCCTGGCAGCGTAAGGTCTGGTGTGGCGACGTCTGTTGGCCCTCCTCCGTCTGGCCATTCCTGCCCCTCTCTCCCTGCGTCTCTGTGCCCTTTCCAGATGGTTCAGCAGCAGGACATTCCCCTCCAATGCAGCCCCCATAATAATAGCACACAAGAAATTGTAAATGTTGTAAATGCTCACCAGCAGCAAGGTGATGGTCAGAAGGCTGAAGTTCCTCTGGCAAGCGCTGGCTCACTGGTGCAATGGCTCTCAGAGTGCAGCTCAGCAACTCTGTGAAACTCTCGAAGAAGTTGTGCTCCCAAAATGGCTGCCGCTTTTATACCAGTGCAGTCCCCTTTAAAGAGCGCCCCCTAGCCCGAGAGCGACTGGGGAACATTCCAGGTAAGCAGTCCTTATTAGCGCCAGGCGGAACGGAGAGGCGCAACACTGAATTTCCGGTCCGGGGCGCCCAAAAGGCGTTGCACACTGAAATGATGTCATGATCTGCCTGCGCCCGTCAGCGGGCGCTAAGGTTTAGCGCCGGTGCAAAATGCCTACTCAATATGGGAGGAGGCACTGGGCTCACTGCGCCCGGCCGAAAATTGGCTAACGCCCCACTTCTCGGCCTCTTTAGACGCTAATTGGAGGCGCTGCCAACCGAATTTCTCCCCCTTTATGTGGAAGATTAATGACATGAGGTGCAAATTATCATTGGTGATGTTTTTGTACAACTTCGATGCACTTGTGTCAAATTCCTCTGCTGTTTTAAAAGAGGTGTCAACATTACAATAACAACGACAACTTGAATTGATATAGCGGCTTTGACGTAGTGAAACACCCCAAAGCGCTTCACAGGAGCGTAATCAGGCAAAAATTGACACTGAGCCAAAGAAGGAGACATTCGGATATGTGACCAAAAGCTTGGTGAAAGAGGTAGGTTTTAAGGAGCTTCTTAAAGGAAGAGAGAGAGGTGGAGAGAGGGAGAGGTTTAGGGAGGGAATTTCAGAGCTTAGGGACTAGACGGCTGAAGGCACGGCTGCCAATGGTGGGATGAAGGAATTCGGGGATGCACAAGCAGCCAGAATTGGAGGAGCGCAGAGATCTCGGAGAGTTGTATGGCTGGAGGAGGTTACAGAAATAGGGAGGGGCGAGGCCATGGAGGGATTTGAACGTGAGGATGAGAATTGTAAAATCCAGGCGTTGGTGGACCAGGAGCTAATGTAGGTCAGTGAGCACAGGTGTGATGGGTGACCGGGACTTGGTGCGAGTTAGGATATTAAGACACTGAGCATTTATACAATAACATCAGTAACAATGATTTCAGTTTGCATTCACATCTAAAGTAGATGTGCCTCTATATCATCAATCTTTCCCTATGGACATCATCACGCATCAACTAACCAAGGCACTCGGACACTGGCACCACCAGGAAACTGGCTGCGAGGGAAAAAAAACTCAAGATGAATAAAACGTCTCTTATAATCTGCCCAACATATATCAGATCAGTAACAAATAGGTGGGATTGATTTTATGACTGTAGTCTCATCTCAGAGATAAGATGTAGGTTGAAAACCACTTCAGCTTCACGTTATGGTAGATGACATCACTTGGACACCAATGAGATTACTGGATTGTAATTATTGCAAGTACTCATTATTACCTCTCTTAGTTTAGCTGATAATTAGCAGTAAAATTACATCATTAGCAACTCAATCACTAACAAATGTTGGATGCGGCATATTGCTCTGCTAAAGGGAAACTATAGTTCCCAGGTATGTACTGTAATAGGACCATGGGGTGCACACCTAGATAAGTGGCAATTAATTCATTTTTTAATGTAATTTCCTCCTCTTACCCACCTCGCCGAGTACAGAGGCTCATATTGGGCAATGTTCAGCAGGAAAAAGCAACCCTCAACATTCTTCAAATGTGAGACTGAACAGTGTCACTAGGCTACTTTCAGCATTACAAGAAGAAAAAAGCTACAAACCCTGACAATCTGAAATAAAACAGAAAACAGTGCAAAAGCACAGGAGGTCCATCAACGTTTGAAAGAGAAAAGATAGATTAATGTTTAAAAGATCTCCACCTGAAATGATAACCTATTTTACCACCACAGCTATAACTGAATCTGACCAATTCTATACCAGGCACCTCAATGGCTTTAGGTACCTGCCAAATGCACAGGCTGCCGGTAAATGTGCTCTAGGTGCTTCCCGCCAAATAATAAAGAGCTCGATATGTTGATTATTTTAATGGCCGAGCTTTCCATTTTCAGGGATTTAGTTATGTTGAAAGATAACTCAGTGACGTGCCTTTGTTTCTCTGATAAATTGTGAAAGTTAGTGTCAGCCATGGCTCAGTTGGTAGCACACTCGCCTCTGAGTCAGAAGGTTGTGGGTTCATAGTCCCACTCCAGGGACTTGAGCACATAAAGCTAGGCTGACACTTCAGTGCAGTGCGGAGGGAGTGCTGCACTGTCGGAGGTGCCGTCTTTCGGATGAGGCATTAAACCGAGGACCCGTCTGCTCTCTCAGGTGGACGTAAAAGATCCCACGGCACTATTTCGAAGAAGAGTAGGGGAGTTATCCCCGGTGTCCTGGCCAATATTTATTAGCTATCATGAAAGTCTTGAGGAGTTGGTACAGTACTTTCTTCCTTGGAAAATCATAGACTGCCGAGGAGATATGATTGAGGTTCTTAAAATTACGAAGGGAATAGATTCTGTCCAGGTGGGTACGTTTTGAGTTCGGTAAGCAGAGGAGAACTCGGGGGGCATCAGCGTAAGCTATGGAACCATAGGGTTAGATTAGATGCTAGGAAATTATTCTTTCATAGAGAACAAGTTATCAGCTCCGGCAGTGAGTGCGGAGTAACTGCAAGCACTAAACAGGTTCCTGTGAGAGGAAGACATCTCTATTTACAGAAGGTAGGTGGTTGATGGGGTAGTGATATCAGGCACTGTGATCTCCAGGAACTTGCTTGATTGCCTGCGGGGGATGGAGAGGAATTTCCCAGAGTTTTCTTTTCCCAAAATTCAATGAATTTTTTCCTTTTTTTTACCTCTCCTAGTAGATTACATGGGGTTTGGGAGTAAGGGATTGGGGTGGGGGGGGGGGGGGTGTTGTGGAGAGATAGGCAGGCTCAATGGACCAACTTCTTTAGCAGTTAGGCTGACTGCTCGTTCCTGATCTTTTTCGAATGTTCAAAATTCAAACTCCTTAAACTCCCTTTGCAAGACCTCAAACATACTTCTATCTATATCATTGGTTACAACATGTACCACGACTTTTGACTGTTCTCCCTTCATCTGTTCCGTTGGTACCTTTCATCCGAGAACCAGAGAGCTAACACACTATTTGGAACTTCTGGCCCTGACTGAAAAAGGGACAGTATGAATGAACAACAAGGAAAGTAGCTGCAAAACTCAGTGAGAACGCCCCGGGAACTTATGAAAGCAACCAATCTCCAATAGCATCAGGAAACTCTATTAATAATTGCAAAGGTTTTTTTAAAAATAAATACTCTTTCAGTGAAAGAAATAACTTACATTTATATAGCTCGCACCTTTCCCCTCTTCAAGATATCCCAACGTGCTTCATAGTACTTTTGAAGTGTAGTCACTGCTGTAATGTAGGAAATGTGGGAGCTAATTTGTGCACAGCAAGCTCCCACTAACAGCAATGTGATAATGACCAGAAAACCTGTTTTAGCAAAGGCCCTTGCCATCCATGAGCTTATCGTGGATGACTGCATCGATATCATAGCCCTGATGGAAACTTGGTTGAGGGGTGATCACACCTTACCCTTAACTGAAGCCTCCCCGTCTGGCTATACCTTCCACCACTTGCCCCACTCAGACCGCCGTGGTGGTGGTGTGGCTCTCATCACCAAATCACACCTTGGTCTGTCCCCCTATTCCTCCGACACTTTCTCCTCCTTTGAGCATCTCACCTTATTCCACCCCTCTCACCTCTCATTTAAAATTCTCGTTCTCTACCGCCCACCCAAGTACCATAAAAATTTTATTACTGAGATATCTTCACTGTTCTCCTCCCTCAGCCTCTGCACCGAACGACTTCTCATTCTTGGTGATTTCAACCTCCATCTCAATTCATCATGCTCTCTCTCCTCTGAGTTCACAAGCCTCCTATCCTCCCTTAATCTCTCCCTCCATGTAAACTCCCCAACCCATATTCACGGCCACCCCCTCGACCTTGCCATCTTTCGTGGCCTCACTACTCCCATCGTGTCAATTGCAGATAAGGCCATCTCTGACCACTTCCTCGTATCGCTCTCCACCCACATCCCCCTTGCACCCACCCCGCCCAACCTTACTTCCTTCTGTGTCCGCCCCTGGAAAAAACTCTCTCCCAACTCTCTTACAACTGCACTTATGAAATCCAACCTCTGGCCCTCCATTCACCATGACATTTCTGCAGCTACCGTTCTGCTCAACCGCACCCTCACCACTATCTTTGCTGCCCTAGTCCCTGCTAAAACAATTACCCTCACTCACCCTGGCCATTTCCCCTGGTACGGCTCTCATCTTCGCTCCCTTAAGTCCAAGGGGTGCAGACTCGAACGGATATGGTGGACAGCTGGTTTAGCCATTCACCGCCAGATCTGGCTGGACCACATAAAGCACTATCGGGCCCTGCTCTCGTCTGCCAAAATTGCTCACTATTCCAGAATCATTCTGGAATGCAATGATAAACACCAGCTCCTATTCTCTATTGCTAACCATCTTCTTAAACCCCTCTTCCCTGTCTCCTCCACCCTTGCCTCCAACAACAAGCGTGAGGAGCTCATGGACTTCTTTGTCTCTAAGATTGAGACCATCCGTTCAGCTGCCTCTGCCACTTCCCTTCCTTCCCCTAGCCCACCAGGCCAAACTTCCTCTAAGGTTCCCCCCTGCCCTAGACCTGAACTCACATCTTTATCCAGTTTCTCTCCGATCTCCCCTCATTACCTCTCCGCGCTCATCTTGTCTATGAGGCCCACCTCCTGCTCCCTCGACCCTATTCCCACCAAACTGCTGACCATCCAACTTCCTTTTCTGGCTCCCATGTTAGCTGACATTTGTTAACGGTTCTCTCTCCTCAGGTACTGTCCCCCTCTCCCTCAAATCTGCCGTCATCACCCCTCTCCTCAAAAAAACAAACCTTGACCCCCTCCATCCTTGCAAACTACCGCCCCATCTCCAACCTCCCTTTCCTCTCCAAAGTCCTTGAATGTGTTGTTGCCTCCCAAATCCATGCCCATCTTTCCCGTAACTCCATGTTTGAATCCCTGGGTGGGACTGCACTCACCTGGCTCCATTTTATCTATCTAATCGTAACCAGAGAATCACCTGCAACGGCTTCTCTTCCCGTTCCCACATCGTTACCTCTGGTGTCCCCCAAGGATCTATCCTTGGCCCCCTCCTATTTCTCAGCCACATGTTGTCCCTTGGCGACATCATCTGAAAACACAGCGTTTATTGCCCATCCCTAATTGCCCTTAAGAAGATGGTGGTGAGCTGCCTTCTTGAACTGCTGCAGTCCGTGTGGTGAAGGTACTCCTAAAGTGCTGTTAGGGAGGGAGTTCCAGGATTTTGACCCAGCAACAATGAAGGAACGGCGGTATATTTCCAAGTCAGGATGGTGTGTGACTTGAAGTGGAACCTGGAGGTGATGGTGTTCCCATGCACCTGCTGCTTTTGACCTTCTAGGTGGTAGAGGCCAGGGATTCATTTACCCTTAACCCCTACTCTGTTTTCCATTTTGTAACCAGTTTGCTATCCATTCTGCTACCTATCCCCGACTCCACATGCTCTGACCTTAGTCATGAGTCTACAATGGAGGTACCTTATCGAAGGCCTTTTGAAAATACAAATATATTACATCTACTACATTACCCTTGTCTAATCTTTCTGTTACTTCTTTAAAGAATTCAGTAAAGTTGATCAAGCATGATCTTCCCTTTTGAAATCCGTGCTGACTACTCTATTATATTTTTGGTTTCTAGATGTTTTTCTATTACATCTTTGTGTAAAGATTCCATTATCTTTCCTACCACCAACATTAAGCTAACTGGTCTATAGTTCAAAAGCAAAATAGTGCGGATGCTGGAAATCTGAAGTAAAAACAGAAAATGCTGGAAATACGCAGCAGGTCAGGCAGTATCTGTAGAGAGAGAAACAGAGTTAACGTTTCAGGTCCATGACCCTTCGTCAGAGTTATATGGTCTATTGTTCCCTGGAATTGTTCTACCTCCTTTTTTAAATATAGGAATCACATTAGCTGTCCACTAGTCTTCTGGCACTTTTCTAGTGAATGTTTATATATATTCAATACTGCCTCTGCTATCTCTTCCCAAACTTCTTTTAATATGCGCAGATGCAATCCATACGGAGCAGGGGTTTTATCCTCTCTAAATTTTATTACTTTAGCAATTATCCCCCCCCCCCCGAAGAAAATGAGGAGGAGGAGCAGGAAGAGGAGGGTAAGGATGAAGATGAGGATGAGGAAGAGAGATGGAAATTCGGCAGCCCCTTTCTGCCAGGGCTCTACGAAACCAACCTAATTGAGGAGCACTTTCACTGATCTTAAATACACCTGCAAAACTTATCTGAGGAAGGATGTTCTTGCCATGGAGGGAGTGCAGCGAAGATTCACCAAACTGATACCTGGGATGGCAGGAATGACGTATGAGGAGAGATTGAGTCGATTGGGCTTATATTCGCTAGAGTTTAGAAGAAAGAGATGGGATCTCATTGAAACATAAAATTCTAACAGTACTAGACAGACTAGATGCAGGAAGGATGTTCCCGATGGCGGGGGAGTCCAGAACTAGGGGTCACAGTCTAAGGATAAGGGGTAAGCCATTTAGGACTGAGATGAGGAGGAATTTCTTCACCCAGAGATTGGTGAACCTGTGGAATTCTTTACCACAGAAGGCAGTTGAGGCCAACTTATTAAATATATTCAAGGAGTTAGATATATTTCTTAAGGCTAAAGGGATCAAGGGATATAGGGTGAAAGCAGGGACAGCGTACTGAATTTGGATGATCAGCCATGATCTCATTAAATGGCGGAACGGGCTCGAGGGGCCGAATGGCCTACTCCTGCTCCTATCTTCTATGTTTCAATGTAAAACCTCAAACACACCTCCCCATTCACCATCACAGCCACTCTCCTGACTTTTCCTATTTCAATTACCATCACGTTGTCCTCTTTATGTCAACAATCAAATCATAATGTATCAAAATAATCATTGGGTCAACCTAACAACACTATACTACTCACCCTTGTGCATTTCCTTACTGCCTGTCTTTCGTGTTCCTTCACCTATCCTGGTGCTCCTACCAGGTGTTTCCCCAGTGGCTGGTTGGCTGCTGAGCTTCAATTGAGGAGACTGCAGATGACCATGGAGGACGACCTCGAGCAGCTCTGGGCCTAGAGTGCCCGGCTGCAGACTGCCCCATCTTGGCCTAGGCTGCAGCAGTCTGGACCGTCTGGGTGCCAGGCAGCAACAAGGGCACTGGCAGACTGGCAGAAGTGGGAGCAGGAGTCCCTCTGTCACATGGTCGCCCAAAATCTGATCACACTCGGTTAATAGTTCAATAAAACCTAAGACATTTTCAATGGGATTCATCACCTAGCTTGGAGCTTGTGCCATGGAGAGCTAATCCTCGTACTCCAAGAAACAAAACAAGCGAGGAATTTCCTTCCACTTTTCTTTCTCATTTGTCAAGTTAAGGAGTGGATGCTTTTATCACCTTTTAATGCCCTTCTCGCATCTATCCATTTCATACAGTGTTCCTTGTATGTGTTACTTTTTCTGTGGTCAGGGATTCGGTTATACAGCTCATGTCAGCTGCGATCTGCAGTCCACCCAATTGGCGAGGCTAAGGTTGTAGGAAACTTTGAGTTGCTGCATCCTGCAGGGAACTTTGCCACGGAATACAATAAACAGCATGCTGGCTCACTGCTGTCCACTCACGTTCAATTTTCTCTTCATTAGGAAGAGTGTAGGAGAGAAGTGCTAGGGGAAACGCCTTTCCTTTCATATGCCTTTTTGGATGGGATCTTACTTTCCAGTTATGAAACACAAGTCTGTCTGTGTCATCCTGAGTTAGAGGTCCTGCACTTGAAAGAATTTTCTCAACAGAAACATGAGATGATTCATTTCCATCTTTTTCCTCATTGTGCTCTTCCTCCTTCTTCATCTAGACTAGTAGGAGGAGGATTACCATCTTCTTCATTTTCTTCAGCTACAAACTCAAACTGGTCCCGGTCCATTTCATTGTAAGCCACACCAGAATGAGATGTGTTAGATAATTCACCACTCTCTGTCTCTGATCTCTCTGACTTCTCTGATGACTCATGATTTCCTGCTGCACTCAATTGGTTTCCATCCAAAAGATTCAAAAGCTTTCTCCCTTGCTTCTTGCTCTGCAACTTTTCTCTGCTTCTCCTCTCTTTTCCCTGTGCTCCCCAATGAGTGAACACCAGGCTTGATTAATGCATGCTGTTGGTTGCTTGTTCATTACGGGGTTGAGAAACAGTTTTGCCTTTAAAAGGCGATGCTGCAGTCCTGGGTGAGGAAGAAGAGTTTGGAGTTTTAAAGAGAGCATTATGTCAGTCAGCAGCAATGGTGGCAGTAGCACCCCATGTGCTCTGAGGAGGTGGTGGAAATTTTCTTACAGCAGTTTGAGGCAGGGGGAGGAGGTCCTCTTTTCCACTGTTGGATAGCAGTGGATGGGATGAAGCATGGATCAGGGTGCTTAGCAAGAGGTGGCAGATCATGTCAATGCCAGCTTAATATCTTTCAGCTGGTTTGGCCCAAGATGGGTGTAGGATAGTGTATAATATAATTGGTTAATTAGCTTGGCATGAGTAAAGGGCATCATGGGATAGTTAGCATAGAGGGCTACACAAATGGTTGGAAACAAACAAGCAGGCAATTGCTGGATTGATCAAGTAGGTCAATCCAAATTATATAGCTGTATTTGAGTGGACTGCATGATTCTGCATGAAGTGGGGATTTTCCATTTTATACTGTAAAATAAGTGATTCATACTTCATAACTGAGGGCTCTGGTGTGGAGAATAAAATTAGTGGAATGTCACACCACCTGCTATAATCCCATGTAATTGGTCACCATAAACCAGTGGCCCTGTCCTAGACACAAAAGGCATCAAGGGGTATGGGGAGAGAGCGGGAATATAGTATTGAGATAGAGGATCAGCCAGGATCGTATTGAATGGCGGAGCAGGCTCGAAGGGCCGAATGGCCTACTCCAGCTCCTATGTTTCTATGTTTCTAAAGGAGGAAGTGCAGAAACTGCAGAGGTACATTGCACATGATTCGGCAGAAGGCTCAGAGCATTAAGCGAGAAATGAGGAAAACAAAAGCTTAACAATCCAGAAGTCAGTACAAATATCTGTATATTATGAATTCATTCTGTGTGACAGAGGCTAACATAGTTTTAGATTAATTCATTAGGATTCTGCAAGCCAAACAAGGCAGGAGGCGATCATACAGAGTTCAGGGTAATTTAAGAAGAAAGGCATAATTCATCAAAGGATCTGTGTAAAGAATTATTGCCCAGTTTGGAGACAGCATGTCTGGACTAGATTGCTAGTATCCTGGAAAAAGAATGAATGGTAACAGCCATGCAAGATTGTCTCATCTTTATAAGGCCCTCCACATTCCAACTGGAAGTCCTTCACAATCCAGCTAGAATGAAGTATCTCTGGTGCAACATTGCCCCTTACTGGGGAATAGCATATGACACACAAGGATCACATGACAATAATTTCAGAATTGATGGGTTCAGAACAAGTCACCTGACATTGCTTAGGAACTGTCCCTCCAGGTGTATAAATATGAACTGTTATCAATAGTTCGTTGGCATTCAGCACTGAGAGCTCACCTAGATTGGAGTGGTTTGTAGTACTAATGGGCATCCTACTTGTGAGAATATAGATATATGGATTTGCTTGTACTTTCTGTCAATATTTAGTAAACCAACAACTTATTTTATCTCTGGTGTCCGAACCTACATAATTTGGATTGACCTACTTGATCAATCTAGCAATTGCCTGCTTGTTTGTTTCCAACCATTTTTAGTCAGGTTGCTAATTCTGGCCAAATCCCAAATGAATGCCCTTCTGGTTATCCTGATGCAATAATAGTTTGAACTCATGCTCCCCCTCCTTAGAAATATTTCTCCTTGCTCTAGGTATCCTGAGACTTCTGAACCCTAATCAACCTCAATCAGGATTGTGATAGAGGTCATCAATCATATTCTCTCAGCTAGAAGGGCTCTGATAGGTGGATTGACTGATCATGGTTGAAAAGCCACCGAGATCACTGCATAGGCTCTTATACTCCCCATTCTTGGCAGGAGATGATGGCCGGGCTCAATGCTGTCTACAGATATGCAAGACAGTGGCACATTTTAAGGAACGTGCAAAGTAAAACTACCCAACAGGTAGATAACCCAAGATTGCATGCCACAAAATACTGCCTGTTCCATATTTACTGGTAGTCCATGCAAAGCCCTTACACATCTGTGCTGCTCTGTTATTGCATCTCAGTCTAGATGCAAGGCACAATTGAAAGCTTTACAATATTCACAGCTTCCAGGGACATCGAAACACAATCCTTGTCACTTACTGACACCAGGGCAGGTACATGGCAATAATCGTTGACCCTGTCCCTGCTACCTCCACCCACCACCGCCCCCTCCCCCCACCGCCTCCATACCTTGGAAAATGCATCAGTGACACGTAGCAGCTCTGTCATGCTATTCAGTGTAAGGAGATACAAGTGCAGGCAATCCGAATTGTTACCTGTTTGAGGCATGTGTGGGGACCACATTCATTGATGTTGCAGTGCTATCCAGGCACAACAGTTGAGGGGAGCGATGATCGTTCCAATCACTTTCATAATCATCCCTATGTTGCACAGCTCTGCCTTGCTGATCCAAAGCAAGTTGAGGCAATTGTTCTTGACATTTGAGATAGGCATGCTAAGGTCTGCAGATATAATCGGGTGATGGCTGATCCTTTTGGCATGCCTTCCCTCATCTTGTATTGCCTTCACCATGAAATATTGTATTTCAAGCAGGTTAAAAACTAAGTGGGAAAAATTTGGTACCTTAGCGCCTCCTGTTAGCGCCAGCAGATGGCGCTAACGGGGTGCTAGAGCATTATCGCTGGGGCGAGGCGAATCCAGCGCCGCACACCAAATCCTGTCCCCCTGCAGCACTGCCAGTAACAGTTATCGCTGGGTGGATTGTGACATCAGTGAGTGTGCAACACTCACTCACTGCCCGATCTGCGAAATTGATTGTTGCCACCTACCTTAGCGCCTGGAGTAAACAGCGGCAGGGAGAGCTGGCGTGAAGCACCAGGAAGCCGGCTCCAGGGATGTTAGTTAAAGGGATCATCAGTAATGAGTCGCAGCTGTCATGTTAGTGGAGTTTCAGTGGTTTCTTGTCAGTTTCACATAATCCAATAGATTCATTCAGTAATTTCAAGGTTAATTTGTATCAGGAGTGTTGTGGCAACTAAAAAGTAGCTACATTTATTCTTTAAAAAATCAAACTGCTACACTTGGTTACATTAATGGGGATGTACTAGCAGTCAACCTCGCCCTCCAGGATCTACGGTGGAGGGAGCGGAGGCAGTGAGAAAGACTGGAACATGTGGCCAGATGGAGGAGGGGGGCCATCAGGGCTCTCAACAGGAGGCCTTATCCTCCGAGGGTATTCCGAGAGCACTTTTCCTATCTCCAATTAAGCAAGGAGCAGTATATTATAAGGCTCTACTTCACCAAGGAGGTGGTCACAGAACTCTGCCACCTCCTGCAACCAAACCTCCAACCTCAGATCAGGGCGACCATGGCGCTCTCAGTGGCAGTCAAGGTCACCGTCGCCATCAATTTCTTCGCCAGCAGATCCTTCCAGTCTGCAAAAGGAGACATAGCTAACATCTTGCAGTTCACCATGCATCGCTGCATCCAGGACGTCACAGAGGCTCTCTACAGTAGGAGAAGGGACTACATTTCCTTCCCTATCACCAGAGAGAAGTGGGACGAGTGTACATTTGGGTTTGCCAGGATAGCAGGATTCCCCATGGTGCAGGGCGTCATTGACTGCACCCACGTGACTTTGCAGGTGTGGTAAACCACTGTTATACCTGCCTGTGTGGGTGTTTGTATTCCACTGTGTACATGTCTGTACATGCCTCGGCTGACTCCTCCCACGAGTCCAGGTATAAAGGTGACTGCTCCACAGTCCCTCTGTATTCTGGACTGGTCGACCACTCGAGGCACACCTTCATTCTCTTGTTAATAAAAGTCTGTTAGTTACTCGCTTAACCTCAGTCTTTCGAATAATTGATAGCGCATCAGCGGGCACTGCATAACAATCCTGAGATCTTCCGTAACCACAATGGCTACCACTCATTTAATGTACAGTTGGTGCGCGACCACAGGCAGCGAATCCTCAATGTCAATGCCCACTATCCTGGCAGCAGCCATGATGCCTTCATCTTGCGCCACACCAGGGTGCCAGCACTCTTCCAGCCACCACGTCAAGCTTGCAGCTGGCTGGTCGGAGGCAAGGACTATCCGCTCTCCACCTGGCTCATGACTCCCCTCCGCAACCCCAACACTCCTGCCCAGCACTCATATAATGAGAGCCATGCTGCCACCAGGAACATCATCGAGCAGACCATTGGCCTGATGAAGCAACGGTTCCGCTGCCTTGACTGCTCAGGAGGAGCCCCGCAGTACTTGGCTGAGTGGGTGTCCCATTTCGTGGTGGTCTGCTGCATGCTCCACAATTTGGTCATCATGAGGGCTCAGCCCTTGCCAGCAGGGATTGCGGGACCACCTCAGGAGGAGGAAGAGGGAGAGGAGGCGGAGGACAAGGAGGAAGAGGAAGATGAGGAGGACAAGGAGGAGGATGAGGAGCAGGAGGAACAGGAGCGAGGGAGGAGGCAGCCACTCAATTTGCCTTCCAGAAGGGCGGTCCATGATTGCCTCATCAGACTGTGGTTTGAATGAATTAAACCCTAGATCCCCGTTGCTCACCACATCCCCATCATTCCATCCCTGTTGCAGGCCGTATCATAGCGCAAAGCTGAAATGAGAGAGACCACAAAATCTTCCAAACTGAATTAATAAATTTATCAAGAATCAGTGGACACATATTTACAAGAAAAATATTAACTATTCACCCTTGTGCAATCCCTTAGTGCCTCTCGTTACTGTGCCTTTGCCTACTCTAGTGCTCCTTCGAAGTGTTTAGTGGCTGCAGCCGGGTTGGTGGAAGGTTGCTGAGTGTCTGTGTGGGAGACTACAGAAGGCCTTGCAGGCCCCCCTTCACCAGCTCTGGGCCTGGAAGGCCAGGCTGTAGACTGCACTATCTCAGCATGGGTGACAGCAGTCTGGGCTGGCTGGATGACAGGCAGCGACAAGGGCAATGGCGGAGTGGCAGTGGTGGGAGCAGGAAAGCTGTCAACTTGAGAGAGGACAGCAGGTTCCTGCTCCACTGACCCACTGCCACTCCCCCGGGGCAGCAACTCAACATCCCTAGCAATCTGCTGGAGCACAGATTGCTGGCCTGCTGTGACACCGTGCAAGCCCGGGGTCGACGGTGGGAGACCCAGCCACGATGGCAGCAGTCAGAGCTTGCGTGGCATCAAGCTGAGACTGCATGAGAGCAGTCTGAGATTGGATGCCACCAAGCATAGACTGCATTACAGCACTAAGACGTTGCGTCGCTTCCGCCTGTGCTGCAATGGAAGCTGCCAGATCACCCATCACACGCGGCATCAGGTCTGGGTCACCATAGTCTCTCTGGGAGTCTACCATCCTTTGCAGACTAGAAATGATGGGCTCCATGGTGTGCGCAGAGCTCTGTGCAATGTTGGAGGTGGACTCCTCCATGCTCCTTATCATTGCCGAGAGGCTCTCGGGCACCCTTGCCATTGCACATATCATCTCTGTGTGCATGGCCATCACCTTTCTTCTAAAGGCCTCCCCATCGAGGTCCTCATCTGAATCCTGTGCAGCAGAACTCGCCCTCTGGGGAGCTGACCCCCAAGCTACCTTTTCCCCCTGGTCTTGCTGCAGCCCACTTGTCCCCAGTGTCTCACCCTGTGTAGATCCCACTACTATACTAGCCTCTAAAGAACGCGTAGTGCCAATATCTGAGCTGGTGCCTGGGGGTGAGACATGCAGTGACGTGGTGTGTTCTTCCTAGTCCTCTTCTCCCGCCTCGCTCGCTAAGGTACCCTCAGGGACAGGCTGCTCAGGTGCTTGCTCATTATCTGAAAGCATAAAGGCATAAGAGTCAGGTTAAGGTGAGGGGAGGGAGGCAGTAAGGGAGAAATGCATGCATACAGCATGATTAGCTGGAAAGTGCGAAATGCTTGTGGGGTGAGGGGGAAGTGGGATGTGAGAAGAAGGAGTAGGGATGAACATACCGTTGTTGTTCCCAAGGGGGTCAATGCCGCAGATGGCCACGGCGCCCACCACCTGGCGCCCAATAATCTACAGCACTCTATTTTCTCCAGCACAGACAGTGGTTGGGTGTCGGCTTGTCCCTCGCCTGTGCGCTCCTGCTCCCTCCTGTTGTGAGTCACCTTGTCCTGCAAGAGAAAGGAAAGTGTGTGAGTGTGGAGCAATGTGTTTGGGTGTTGTGCCTGCCATAGTTGAATAGCTGTCATTGTGTGTAAGGTGTGAGATGTGGGTGTAAGTGTTGGTAGGTAGAGATTGTTGGAGGGTGAGTGCTGGGGGTGTGGTGCTTTGGGCAGTGTGTGAAGACAGTGGTTCAGATGGTGGTATGTAGCATTTGTTGAAGCATTCACTCACCCTGACCACCCGAGTGAGGTTGTTAAATTTCTTCCTGCACTGTGTGGGGGTCCTGGGGACCACAGTGCTGCCCGAGAGGTGCTGCGCTACCTCCCTCCACATGGTGTGGAAGACTTGCGGCGAGGGCCTCCTGCCACTTGCCGGGTAGAGCACCGCCCGCCGTCTCTCCACAGCAAACACCAACGCCTCCAATGCTTCATCGCAGAATCTGCGGGCCCTCTCCCTGGGGCGTGGATCTGCCATGAGCACAGCTGCTTCAGTCCTCCGGCTCCTTCTCCTTGTCCTGCTGCTGCTTGCTGAGGCAGCTGCACAGCCAGCAATGGTGAGAATGAGGTGCTGCAGCATCAATGAACCTCCCCTTTAAGTACTGAAAAAAGCCTGTGGCAATCATGACTTGCGATTAGACTGCACCTGATATTGGTCCACCCTTTGAATGTAATGCCAATGAGCTTGGGCTTTAAGACTTGAATTAGGACTCCAATCATTTTATTGAGCAGTGAGCATGAATTTTGCGTACAGTCTAAAGCATTAGCGCCTGGCGCTAATTCTCCAACTTTTATAATGACACCGCCCATTTCTGAGTTATAATGAATTTCTAGCCGTAAGCCTCTGAAATTCGGTAGGGTTCTGCTGGTTTCCTGCTGGAGTTATGGCTAGAGACCCCCAAGTAAATGGCGCAAATATCAGTAGTTTATAGTGTTTCTCTGGGGTTAACATAAGAACATAAGAATTAGGAGCAGGAGTAGGTCATATGACCCTTCGAGCCTGCTCCGCCACTCAATAAGATCATGACTGATCTTCGAAAACAACTCGGGAGAAAAATTGGGTGAGTAGCGCCACCTGTTAGCGCCTAAAGAGGCAGTCAGTGGCTGTAGCGCCACTGGCTGCGCCTCCCGCAATATTCAGCAGGGGCGCTAATGGTGGCGTTAGCCTTTTGCGCTGCACCGCCACCGATGATGTCATCGGTGTGCGCAGGGCCCCATTTGCGCCCCGATCGCGATATTTGGTAGCGAACGCCGCTGTAGCGCCGTTCGCTACCCGCGCCCGGTTCACGGGGCCTTGCTGCGCCGGCAGAGGCGCAAGTTAAGGTGGAGGTGCGGGGCGGCCACTTTTTCGGCGGCCGCCTGCCAGCACCTCCGTCCCCGGCCTCCTGGACCCCCCCCCCGCCCCGCGGCATTGCCGGCTGTTTCCCGAGAGCCCGGCACTTCTCCTTGGTGCCGGGCTCTTTTGCTGGCACTCGCGATCGGGGCTCGCGCTGTTGCAGGCCCCTCCCCCTTAACAGTGGGAGGAAGGCCTGCAGTACCGCAGCGTGCCGTGCTGCAGCGTGTGGCGCTGCGGCACGTAGCGCTGCGAAATTCACTTTCAGCGCCCTAAGAGGGACGCGGAGTGCCTCGAGCTGCGCCCTGTCTCCCTCTAGGGGCACTTCAACTGAATTTGCAGCGATCGCTAATGCGGTGATCGCGACGCAAATTCCAGCGCACAAGCGAACTTTGCGTCGCTTGGGCGCCTCAGGCCAATTCCTAGGCCCTCTACTTTCCCGCCTAATCCCCATATCCCTTGATTCGGCTAGAGTCAAAAAATCTATCTCAGCCTTGAATATACTCAACGATTCAGCTATCACAGCCCTCTGGGGCAGAGAAGTCCAAAGATTCACAACCCTTTGGGTGAAGAAATTCCTCCTCATCTCAGTCTTAAATGGCCGACCCCTTATCCTGAGACTATGCCCCCTAGTTCTAGACTCTCCAGCTAGGAGAAACAACCTCTGCATCTACCCTGTTAATTCCCTTCAGAATCTTATATGTTTCAATGCGATCACCTCTCATACTTCTAAACTCCAGAGAGTATAGGCCCAATCATAGAATCATAGAAATTTACAGCACAGAGGGAGGCCATTCGGCCCATCTTGTCCATGCCAGCCGACAAAGCTATCCACCCTAATTCCACTTTCCAGCACTTGGTCCATAGCCTTATAGGTTATGGCGCTTCAAGTGTATATCCAAGTACTTTTTAAATGTGATGAGGGTCTCTGCCTCTACCACCCTTTCAGGCAGTGAGTTCCAGACCCCCACCACCCTCCGAGTGAAAACATTTCTCCTCAATTCCCCTCTAAACTTCTGACCAATTACTTTAAATCTATACCCCCCCCCCCCCGGTTATTGACCCTTCTGCTAAGGGAAATAGGTCCTTCCTATCCACTCTATCCAGGCTCCTCATAATTTTATACACCTCAATTAGGTCTCCCCTCAGCCTCCTCTGTTCCAAAGAAAACAACCCCAGCCTATCCAATCTTTCCTCATAGCTAAAATTCCCCAGCCCAGGCAACATCGTCGTAAATCTCCTCTGTACCCCCTCTAGTGCAATCACATCCTTCCTGTAATGTGGTGACCAGAACTGTACGCAGTATTCTAGCTGCGACCTAACTAGTGTTTTATACAGTTCAAGCATAACCTCCCTGCTCTTATATTCTATGCCTCGGCTAATAAAGGCAAGTATCCCGTATGCCTTCTTAACCACCTTATCTACCTGTCCTGTTACCTTCAGGGATCTGTGGACATGCACACCAAGGTCCCTTTGTTCCTCTACACTACTCAGTGTCCTACCATTTATTGTGTATTCCCTTGCTTTGTTAGCCCTCCCCAAATGCATTACCTCACACTTCTCCAGATTGAATTCCATTTGCCATTGTTCTTCCCACCTGACTAGTACATTGATATCTTCCTGCAGTCTGCAGCTTTCTTCTTCATTATCAACCACACGGCCAATTTTTGTATCATGTGCAAACTTCTTAATCATACTTCTGGCATTCAAGTCCAAATCATTGATATATACCACCAGAAGCAGAGGACCCAGTACAGAGCCCTGCGGAACCCCACTGGAAACAGCCTTCCAGTCACAAAAACACCCTTCGACCATTACCCTTTGTTTCCTGCCTCTGAGCCAATTTTGGATCTAACTTGCCACTTTGCCTTGGATCCCATGGGCTTTTACTTTTGTGATCAGTCTGCCATGCGGGACCTTATCAAAAGCCTTGCTAAAATCCATATAGACTACATCAAATGCACTACCCTCGTCGACCCTCCTTGTTGCCTCCTCAAAAAATTCAATCAAGTTAGTCAGACACGACCTTCCCTTGACAAATCCATGCTGACTGTCCCTGATAAATCCGTGCCTTTCTAAATGAAGATTTATCCTGTCGCTCAGAATTTTTTCCAATGATTTTTCCACCCCCGAGGTTAGGCTGCCTGGCTTGTAATTACTCAGTCTATCCCTTTCTCCCTTTTTAAACAATGGTGCTACGTTAGCAGTCCTCCAGTCCTCTGGCACCACAGCTGTAGCCAGAGAGGATTGGAAAATGATCGTCAGAGCCACTGCTATTTCCTCTCTTACTTCTTTTAACAGTCTGGGATACATTTCATCTGGGCCTGGGGATTTATCCACTTTCAAAGATGCTAAACCCTTTAATATTTCCTCTTTTTATGTTTACTTCCTATGTTCATTTCATCTAATGTTTGACACTCCTCCTCCCCGATTGCAATGTCTGCATCGTCCCTCTCTTTTGTGAAATCTACTCATTCTCTCCTCATAGGACAACCTTCTCATCCAGGAATCAATCCAGTGAACCTTCGACACATCGCCTCTAAGGCAAGTATAATCTTCCTTAAATAAGGAGACCAAAACTGTGCACAGTACTCCAGGTGAGGTCTCACCAGAGCCCTGTACAATTGTAGCAAGACTTCCCTCCTCTTGATCGCCAACCCTCGAGCAATAAAGACCAAGCTGCCATTTGCCTTCCTAATTATTTGCTGAACCTGCAGGCTAACTCTCTGTGTTTCTTATACTAGGACACCTAAATCCCCCTGAACACCAACATTTAATAGTTGCTCACCATTTAAGAAATATTCTGTTTTTCTATTCTTCCTACCAAAGTAAATAACCTCTCATTTCCCCACATTACACTCCATCTGCCACCTTATTGCCCACTCACTTAGCCACTCTATATCCCTTTGCAGGCTCTTTGTGTCCTCCTCACAGCTTACTTTCCCACCTAGCTTTGTATCATCAGCAAACTTGTGGATACATTGCACTCGGTCCCTTCATCTAAGTCATTAATATAGATTGTAAATAGTTGAGGCCCCAGCAATGATCCTTGCGGCACCCCACAAGTTACAGCCTGCCAAGCCGAAAATGACCCGTTTATCCCAACTCTCTGTTTACTCTCTGTTAACCAATCCTCGATCCATGCTAATATATTACCCCCAACCCCATGTGCCCTTATCTTGCTTAACAACCTTTTATGTAAAAATCTACCCTGCTAGTTACATCCTCAAAAAACTCTAATAAATTCATCAAACACAATTTCCCTTTCATAAAACCATGTTGACTCTGCCTAAACATGTTATGATTTTCTAAGTGCCTTGTTACCACTTCCTTAATAATGCATCTTCCCGATGACTGATGTCAGGCTAATTGGCCTGTAGTTCCCTGTTTTCTCTCTCCCTCTGTTGATTATCTGCCAAAGTTATGGTGGGAGACCAGGAGAATCCAGGAATTTTGGAATTTTAGGGCCAATTAAATTATTTTGAGTAGAAAAAAAACCCAATTTATTTCTGCAAAATTAAATATTAATGAAAAAACTCAGAAATATGAAAATGGCCAATAAAAAACAGTCAGTACTGAAAAGGTATTGTAAACATAAAAAAAAATACAAAACTATGGCAATTTAATGGTGCACACCCTATAAATGTAACATCTGGTCAAAACCACAACTGCTTTGACTAAATCTGGAGTGTAAACGGAGTTGCAAGGCCCAAAGAAAGATAGGCTTGCATTTCTGTGGCGCATTTCATGAACACCAGATGTCCCAAAGTGCTTTACAGCCAATGAAGTACTTTTTGAAGTGTAGCCACTGTTGTAATGTAGGAAACGCGGCAGCCAATTTGTGCACAGCAAGCTCCCACAAACAGCGCCGTGATAATGACCAGATAATCTGTTTTAGTGATGTTGATTGAGGGATAAATATTGGCCAGGACACCGGGGATAACTCCCTGCTCTTCTTTGAAATAGTGCCATATGTTCACTTTTATGTCCACCTGAGAGGGCAGATGGGGCCTCAGTTTAACGCCTCATCCGAAAGACGGCACCTTTGACAGTGCAGCACTCCCTCAGCAGCGCACTGGATTGTCAGCCAAGATTTTGTGCTCAAGTCTCTGGAATGGGACTTGAACCCACGACCTTCTGACTCAGAGGTGAGGGTGCTGCCCCACTGAGCCACGACTGACACCAAAGTGACTCCAAAGTGAAGCAGCGTGAGACTCCCTCCCACAGGGAGTCCCACTCTGCCTCGCCCTTCTGGTGCAAGCCTTGATCTCGGACTTAGGCTGCAATTACATCGTAACTGCAGCATCAACAAGAAACAAAACCGTCTCACGCCAAACCTACGGGCGGTAGTGTGAATAGACCCTTGGAGTTCCGTCAAGCACGCAGCTCCTCTTACTTCTACTCCAAATGCGCACACTAGGGTAAAAAGACTGAACGTGGCTTAGATCGCAGGGAATTGTTTTTCATTTTTTGCACCAGCTCTGGGGCCTCACTGAAACCACAAAATGGCTGCAAGTGCTTCAGCTTTCTTCTGCTCTCACATTGGCCCTCACATTCTGCAGTAATCTTACAGTTTAATGACCTCGTTCAAGAATCATAATAACAAACTTTTTATAGAAACAACAAACTGGATTAATTGACACAGAGATAAAGGCATCAACATGACATAACATAATGAGAAAAGAACTGTAATTGTTTCCACTGCTTGGTTATAAAACCCAATCGTCAGTGATAGATTTTTAAATTACTAGTTAGGTTTCTAATTTGAACCACACTAATCAATTTAACTGTTAGTGTAAGTAATGGTGCAATAGATTTAAATTCAACGATAATTAACAAAACAATAAGTTTATGACTAAAATCTTCTGCACAATAATCGATCTACTTGTATAATGTATGACAAGTTCCCAATACTGCTCAGGAAGAGAGGCTTCAAAACCACCATGTTCTTATTCATGCTGCAAGACATTTATGATTAAGGAGAAACAGTTTCCTATTCCCTTTCAAACCCAGACAATCCCACGGATGTCCTCTGACTTAACGCTCCTGCAAAAGCTACTGTTAACCTTCGTACTCACCTCATCTCCATAACAGAAATGACACAGCATTTAAAATAGGAATCACCACTTAACCTTCCGTTTCCAATTAACTCCTGCTCATATTTTTTGATAGCCAACAGAAATTCTACACCACTCGAATTAACAGGCACTAACCCGGTCAGTGAGTAACGAGAATCTGTGGCTGGCTTGTACTCGGAAACTGCAAAGTCTGTTTTGGTTTAGACCAAACAGCAAGAGCTTCCTAAGGACTCGATATGGGAAGGGTAGCACCGTGGTTATGTTACTAGGCTAGTAATCCAGAGGCCTAGACTGATGATCCGGGAGACATGAGTTGGAATCCCACAGCAGAATCCCAGCTGTGGAATTTAAATCCAGTTAATTAAATAAATCTGGAATAAAAAGCTGGTATCAGTAATGGTGACCATGAAATTACCGTAAAAAAAGACCCATCTGGTTCACTAATGTCCTTTAGGGAAGGAAATCTGCTGCCCTTACCCGGTCTGGCCGATATGTGACTCCAGTCCCACAGCAATGTGGTTGACTCTTAACTGCCCTGTGAGATGACCCAGCAAGCCACTCAGTTGTATCAAACTGCTAGGAAAAGCATTAAGAATAAAACCGGACAAACCACCCGGCACCGATTTTAGGGGTGGGCAATAAATGCTGGCCTTACCAGCGACGCCCACATCCCATGAACGAATGAAAAAAAGGATTGCTACAGCTTCAACTCCTAGCCCAGAACAGATCCCTATCTCCAACTAGATTCTGCCAGTCTAGAGGGGTAGAGGTTAAGGTGGAATTAGTTAATAAGTGGTACTCACCCTTGCCCTGTGTAATTATTGATTCAGCCACTACGCAATTGATCTCACCCCACAATCTTTGACCCTACCCCAATAACCATCGGCAATGCCAACTCGTGCCTTTGTTTACGGGTATTTGCCAATGTTATAGTGTTTGGACAGTCTGATTAAAGAAAGTTTTCATAAGTACACAGTCACATCCACATAAAAATACCAAATATTTGGTTCACATGGCCATATCAAAGTATCCATGGTGTGGAGATGCCGGAGTTGGACTGGGGTGGACAAATGTAAGAAGTCACACAACACCAGGTTATAGTCCAACAGCTTTATTTGAAATCACAAGCTTTTGGAGCGCTGCTCCTTCGTCAGGTGAAGTGGGGAAATGCATAAAGACACAGCTTATATAGTCAGAGAATCATGTCAGATGTTTACAGGTAATGTTTCCAACTGCCATTTATCACACCTCGGCAGAGAGATAATCACAGCAATCAAAGGTGTGAATGGTGTCCAAACAGGTCAGTCAGGAAAACATTACATCAAAGAACAATGAGGTGGGGTCACAAGGGGTCAAATATTGCAGATGCTGGGGTCTGTAGGAAAAACAAAAAAACAGACAAAAAACATTTTTTTTATGCTGGAAATCACAGCAGGTCCGGCCGCATCTGTGCAGAGAGAACGAGTCTGGATGACCCTGCGTCAGGTGGGGTTACATGTAGCGTGACATGAACCCATGAGGACGGCCTCAACCGAGATCTTGGGTTCATGTCACGCTACATGTAACCCCACCTGACGCAGGATCATCCAGACTCGAGTCGTCGTTGGCTTGTTCTCTCTACACAGATGCGGCTGGACCTGCTGTGATTTCCAGCAAAAAAAATGTTTTTTGTCTGTTTTTTTGTTTTTCATACAGACCCCAGCATCTGCAATATTTGACCCCTTGTGACCCCACCTCATTGTTCTTTGATGTAATGTTTTCCTGACTGACCTGTTTGGACACCATTCATGTGGTGTATGTGCCTTTAAGAGCAATTATGGTGTATGTGCCTTTAAGAGCCCCAGGTGTGCGTAATGCCGGTAATTGCCACTTGGGCTATATAAGCCTGTGTATTGTGTATATCCTTTAGAAACCCCCCCCAGACTTGCTTAGTAAATACCTATGAACCAACTCCTGTCTTCAGTGTCTTTATCTACACACGGACACTACAGTGGCGACGAAGTGGAAACGGACTTACCTGCAATTCGGCAGCACCTCAAGGACATCGATTCCTCCAGCGTCCAGAAGACTCAAGGAAGTAAGAGAAACTGTGGTTTCACCAGCTGGCCAAGCTGGTGACAGGTACTGCGCTAATCCTTCCTGGGCATCAGGCTGGAGCTCCAGCGGCGGGCTCTACAGCTGAGACAGGCAGCGAAATCGGAGGCAAGCAATAACGGACTGGGAGGGTGCACTCGAGAGACGGCCGGCGCGGCAAGCAGGTCAGCGTTTAGACCTCCGTCGGGAACGAGCCTCCAACAGTGAATAAACGGAAACCACAGTAAAACAGCGTTGTTATCGGTAGCAGCGGCGGGAAAGCGCGGGAAGCGCAATATCGTTGCTACAGAGAAAAAAAAAAGCGCGGGAAGCGCCATATCTTTTCTGAAATGCCTAAATCTGGTAATATTGAGGCTTTTGATGGCGAAATAGAAGATTGGACCACATACGTGGAAAGAGTAGAGGTTTATTGCACTGCAAATGGAATAGCAGATGAAAAAAAAGCTTCAGTACTTCTGAACTTAATAGGCGCGAAGACATACGGGCTGTTATGAAATTTAATCACTCCAGCCAAACCAAAGGACAAGACTTTTAAAGAAATTGTTGATACCCTGCAGGAGCATTTAAACCCAACACCGCTGCTGATAGCGGAACGATTCAAGTTCTTCAAGAGAAATCAACACAAGAATGAAAGTAACGCTGATTACCTAACCGAATTAAGAAAGCTATCAAAGTACTGCCAATTCGGAGCAGGACTATCGGATTATCTTCGAGACAAATTTGTTTGCGGTCTCTTAAGTGAAGGAACACAAAAAAGACTGCTTTCTGAAAAAGATTTAACATTGGACAAAGCTTTCAGTATGGCTGTATCATACGAAGCAGCAGCAGAAGGAGCTGCAGAGATACAACAAGAGACACAGGACTTCGGCACCCATAAAATGACACAGGAGTTCGGAAGATGTTATCGCTGCGGCAGATCCACCCATAACCAGAGGGACTGCTGGTTCAAGAGCAAAGCATGCAGGCAATGTGGTAAGATTGGACACATTGCACGGGTATGCCAATCTGGACAAAATAAATCCACTGACAGAAAACAAAAAATCAATAAAGAAAAGTACAGGAAGGTACAAATGATGACGGACAATAGCTCCGAAGACCAGAATAGCGATAGCGACTCCGAAAACAAGAGACTAAGCTGTCTCAAATTACATAATGTACTTGCCAAAGAGGATTACCAAACCATTTGGGTTACCCTCACAATAGCAGGGTCCCCAGTTAAAATGGAGCTAGATACAGGATCAGCTCTAACCGTAATAAATCGACGAGATTACAAGAGGCTATTTTCGCATATACCTCTAAAAGACACATCCATTATCTTAAAAACATATACGGGGCAGAAAGTCTACCCCAAAGGAAAAATAAGGGTGCCTGTGGTATACAACGGCAAAGAAATACAAAAGTTGTATTTATACATTCTACAAGATGGTGGTCCACCGTTGTTGGGACGTGAATGGATAAGGAAGATACGTTTAGACTGGCACTCCATTCAGGCACTGACGGTGACCAGTAAGGAAAAAAACAATGATGACATCATACCTGAACGATTAAAAGACATCTTGGCCAACGCCAAAGAAGTGTTTCAAGAGAAACTAGGAACCTTGAAAGGCATCACCGCCTCAATAAAAGTGGAAGATACAGCAATTCCAAATTTTTTTAAGGCAAGACCGGTGCCATACGCAATACGTCCGGCAGTCGAGGCAGAGCTGGAGAATTTGGAAAAGGCAGGCGTATTATCCAAAATAGATTGGAGCGAATGGGCAACACCCATCGTTCCAGTCATGAAAAAAACATTGAAAAATAACTCTGAGGAACAGAAAAAAATTCGCATCTGTGGGGACTTTAAGGTGACTGTAAACCCGATCCTTCACACGGTACAGTATCCTCTTCCGAGGATAGAAGATATTTTCGCCTCACTATCCGGAGGGAAACGTTTCACAAAAATTGACTTGGCACAGGCATATCTACAGATGGAGGTTGAGGAGACCTCTAAAAAGTATCTCACAGTAAACACACACAAAGGCCTGTACCAGTACAATCGACTGGTTTTTGGAATAGCATCAGCTCCAGCTATCTGGCAAAGAGCTATGGAGCAAGTCCTGCAAGGGATTCCGGGGACTCAATGCTACCTAGACGACATCCTTATAACAGGAGAAAACGACAACGAGCACCTTGCCAATTTGGAGCAGGTGCTCACTAGGCTGAAAGAACGGGGCCTACGAGCAAATCGCCCCAAGTGCGAATTTTTCCAAAATCAGATATCATATTGTGGCCACATAATTAATAAGGAAGGGTTGCATAAGTCACCTGAAAAAATTGAAGCAGTTATAAAAGCCCCAGCACCTGAAAATGTTTCACAATTAAGGTCACTCCTGGGATTAATAAATTACTATCATAAATTTTTACCGAACTTATCAACTATTCTACACCCTCTTAATGATCTTCTACAGACAGGAGTGATTTGGAAATGGAACGAAGACTGTAAACGTGCCTTCCATAAATGTAAGGACTTAATCACATCCGAGAAAATTTTGGCTCATTACAACCCATCACTACCAATCAGACTGGCGTGCGATGCATCCCCTTACGGCATAGGAGCGGTATTGTCCCATAGATTCCCTGATGGCTCGGAACGGCCGATAGCTTTTGCATCACGCTCATTGAACTCAGCTGAGCGTAACTATGCCCAGATAGACAGGGAAGCACTCAGCCTGGTATGGGGAGTGAAGAAATTCAACCATTACCTACACGGGCAAAAATTTACCTTGCTGACTGACCATCAACCCCTCATCTCCATATTCAACCCTAAAAAAGGTGTCCCCATTATGACGGCACAAAGACTACAGAGGTGGTCCCTTTTTCTAGGGGCACACCAATACAACATTGAATACAAAGGGTCAAAACAGCATGGGAATGCTGACGGTTTATCACGCCTACCGTTGCCAACGATAGAAGAGGCACCTACAGTAGACCCAGTAGAGATATTCCACTCTACCATAGTGGAATGTCTACCGGTGACAAATTCTGCCATTGAAAGGGAGACAAGAAATGACCCTACTCTCTCACGGGTCTACGATTTAACAGTGAAGGGATGGCCAGCACATGGCGAACCACTGTTGCCAGCATTCTCGCAAAGAAGAGAACAGCTGTCAGTGTGCCGAGGAACCTTGATGTGTGGATCCAGAGTGGTGATTCCACCCAAACTCCAGGATAAAGTGCTAAAGGAGCTTCACGAGGGGCATCTGGGTGGAGTGAAAATGAAGAACCTAGCTAGGGCGTTTGTATGGTGGCCAGGTATCGATGGAGACATCGAAGACATGACCAAGAGCTGCCTAGGATGCCAGAAGGTCCAAAATGCTCCGCCACAGGCCCCTCTACATCCATGGGAGTGGCCCTCATCTCCCTGGCAAAGGGTGCACATCGACTTTGCTGGTCCATTTATGGACTCAATGTTCTTAATCGCAGTTGATGCACACTCCAAGTGGCCGGAGGTAATAAAGATGTCCTCCACCACCACGGAAAAAACCATCACAGTATTAAGGACCATATTTGCCAGGAATGGGCTGCCGGAGCAGATATGTTCTGATAATGGACCGCAATTTGTGTCCGAAGAATTCAGAAAGTTCTTAAAGAACAATGGGGTAAAGCACTACACGTCCGCCCCATACCATCCCGCCACCAATGGATTGGCTGAAAGGTTTGTCCAGACCTTCAAGAAGGCCATCAAGGCCATGGGTAATGAAGACATAAAACTTCAGCACAAGGTGGATAACTTCTTATTTGCATATAGGAATGCAACGCATATGGTTACTAACCAAACTCCCGCCATGATGTTCTACAATAGAAACCTAAGATGCCGGCTGGATTTGGTCAAGCCCAACATCCGAAGGGACGTGGAGAACCGGCAGTTTCAGGGCATGAATGAAAGGCCAACTAGGGCCTTCCAGATAGGCCAACCGGTTTTGGCCCGGGACTACCGTACCGAGAAATGGCAGCCTGGAACTATCTGCACACGATTAGGACCACTGATGTATACCGTGGACATCGGAGACAGCATAATAAGGCGCCATGCTGACCAAATCATCAAGTCATCCGAAAAGGGACAACCTACACCACCACTCTATACATCTAACGATGAAGTAGAGATACCCATATCTACCTCCGATCCGGTGATACTGGAGCCCGATGAACCCGACACTGGCCTTCAAGCCGAATCAGCCTTGCCAGAAGAACCTACTACACCACCAGAAACTACTACACCCCCGAGGCATTATCCGGACCGAGTCAGGAAGCCTCCTGAGAGACTAACTTATAATTAATTAATACAGCAATGTATATTATTTTGCATATAACATGTAATTAATAATTACTTAAAATATGATGTACTAGTTAGCTAGAAGAGGAGGAATTGTGGTGTATGTGCCTTTAAGAGCAATTATGGTGTATGTGCCTTTAAGAGCCCCAGGTGTGCGTAATGCCGGTAATTGCCACTTGGGCTATATAAGCCTGTGTATTGTGTATATCCTTTAGAAACCCCCCCCCAGACTTGCTTAGTAAATACCTATGAACCAACTCCTGTCTTCAGTGTCTTTATCTACACACGGACACTACAATTCACACCTTTGATTGCTGTGATTATCTCTCTGCCGAGGTGTGATAAATGGCAGTTAGAAAGATTACCTGTAATCATCTGGCATTATTCTCTGACTATATAAGCTGTGTCTTTATGCATCTCTTCACTTCACCTGACGAAGGAGCAGCGCTCCGAAAGCTTGTGATTTCAAATAAAGCTGTTGGACTATAACCTGGTGTTGTGTGACTTCTTACATATATCAAAGTATAACTGGGACAATACATAGGAGTAAAGTTACAAATTGCTAATCCAATATTTACTACCACTCAATACATTTGATAAGCTTCCCTTCCTGGCCTCCGTGTTAGCTGATATGGTTAACGGTTCTCTCTCCTCAAGTACTGTCCTCCTCCCCTTCAAATCTGCCGTCACCACCCCCTCCTCAAAAAACCCACCCTTGACCCCCCCCTCTGTCCTTGCAAACTACTGCCCCATCTCCAACCTCCCTTTCCTCTCCAAAGTTCTTGAATGTATTGTCACCTCCCAAATCTGTGCCCGTCTTTCCTGCAACTCCACATTTGAACCTCCCCAATCAGGTTTTCACCCTGGCCACAGTAAATGAAACGGCTCTTATCAAAGTCACAAATGACATCCTATGTGACTGTGCTAAACTTTCCCTCCACACTAAATTGTCACATTGCTTGTCCGACATCCACTCTTGGATGAGAAGAAATTTCCTCCAACTAAATATTGGGAAGACCGAAGCCATTGTCTTCAGTCCCCGCCACAAACTCTGTTCCCGAGCCACCGACTCCATCCCTCTCCCTGGACAATGCCCGAGGCTGACCCAGACTGTTTGCAACCTTGGCGTCCTATTTGACCCTGAGATGAGCTTCTGACTGCATGTCCGCTCCATCACCAAGACTGCCTATTTCCACCTCCGTAACATTGCCTGACTCTGCCCTTGCCTCAGCCCATCTGCTGCTGAAACCCTCATTCACGCCTTTGTTACCTCTAGAGTTGACTATTCCAATACGCTCCTGGCTGGCCTCCCAGTTTGCACTCTCCATAAACTTGAGCTCATCCAAAACTCTGCTGCCCGTATCTTAACTCGCACCAAGTCCCATTCACCCATCGCCCCAGTGCTCGCTGACCTGCATTGGTTCCTGGTCTGACAACGCCTCGATGTTAAAATTTTCATTCTTGTTTTCAAATCCCTCCATGGCCTTGGCCCCCCCCCCCCACCTCTGTAACCTCCTCCAGCCCTACAACCCTCCGAGGTTTCCGCACTCCACCAATTCTGACCTCTTGCGCATCCCTGATTTTAATGGCACCACCATTGGTAGCCGTGCCTTCAGCTGCCTGGGCTCAAAGCTCTGGAATTCCCTATGTGGCTCGGTGTCAAATTTTGTTTGATAACGCTCCTGTGAAGTGCCTTGGGACGTTTTATTACGTTAAAGGCACTATATAAATGCACATTGTTGTTGTTACTGAACTCACCATATTATTAATCACCAAAAACAATTTTTACAAATTGATGCATCACTGTATTGGTACAGTACTCAAACTCTATTCTTATGACATAAGATTAACATACTGGTGATATTTTAGTGTAGGGCAGGGCTTGGCTAACATTGGAAACCTATAAAACTAGGACTGGTAGTTTGAGGATGCAACTCATTGGGACTCTGCATCCTAGTCCTGATCCTGATTAATGCACACAATCTGCTCCAGCTCCTGCTCCCATGTTTCTTAACTTTTCAGTGAAAAATGTTTTTGTTTTGGAGATAATCTATCTCCAAGATCAGAAATGAAAACAAAAAATGCTGGGAATACTCAGCAGGCCAGGCAGCATCTGTGGAGAGAGAAACAGAGTTAACGTTTCAAGTCGATGACCTTTCATCAGAACTGGAAGATGTCAAAGATGAACAGCTTTTAAGCAAATACAGAGCCAGGGAAAAGAGGGGACGTGAAAGAACAAAAGTCTGAAATAGAGTGGAGGGCAAGAGTGATTTAGTGACAAAAGTGATGATGTTGCAAAGCAAAAGGAGGTGATAATGAGACAAGTATAGAAACAAAGGCAGCGATTTTGCCTACTTGTGCGGGTTTATGGCGGGAGAGTGTGTTGGCGGGATATGACGCTGCTGCTGTGTTGATTCCGCGGAGAGAAAAGATTTTCCCGTAATTGGCCTTGTTAGGCCCGCCCTGCGCATTACCCGGCCCAATTACAAGGTGCGGGTCTGGTGATGTCAGCGGATGACGTGCTTGTTGCCGGTATATTTAAAGGGGCCATGGCCCCATTTGCTCTCACTTGTCATTTCCAGGGCTTCAGTGCTGCAGGTATCTGAATCAGTGAAGAATGAGTGCAGAAAGGCAGAGGGCTGCTCCTAGGTTCAGCGATGACTCCCTCCATGTTTTTGTGGAGGGAGCCAGAGGACGTGGGGAGGTTCACTTCCCTATGGGTGGTAGGAAGAGATCTCCCCAGCAGACGAAGGCAGCGTGGCTGCAGATTGCTGAGGAGGTGACGGCCAGGTCACTGGTAGTTCGGACCTGGGTGCAGTGCCGCAAAATGTTTAATGATCTTATACAATCAGGAAAAGTGAGTATAAAGCCACACTTACCTTCATGCTGCTGTGCCTGTCATCACTCTGCATTGCCAACCCTACTCCTGCACATCCTAACTCACCCCAACATCCCTTGCACCGTCACCCATCCCTTTCTCTCTATCTACATTATCACCTCTCCATCTTACTATGCACCCCTCACACTCACCCTCATCCTAATGCAATGACACCAACTAACAACACAAAAGGAGGCAACTTGGTATTGGCACCCCACTCCATCATAGTTTCCCTCTAAACATCTATCCCATCCATTCTTTACACTCATTCCATCTCTCTCACTCAAACTTCTCTTCTTTCCCTCCTTGCAGGAAAAGAGAGCCCACAATAAGCGGGAGAGGGGGAGAACGGGAGGAGGCCCTCAATCCATGGCAATTTTGACCAATGCAGAGGAGGCCGCATTGGAATTAACTGGAGCGGTGGACCAGCTGGAAGTGGGGGACGGAGAGAGGGGCTTATTAGAACAACCTGGTGACAAAATTATTTTCCATACATCTAAATGGCATTCATGAGTGACTCAAATTGGGTCTGATGTCAAGAGAAATTGAATGCTCATCATGTGCATAATGGGATGTGTCTGCAATTGACATATCACATGTCTAACTGATGTCTTTACTCTCCTACAGGGCCATCAAGAGCACTCCCCCACTCCCACACCTCCACTGTCCAGGAGGATGACCAAGAGCACCCCTCAGAGGAGCCTCCAGCTTCTGAGGGAGCAGCGTTACCAGACATAAGCTCACCCAGCGTCAGCGCAGATATGCACACCTCGGTGGGTCCCTCGCGAGATAGAGTAGCGTTGTCACCTGGTGTATCACACATCACAGGTGAGCAACAGCAGCTGGTGGAGACAGGGTCAGCAGTGGAGACTCCTCGCCGGAGGGCGCAGGAATCTCCCAGCTCCGCTCAGCTGCATGCAGACGCTGAGCCTCGGGGGTCATCCAGGAAGAGGGTGATCCTGGAGCTTCAGGAACAAGTGCAGGAGGCCCCGACAGGGTTAGCAACCACGGTGGCTGCGAGTGTGCAGAGAATGGAGGGGTCCATCTCAAATATGAGCACGACCCTGGCACATGCAATGGCAACTGTAGGGGGGAGAAATTTGGTATCGCCCCGTTTGGGGCGCAATTATCGGCCGGGCGCAAAGTTTAGCGCCTGGTGCTAATTATCGCCTCCGACTGCAAACTTGGCTTCTATCGCCCCTGGAGATGATTGGAGCGCTAAATCAGGCGCTTCACAGCTGTCTTAAGGTGCAAACACCAAGGAGCGAGGCGCTACCTCAGAGTGCTGGCGAAGCTCATGTGATGTCAGTCAGCGATGGAACACAGACACACTGGCGCCGGCCAGTTCTTAAAGGGGAGGGTCGGTCTTGCTCTCCATCCACACCCTGCTCATTGCAGCCTTGAATCTCGGCCTGGAGAGACCTGTACATCAAATCTGCTGGAAAGAACAATGGAGAGGCCCAGGGAAAGAGCTCAGAGTGCAGCCCCCACAGTCTCTTCTAAATCAATGCAAGGAGGATCAAATCAAAATGAACCTGCAAAGTGCTGCTCAGTACCCAAAACTCCTTCACACAGCATTGAATCTCTCCAGAAGTCTCTCTCTCTCTCTCTCTCTCTCTCTCAGAATGCGTGGTGCAAAAATGTCACTGACAAAAAAAGGCGGGAAGCAGTTGCCTTTAAATAGCGCTCCCCCAGTCCCTTCCCGACTGCAAAATGTTCCCCTCAACCTGTCATTGCTGGCGGCAGGCGGTAAGGCAGGGGGCACCACTCAATATCTGGTCCGGGGCGCTACCGGGGCATTGCACGCTCGACTGACGTCACGATCTGCGGGCGCAGGAGATCGTGGCGGTAGTGTTTAGCGCCGTTGCAAAGTGTCTGGTCAATTTTGCGAGCGCCGCAAACATCGCCGTGCCCGGGTGCTAATTGCTTTGCACCCCATTAGTGCCGTCTCAGGGCGCTAACGGGAGGTGCAAAGCAACTGAATTTTTCCCCCTAGGTTCCTCCACGGAAAGGATGACCACCTCCATTGTGGAGATAAATCATCAGTCGCCTGCGAACATGGTCACACTTCTAAATAGATGGGCATCTATTGAGGAGAGAAACCAGAAGCTCATAGATGTCCTTTGCAGGAGGACTGTCAGTATAGACATGGGTCTTCATGGTCCCACTGATGTAGAAACATAGAAACATAGAAGATAGGAGCAGGAGTAGGCCATTCGGCCCCTCGAGCCTGCTCCGCCATTCAATGAGATCATGGCTGATCATCCAAATTCAGTACCCTGTCCCTGCCTTCTCCCCATATCCCTTGATCCCTTTAGCCTTAAGAAATATATCCAACTCTTTTTTGAATATATTTAATGAACTGGCCTCCACCGCCCTCTGTGGTAGAGAATTCCACAGGTTCACCACTCTCTGGGTGAAGGAATTCCTCCTCATTTCAGTCCTAAATGGCTTACCCCTTATCCTTAGGCTATGACCCCTGGTTCTGGACTCCCCGGCCATCATAAACATCCTTCCTGCATCTAGTCTGTCCAGGACTGACAGAATTTTATAGGTTTCGATGAGATCCCCTCTCAATCTTCTAAACTCCAGTGAGTATAAGCCCAATCGACACAATCTCTCCTCATACGTCATTCCTGCCATCCCAGGTATCAGCCTGGTGAATCTTCGCTGCACTCCTTCCATGGCAAGACGTCCTTCCTCAGGTAAGGTGACCAAAACTGCACACAATACTCAAGGTGCGGTCTCACCAAGGCCCTGTACAACTGTAGCAAGACATCCTTGTTCCTGTACTCGAACCCTCTTGCTACGAAGGCCAACATACCATTTGCCTTCTTAACCGCCTGCTGCATCTGCATGCTTACCTTCAGCGACTGGTGCACAAGAACACCCAGGTCTCTTTGCACTTCCCCTTCTCCCAATCTATTGCCATTCAAATAATAATCCGCCTTCCTGTTTTTGCCACCAAAGTGGATAACCTCACATTTATCCACATTATAGTGCATTTGCCATGTTTCTGCCCAATCACCCAATCTGTCCAAATTGTACTGGAGTTTCACGACATCCTCCTCACAGCTTACCCTCCCACCCAGCTTTGCGTCGTCTGCAAATTTGGAGATATTACATCCAATTCCCTCGCCTAGATCATTAATATATATTGTGAACAGCTGGGGTCCTAGGACCGATCCTTGCGGTACCCCACTAGTCACTGCCTGCCACTCGGAAAACGACCCATTTATTCCAACTCTTTGCTTTTTGTCCGCCAACCAGTTCTCTATCCAAGTCAGTACCTTGCCCCCAATCCCATGTGCCTTAATTTTGCACGCTAATCTCTTATGTGGGACCTTATCGAAAGCCTTCTGAAAGTCCAAATACACCACATCCACTGGTTCTCCCTTATCTATTTTACCAGTTACATCCTCAAAAAATTCCAGTAGATTAGTCAAGCATGATTTACCTTTTGTAAATCCATGTTGACTTTGTCCAATCCTGTCACTGCTTACCAAGTGCTCTGCTATTACATCTTTTATAATAGACTCTAGCATTTTCCCCACTACCAATGTCAGGCTTACTGGTCTATAATTCCCCACTTTTTCCTTTACCACCTTTTTTGAATTGTGGGGTAATATTAGCTACCCTCCAATCCATGGGTACTGTTTCAGAGTCTATTGAGTTCTGGATTGAATTTAAATTCCACCAGCTGCTATGGTGGGATTTGAACCCTTATTCTCAGAGTATTTGACTGAGCCCTTTGGCTTACATAGTCTAGTGACATAACCACTACACCACCGCCTTGTTCTCCAGCTACTTACTAGCAGAGAAGTGCGGGTAGCCCATGAGAGGGATGATGGTGGGAGGGGACATGGAAGTGGGAGCTCCTCCCCAAGTGCTCAAACTTCCACCCCCTTGCCAACCCCTTGGTCAGAGCCACAGATGCCTCTCCGGACAGTGATGGCCGAGTCTACTCCTGCACAGCCCGCAGGAGGAGCAGATCTTGGTGGGGCCCTCACCGGCTCCAAAACCCAGAGGACGCAGCAGGGAAGTGAGCAGGCTGCCTCCACCTCTGCTGAAGCCACAGGGGTAGCACCTCGCAGAAGCACTTGGAAAAGAAAGATCACACATAAATAGTCACAAGGGTAGTCACTTGGGTGTTTTCCGAAAAATGGTTGTTAATTTAATGTTGTTTTAATTTGTTGTAATAAACCATTTATTTCAGAAAGTTTGCATTCGTTGCCAAATATGTGCTTGCAATTGGAAGTGGCAGAGTGAAGGGTCAGGGCTCCTATCATGTCCAGCAAAGGCGGTGACAGTGAAAAGAATGCACTGGTCATTGTAGGGATGCTGTATGGTCTTGAAGTGGGGTGATGTTAACCTGCATGCGCATTTGGCAGCCACATGTCTGTGCTGCATAAAGTTAGATGAATCTGTCATTGATTAGGTCATCCCTGGCTCACGGGCAGCAATGTGCTCACATGCTGGTCGCATTGGGACAGCCGGCTCCTCCAGGTCTTCCTCATCCTGAACCTCATTCTGCTCCTCCTCCTCCTCCTCCTTCGAAGAGGTTGTGCGCTCTGCGCCTTGTTCCTCATGCAGTGCTAATCCTCACTGCAGCGCTCTGTTGTACAGAGCGCAGCAGACAATGATGATTCTCGAGACCCTGGCTGGTGCGTACTGAAGAGCTCCTCCAGATCTGTCCAGGCATCTGAAGCGCATTTTGAGCAACCCTATTGACGTAAGAAAACTACTAAGCACTTGTTTTGAGTATTAATCAATTGTTTCACAACCATGAGCTCTAGTTACATCACTAGTTCCTGGTTACAAAAACGTCCTGAGCAAGCTGGGCCCACGCCCGAGTATTTATACTTTCCTTGGATGGCGCCACCAGCTGGCCGCCCAGTGTTATCTCATGAGTCATTTCCAAATGAATGGTAAGATTCATGACATCTATTATATGCTCTATGACACTTCTGGTGGAGATGTGGCTTTGATTATAATGTTCCTCAGCCTCGTTCGTTGGCCTTCTCAAAGGTGTCATGAGCCACATCTTCAGTGGATAGCCCTTGTCTCCAAGCAGCCAGCCGGAAAGTCTGTTTGGAAGAGTGAAGAGCTGAGGGACAGTGGACTGGCACAGGATGTAAGAGTCATGGCAGCTTCCAGGGAACTTGGCACACACATGCATGATGCTCTTCCTATGGTTGCAGACCAGCTGCATGTTGAGGGAGTGGAAGTCCTTGTGGTTGGCAAAGACTCCTGGGTGATGATGGGGTGCCCTGATGACCACATGTGTGCAGTCGATGATGCCCTGCACCCGTGGGAAGCCAGCCAGAGCGGCAAAGGCCAGCGCCCGCTCAGTAACGCTGGCTTCATCAGTGGCAAAGTTGATATAATTGGCTGACTTGTCAAAGAGGGCATCGGTGACCTGTGAGATGCTCTGTGGGTGGCCGACTGTGAGATGCCATAAATGTCTGCTGCAGATCCCTGGAAGGAGCCTGAGGCGAAGAAGTTGAGGGCGCTTGTGACTTTGACAGCCACTGGTAAGGCATGGCCACCCGCTCCTCTGGGCTGCAGGTCTTGCTCCAGCAATGTGAAAATGTCTGCAACAACCTGTCGCGATAGCCTGAGCCTCCTTTGGCACTGCTGCTCAGTCAGAGGAAGCTCATCCTCTGCCTGTAAACCCTGTGTTGGGGGTACCATCTCCAGTGTGGTGCAGCCCTGTGCTGATGACCTCTGCCCTGTGCAGCAGCAGGTGGTTGAGGAGAAGGTTGGTGCTCTTGGTGTTGGTGCTGCTGGTGCGCCTGGTTCTGACGCTGTTGCGACTGATCGTGGTCAGATTCTGAGGACCAAGGTGGGAGAGTATAAATCGTTCCCATTCTGATGTAATATATGACAGGTGAGGTTGAGATGATGGAAGCAATCTGCCAATGGGGAGAGAGGTTATTCTAAGGAGGTGACAGTGGATAGAGAGTTTACTCCACACACTTCCAAACTGCATAAAGATCAAATGTGTCTTTCAAATCCTGAAATCTGCAGCTTCTGAGATTGGAAAGTGAACAGCTGTGAAATGGTAGCTTTTATACTACATTTGCAGCTATCAACTATTCAGAAGAATGGATAGTCATTGAACTCCTGACCTACTTACCTGACGTGATCTCTGAACGCCGTGAACCATGTGAAAAAGGTGTAAAAATAGTAAGTACCTGGTAAAATTGTGTTTAACAACCTTTTAAATAGCTTTTAATGAGCTTAATTGCCTGACCAGCCACTTGGTGTCGGGTCTGTTCAGCGCTGACAGACCCGACAATTGGGAGACTAGCGTGAAGGCGGGTTGACAGCGGGCTTCCGACCCGCTGTCAATCATTTTGAATTTGACAGCTGACCCGCCTCCAATCAAGTCCTCTGAGCGCCGGCAAAATTCCGGCCAAAAGGATGGGTCCAGAGGAGGTGTAAATGGTTAAAGCAGAATAGCCGAGGGGGAGGGAAGCATGGAAAATCTGGAAAAGAGGAGAAGGCTCCCATGGCCCAGGAATGTGGGGGAAGAAAGGGAGAGTGTATTTTAGTTGTGTGCAGTTAATATCACAGTAATATTCCTGAAAAAATAAAGCTGCACCTTCTATTTAAGTAGCTTTAATACAGTAACGTTACAGTTCATTTAGCGTCGCAGAGTGCAAACTAAAAGCTTTAAACCTCACTGTTCCAGGAATCCTGGATCTGCTGATTAAATGTAGGAACATGAATATATTATAGAGATCATTTTGGGATGTCCTGCCTCTCTATGGAATCTCACTGGATGGGAGCATGATTCAGCAACAGGGTTGTACCCTGCACGCCCCCCCTTGCAAAATGATCGAACGACCATAAAGATACAACAGTACACACACCATTTCCTTCGTTTCACCTTCTATTTCCCCGCGTAACTAAAACCGTGATCTAAATGCATTCAAGAGGTTCTAACACCAGAAATGATACTTAAGCAGCTCAGATAGTCTTTGATACATTACAAGTAGCCTTAAAACAATTCTTCTACTTAACATTGTCTGCTGGTCCTGCCAAACTCCATATGATCTTGTGAAAACAAACTGGCCCGACCTCCAAACTGCTGCTGCCAATCTCCAAGCTGTCACTGCCCTCGATGTCTCCCACGGAGCCTCCTGCTCCATCACTCAGCAATGCTCAGGGAGGCTGCAGTCCATGCCTGAAGCCTCGCTGACAGACTACGTCACATTCCAAGCCTTTACTCAGCACTCTGGCTGTGGTGCCTAAGTTTTTGCGCTGTTTTTGCAGGAGTCCAATGTCTGACAGCCTTAGGAAACAAATAGCAGACAATGTTGAGGCCCAGTGTCTCCCGTGGCTCAGTCGGTAGCCCTGTTGCCATTGAGTCAGAGGTCAAGGGTTCGTAGTCCCACTCCGTGAGACTTGAGCATAATATCTAGGCTAACACACCAGTGCAGACAAGCAGTCTGGCCAATATTTATCCCTAAAACAAATGAGCAGGTCATTATTTCATTGTTGTTTGTGGAACCTTGCTGTGCACAAATTGGCTGCCATGTTTCTGACATTACAACAATGACTACACTTCAAAGAGCACTTTATTGGTTGTAAAGCACTTTGGGGTGTTCTGAAAGGTGCTATAGAAATGCAAGTCTTTCTTTTTTTACTCTGAATATTTCTCAAGCACGATGCTTGCCTTCCCTAGTGTGTCCCACTTCCTCAGGTTGTGAAAGGCGCTATCTAAATACAAGTCTTTCTTTCCATTAGCAGCCTAGTAACAGCAGCTTTTTTTGGGGGGTGGTTAGCTACACCTTTGTAAAAATGAAGACACAATTGTTTTAAAGAATACTTGGTGTACAATTAGTTAGAGTCCAATCTCTCAGAATGAGGAGTCTTGGACGATGCAGATTGAATCCCTGAGACCTGGTTAACTTTCACAGTAAAGAGGATGAGGGAAGAGTGTCCACTAACCCACAGAATCTCAAACGTAGTCACATCTGTCGTGTATTGATTGCAAGTTTGACACCAGTCAATACGGTAATGTAATGTGCGAGTTTAACACCAGTAAATACGGTAATGTAATGTGCGAGTTTAACACCAGTAAATACGGTAATGTAATGTGCATTGCATTATGGGAATTACCCGGGAAAGCAGCAGTCAGCCATTTTAGGAATAAAGTAAAGATCACAGTTATAAGCCTGTCTGCCTGATTTTATGCTTGAATGCGTTCATACAACATTGGCGACGAGGATAACGAACGGAATCATTTTAGATAAGTAGTTGCCTAAGTTTTAGTTAGCTAGGATGGAGAAGACCGGCATTCAAAATTTTGCATGTTTCGCCGAGCCAGCCACGTTGGGTCCAAGATGGACGAGGTGGTTAACGTCTTTTGAGCTTTATGCCGACGGCAAAGGACTCATTATTGACGATACCTCTACAGCTGCCACAAAGCAGAGGAGAAGAGCTCTACTTCTACACCTAGCAGGACCAGATGTCCAGGATATCTTTTCGACTCTACCGGACACAGGAGAGCCAGCAGACTACATGGCGGCAGTTAGTGCTTTGAATCACTACTTCGTGCCCCAGGTCAACGCAGCATTTGCTAGACAGACTTTTCATAAGTTGTCCCAGAAGACAGGTGAGACTGTGCAACAATTTGCTGCTCGCTTGCGGCAGGCTGCTAAAGACTGTGCTTTTGGGGGGGATGCGGATAATCAAATAAGAGACGCTATCCTGAGTAGGTGCACGTCAGCCTATGTGCGGAGGAAATTGCTAGAGGAAGAGCAACGTCTAACGCTCGCCTGCACATTACAATTGGCCTCACAATGTGAAAACGTCAAGGAGCAGATGCCAGCCATGTCATGTACAGAGAAGGCGGAGACAGATACTGTTTGTCGTGTTACACAGAAAAGAGGGTATTATACGAAAAGCTCGACAGAGAAACCAAAGGGAAATGGCGATAGGAACGAAAGGAAATGTTACAGATGTGGACACACAGACCACATAGGCAGAGATCCGAAATGCCCAGCACGCAGACAAACGTGCCATAAGTGCAAGGGAAAGGATCATTTCTCCAAAGTATGCCGCACAAAGGGTACAAAGAAACACAGTGTGAACAATGTAGAGGAACAAAATGACTTTGCATTGGCTGTTACTGGAAATAACATGACAGAAAGACTTACCTTTTGTGTGGGGGGAGTAAACCTGAGAATGTTAATTGATTCAGGTGCAACTAGTAATGTGATAGATGAGAATACATGGGAAGGATTAGAGTCAGAACACATTAAGTGTCAGTCACATGTCCCTAAGACAGAGAGAAAGTTATTCTCTTATGCTTCTAGCCGACCACTGTCAGTTAAAGGTGTATTCACATGTGGGATTACAATAGGTAAGAGAACTGAGCAGGCGGAGTTCATTGTGGTTAAAGGCCATGGAGAGCCGTTGCTAGGAAGGGAGACAGCCATCAAACTGGGACTTTTAAAAATAGGCGCAGATGTCTCAGCTGTGGTAGATGTAAGACAGCTACTAGAACAGTGGTATCCAAAGGTGTTCCAGGGAGTAGGAAGGCTGAACACAAAACAGATCAGTTTGTATATCGACCCACAAGTGAAGCCTGTGGCCCAGCCACTCAGGCATATACCATTCAAATTAAGGGGGGCAGTAGAGGCCAAAATAAAACAATTGAGGGACATGGACATTATCGAACCTGTAACTGGTCCCACCCCATGGGTAAATCCTGTGGTTATTGTACCAAAAGCGGATAAGGATGTAAGGTTATGCCCAGACATGAGACGAGCAAACCAGGCAATAGTGAGGGAATGATATCCAATCCCCACCGTTGATGAGATACTCCAAGGTATGAACGGCTCGACGGTGTTTAGTAAGCTAGACCTGAAATGGGGTTATCACCAGCTAGAACTGACCCCTGAGTCACGAGAAATCACAACGTTTGCAGTACATAACGGAGTATACAGGTACAAGAGGCTGATATTCGGTGTATCTTCAGCTAGTGAGCAATATCAGCACGAGATAGCTAATGCCTTAGCTGGAATAGAGGGTGTTGAAAACATCTCAGACGACATTATCGTGCATGCACACGACCAGGAAACGCACGACAGACGCCTGCATGCTGTCATGACCAGACTAATGGAAAGTGGACTGACAAACTCAGAGAAGTGCCAATTCAACATGGACCGATTGATTTTCATGGGAATCCTGTTGTCTGAAAAGGGCATCGGACCAACGGCAGAGAGAGTGCGAGCGGTGGCAGAAGCTCGGGAACCAGAGAATGCTACAGAGGTGAAGAGTTTCTTGGGACTCATTGGGTACAGTAGCAGATTCATCCCGCAGTTTGCAACGCTATCAGAGCCACTGCGACACCTGACGAGAAAAGACACACCATTTAAATTTGGATCACAACAGAGACAGTCATTCAGTGCACTCAAGGAAGAGTTGGCCAGAGCCGGCACTTTAGCATATTTTGATAAGGACACACCAACCAAGGTGATAGCAGATGCCAGTCCTGTAGGTTTAGGTGCAGTACTAGTTCAGGACCAACAGGGACAAGAGGTGCCAATATGCTATGTAAGTCGTAGTTTAACAGACTGTGAGAGGAAATACTCTCAAACAGAGAGAGAGGCCTTAGCTCTTGTATGGGCTTGTGAGAGGCTGCATCCATATGTGTATGGCCGAAAATTTAACTTGGTAACTGACCATAAGCCATTACAGGTGATATATGGCCCACACTCTAAACCCTGTGCCCGTATAGAAAGATGGGTACTTAGATTACAGCCGTACGATTTTAAGGTGGTACACATTCCAGGCAAGCAAAACATTGCAGACCCACTGTCACGATTGCTGGGGGAGACAGCAAAACAGGAGAGACATTCTCATGGCTCAGATGAATACGTGAGATTTGTAGCTGTGAGTGCGACACCAAAAGCACTCACTGCTAGAGAGGTGGAGGAAGCCTCTGCTACCGACCCAGAGCTGATTGAGGTACGGAAGGCAATCACAAACGGACATTTTGAGAACTGTAAAGCTTATGCAGCAATTGCAAACGAGCTGTGCGTAGTGGGGTACCTAGTTCTTCGGGGAACACGCATCGTGCTACCCACAGTGTTACACGCACGAGCCCTGGTGTTAGCACATGAAGGACACTTGGGAATAGTTGGAACAAAGCAACATCTCAGAACCAAGGTTTGGTGGCCTGGCATGGACAAGGCAGCTGAAAAACACTGTGTAGTGTATGTAACCTGTACCACCTTAAGAGACTACCTTAATTAAGGTGATGAACTACTTTCTGATGGCTCCTGTATATTGTAGTACCGGTGGTGACCACACCGGTATATAAACTCTGTGGAGCAGTTTGTATTTCAGTTCAGCCCTGACCCTCAATTACTAAAGACCTGTTTAAGTATTCTGTTGTCTGTGTCCAGTTATTCAGCATAACTACATTTGGAAAACACAGACACAACAGTGGCGACGAGTCTGATCGTACCTAGCAGCAGTTTTGCATCCAAGGAAGCTTCGTCCTCAGAACGGGTGTCGAAAAGGGGCATCCGCCCTCATCATCCTGCTGAGCACCGCATCGCACGGGAGGCATCGAGAACCTGGTTTGGATTTGCTGGCCACGAAGTCCACCATCAGCAACAGGCAGTGATCATCCCTTCTACGGCAGCGGCGGGTAAGCCCGATCTAGCGACACGGAGAGAAAGTCGGCCGAGTTGTCAGTGGGAGAAGGGGAGGGAAACCGAAGAAAAGGGCGGAGAACACGACCGCAGCCGGTGAAAATCGGGCAGAGACGCGCAGCAGCCAGAAAAGCGTTAATGTCCACGAGGACCGCGGGAGCGGCGGGGAACAAGAGCAGCAGCGTCGGGGGAAATAAGGACCGCTGGGAGGCGAGAACGGCAACGGCGCGGTAATCGCCATTTTAGTCGGCGGGGGAAGAAGATAAGCGCGGGAAAAGCCGCCAAGCGCGGGAGGCCGCCATTTTGGAAAAATAAATAAAATAAAGGAAACTCAACAAGATGCCAAAAACGGGTAACATCACTGCTTTTGATAGCGATGTAGAAGATTGGTCCACTTATGTGGAACGCGTTGAAGTTTACTGTACAGCGAATGAGGTACCGGCGGATAAGAAAGCACTAACCATATTAAACTCGATGGGTGCAAAGATGTACGGGTTATTAAGGCACCTTGTAACACCAGATAAACCGGTAGGAAAGAGTTTCGCTGAGATTGTTACTATCCTGCAAGAGCATTTAAACCCCATGCCGCTGCTGATAGCGGAACGATTTAAATTTTACAAAAGAATTCAACTTAAAGAGGAAAGCAACGCTGAATTCTTAATCGAACTGCGCAAGTTATCAAAGTACTGTCAGTTCGGTACAGGACTAGCAGACGCTCTGAGAGATAAGTTCGTGTGTGGGCTACTAAAGGAAGGAACCCAGAAGTGACTGCTAGAGGAAAAGGATCTTACGCTGGACAAAGCTTTCAGCATTGCAGCATCGCACGAGGCAGCAGCACGAAGCACTGCGGAAATGAAGCAAAGGCCATCGGAATTCAGCACCAATGAAATGGCATTGGGTGCAGCAAAGTGTTATCGTTGCGGAAGGACAACGCATGATCAGAACCAGTGCTGGTTCAAAGATAAAGAATGCAGGAAATGTGGCAGACTTGGTCACATAGCGAAAGTATGCCGGTCAGGAAAGAAGACCAGCAACAAAAAGTCGCCGCAGGAGAAGTACAAGAAAGTACACAAGGTGACAGAGAACAGTTCGGATGAACAAAAGACGGATTCAGACTCCAGCAGTAAGGAACTGGGTTGTCTAAAAATACATAATGTGGGTAACACAGCAGACCACCAAACTATCTGGGTCATGCTTCGGATAGCAGGAGTCCAAGTGAAGATGGAATTGGACACTGGATCGGCATTGACGGTCATGAATAAGCAAGAGTACAAAAGGTTATTCTCACACATTCCCCTGAGGGATACGGAGATTGTATTGAAAACATACACGGGGCAAAGAGTATACCCCATCGGAAAGATAAAGGTAAAGGTGGTCTACAATGGTAAAGAAAGTCAGGGAATGGACTTGTATGTGTTACCTGAGGGAGGTCCACCACTACTGGGACGGGAATGGATCCGGAGAATAAATATGGACTGGCATTCCTTACAAGCACTAACTGTAGATTCCTGTAAAGAGGACGATGTCAAACCTAAACGACTGTCCAAAATATTGGACGATGCTAAGGAGGTGTTCCAACAGGGACTGGGAACACTGAAAGGAATTACGGCAAACATCAAGGTTGAAGAACATGCAAACCCAAAATTTTTCAAAGCCAGACCGGTACCTTATGCGATACGACCTGCTGTGGAAGCAGAGCTGGAAGGGCTAGAACGTTCAGGAGTACTGTCAAAGGTGGACTGGAGTGAATGGGCCACGCCCATTGTTCCCGTCATGAAGCGTTCATTGAGCAACAAGCCGGGGGAACCTGGGAAGGTTCGCATCCGTGGCGATTTCAAGATCACTGTTAATCTGGTTCTTCACACGGTGCAATATCCGCTTCCGTGGATTGAGGATATCTTCGCTTCGCTGTCTGGCAGGAAACACTTCACCAAGATAGACCTGGCGCAGGCGTACCTACAAATGGAAGTTGATGAAGCGTCACGCCAGTATCTCACGATCAACACACATAAGGGCTTATATCGGTATAATAGACTGGTCTTTGGAGTGGCATTGGCTCCAGCGATTTGGCAAAGGGCCATGGAGCAAGTATTACAGGGAATTCCAGGCACACAATGCTACCTGGACGACATTCTGATTACAGGAGATGATGATAAGGAACACCTCGCGAATTTGGAGCAGGTGCTCACCAGATTGAAAGAATATGGACTCAGAGTTAATCGCCAGAAATGTGAGTTCTTTCAGAAGCGAATCTCGTACTGCGGTCACGTCATTGACCAGGAGGGGCTTCATAAGTCACCTGACAAGATCGAAGCTGTTGTGAAAGCTCCCGCTCTGGAAAATGTATCCCAGTTGAGGTCGTTCCTTGGGTTGATTAACTATTACCACAAGTTTCTTCCAAATTTATCCACGGTGTTACACCCGCTGAACACTCTTTTGCAAATGGGAGCACCATGGAAGTGGAGCGAGGACTGTAAGCGGGCTTTTCAAAAAAGCAAGGCACTGATCACCTCTAAGGAAGTGTTGGCTCACTTTAACCCAACGCTGCCTATTCGTTTAGCTTGTGATGCTTCTCCATATGGTATCGGGGCAGTGCTCTCACATAAATTGCCAAATGGCTTGGAAAGGCCAGTCGCGTTCGCATCCAGATCATTGACCACCGCTGAGCGCAACTATGCTCAGATAGATAGGGAGGCTCTCAGCCTCGTGTGGGGAGTTAAGAAATTTAACCATTACCTGCAAGGCCAAAGGTTTACGCTGCTGACAGATCACCAGCCGTTGGTTTCCATCTTTAACCCTAAGAAGGGTGTTCCGGTTATGACGGCGCAGAGGCTTCAGAGATGGTCCCTTTTCCTAGGGGCACATCAATATGATATCGAATTCAAAGGTACAAAGCAACATGGTAATGCTGATGGGCTGTCGCGCCTGCCACTACCTACAGCGGAAGAGGCACCGGCAGTTGACCCTGTCGAGATATTTCACTCGACCACCATCGAATGCTTACCAGTCACCAATGCGAGTATTGAGAGAGAGACCAGAAACGACCCGACACTGTCTCGGGTCTACGATTTGACAGTGAAGGGATGGCCAACACATGGCGAACCACTGTTACCGGCATTCTCAGCCAGACGAGAGCAGCTGTCCGTCTGTCAAGGAACATTGATGTATGGAACAAGGGTGATTATTCCTCCTAAATTAAGGGAGAGAGTTCTGAAGGAACTGCATGAAGGTCATCTGGGGGGAGTCAAGATGAAAGGCCTTGCTAGGGCTTATGTGTGGTGGCCAGGTATCGACAAACAAATAGAGGATCTGACTAAAAGCTGCTCAGGGTGCCAAAAAGTTCAAAATGCACCTCCAATTGCACCACTGCATCCGTGGGAATGGCCTTCAACCCCATGGCAACGTGTGCATATCGACTTTGCAGGTCCATTCATGGATTCCATGTTTTTGATAGCGGTAGACCCACATTCTAAATGGCCAGAAGTGATTAAGATGTCGACCACTACCTCTGAAAAGACGATCGCAGTTCTAAGAACCATATTTGCAAGGAATGGATTGCCGGAACAAATATGTTCAGACAACGGACCACAGTTCGTGTCAGAAGAATTCCAGAAATTCATGAAGAAGAATGGGGTGAAACACTATACATCTGCCCCATATCATCCGGCTACAAATGGGTTGGCCGAGAGATTTGTACAAACGTTCAAAAAGGCGATAAAGGCCATGAGCGAAGACCATATTCCACTACAACACAAGGTGGACAATTTCCTGATGGCATATTGAAACGCCACGCATGCAGTGACAAATCAAAGCCCTGCCATAATGTTCTATAACAGGAGGTTGCGGTCCCGATTGGATTTGTTAAAACCCAATGTGCGTAGGGAAGTCGAAAACAAACAATTCCAGCACGCACGTAAATAACAAGGGCACTCGGAGTTTCGAAATAGGACAACCAGTGTTGGCCAGGGACTATAGGAATGATAAATGGCAATCCGGAACAATTCGTGCCCGACAAGGACCCTTGATGTACACGGTAGGCGTTGGTGAGAACGTAATACGATGTCATGCTGACCAACTTGTGGAATCGAGAACAAGGGTCGACCCCATGTCTACGGCAGAGACACCAGTTGAAGAAGTTATTGAGCCTGTAGCATCTACCTCAGACTCGAACGTACATGATGATGTTCAATCCATAAGAGATCAAATGGATGAGTCACCCCAGCAACAAGAACCAGAGACCCCTGAAAGGCGTTATCCGGCCCGGATCAGGAGGCCTCCTCAGAGACTGAATCTTTGAACAGTTTTGTATGAAAGTTGTATATATGTCATCCATGTTATGTTTAAATTGGGGTGTACACTGTTAAGCTAAAAGGGGAGGAATTGTAGTGTATGTAACCTGTACCACCTTAAGAGACTACCTTAAGGTGATGAACTACTTTCTGATGGCTCCTGTATATTGTAGTACCGGTGGTGACCACACCGGTATATAAACTCTGTGGAGCAGTTTGTATTTCAGTTCAGCCCTAACCCTCAATTACTAAAGACCTGTTTAAGTATTCTGTTGTCTGTGTCCAGTTATTCAGCATAACTACATTTGGAAAACACAGACACAACACACTGTAAAGCGTGCCACGGCTGTCAGATAGTAGCCAGACCCGACCCACCTGAACCGTTGAGACCAACACCATTACCGGAGGGCCCCTGGCAGGATGTAGCTATAGACTTACTGGGACCCTTGCCATCCAACCACTCCATTCTTGTGGTAGTTGATTATTATAGTCGCTACTATGAATACGACATCATGACCTCCACAACAACAGAGAAGGTTATTGATAGTTTAGAATCAATCTTCAGCCATCATGAAATGCCAATCACCTGCAAATCTGATAATAGTCCCCAATTCAAATCTGAATTATTCAAAGAATACTGTGAAAACAACGGGATCAAACACCTGAAAACAACAGCAAAATGGGCTCAGGCTAACGGAGAAGTCGAGCGCCAGAATGCATCGCTGATGAAGAGAATCAGAATTGCTCAGTCAGAAGGACTAGATTGGAAACTTAGAAAATATTTGACTGTGTACAGGAGCATTGACCATGCCACGACAGGAAAGAGCCCGGCAGAGCTGCTCTTTAAATGGAAAATGAGAGGAAAGCTGCCAGACATCACAGAATCGCGCGCAGACATGGAAGTACGTGACCGAGACGCAGAACAAAAAGGCAAGTCCAAACTGTACGCAGATGAACAGCGGAGAACACAATACTCGGAGGTGGAAGTTGGCGACACGGTGCTGGTACAGCAGGACAAAGTGGACAAGTTCACCACTCCTTTTAATGCCACAACGCACAAAGTTTTGAGTAAAACAGGGAGTCAGGTAGTAGTAGAATCTCCAGACGGAGCACGCTACTCGAGAAACACTACGTTTGTGAAGAAATACAGAACCAATGGACCAAAGGAGACACTCCATGAGCAGGAGGAAACACAAGGGACTGAGGACAGTATAGTAGACCCTGACACACATACCACTGTGACACAGGCAATACCCACTGACACCAACATGTCAGACATACCCAATACAGCCAGACCTCAAAGGGTTAGAAGAAAACCCCAAAGACTGTCTGATTATGTCACAATATAAACTGTGCGAGAACTGCATGGGTGATGTTAAATGTTTAAACCTGGGAATTATTTAGTTGTGCGGTAAGACACAAGTTTGTAAAAAGTTTATAAACCAAATAAGTTATGCAGTGTTATTGTAAGCAACTGTTTGTAAACTGCAAGTTTGTTTCCAAGGAAAAGGGGGATGTCGTGTATTGACTGCGAGTTTGACACCAGTCAATACGGTAATGTAATTTGCGAGTTTAACATCAGTAAATACGGTAATGTAATGTGCGTTGCATTATGGGAATTACCCGGGAAAGCAGCAGTCAGCCATTTTAGGAATAAAGTAAAGATCACAGTTATAAGCCTGTCTGCCTGATTCTATGCTTTAATGCGTTCATACAACAACATCAGACTGTCCACCCTCAGAAACATTAAATTGTAGCTTTGAACGTTAACTCTGTTTCTCTCTCCACAGATGCTGCCGGACCTGCTGAGTGTTTCCTGCATTTGCTGTTTCTATTTCAGATACCCAGCATCCGCAGTATTTTGCTTCTGTTTGTAAAATAAATTGTATTTTTTACCTAAGCTCTGGAATTCCCTGCCTAAACCTCTCCGCCTCTCTACCTCTCTTTCCTCCTTTAAGACGCTCCTTAAAACCTACCTCTTTGACCAAGCTTTTGGTCACCTGCCCTAATTTATCCTTATGTGGCTCGATGTCAAATTTTTTGTCTTAAAATACTCCTGTGCAGCGCCTTCGGACTTTTTACTACATTAAAGGCGCTGTACAAATACAAGTTGTTGTTGTCGTTAACATTGCTTCGACCTCTGCTACCCTTTACCCTCTTGTTGATGTGCTTTGTAGCCACATAATTCTGTAGATCTATTCATTTGTTAACTCTGATATTTTTATTATTATTCTGTGATCAGGACATTTTTCTTTGCTGAACTTTTCTGCTTTCCTAAATTGGTCGTTACAAAATAAGAAAACAATTGCGCTCAATCTCACCGGATTGGGTAAACCCAGCAGGACCTGAATTAACACTCAGATGAAAAACTGCCCAGAAATACTGGACCTTTCTCACCAGCAGAGGGAGCTCACGCTGCACCTTGTTCCCTTTTTGCACCACACGATCAACTCAACTTCTGTCATTTCCTAATTTGGCTTATTCATTGAATAATAATTTCAGTTTTTAATGGCATGTTAACAGGAACACGTTGTTATTGCTTTACAATGTCTTTATGCTTTTTGTCTCTTTAGTCCCTCATCTATTTAATTTCAATGGGAGCAGACAGGCGTTTCTGCGGCCGCAGACGTGACTCCAGGATGGTATGTTGCCTCCCTGGTGCCAGGGTCAAGGATGTCACCGAGCGGCTGAGGGGGGAGGGTGAGCAGCCAGAGATCATGGTCCATATCGGTACCAACGACATAGGTAGAAAGAGGGATGAGTTCCTGCAGGCAGATTTCAGGGAGCTAGGAAACAGATTAAAAAGCAAAATCTCAAAGGTAGTAATCTCCAGGTGCCACAAGCTAGTGAGTATAGATATAGGAGGATAGAGCAGATAAATGCATGGCTGGAGAGATGGTGCAGGAGGGAAGGCCTTAGATTCCTGGGGCATTGGGACCGGGTTCTGGGGGAGGAGGGACCTGTACAGGCCGGATGGGTTGCACCTCAACAGGGCCAGAACCAATGTCCTCGCGGGGAGGTTTGCTAGTGCTGTTGGGGAGGGTTTAAACTAATTTGGCAGGGGGATGGGCACCAGGATGTAACATTAGAAAGGGGAAATAAAGTGCACAAAGGATTGGGAGAGGCAGAGAGCGCTAAAGTAAGAAACAGTAAGGTATTAGGTGGGGTCAGGCTAAGAGAGAATACAGGATGGTCTAAGATGGGTTTACAGTGTATGTGTGTGAATGCCCAAAGCGTAGTAAACAAGGTTGGTGAGCAGCAGGCACAAATAGCCACATGGGAATATGATGTGGCAATAACTGAGACCTGGCTCAAAAAAGGGCAGGATTGGGTACTAAATATTCCTGATTATAAAGTGTTCATGAAAGATAGGGAAGGGAAGAAAGGAGGTGGGGGGCAATATTGATTAAGGAGAATGTTACAGTGCTGGAGAGAGAGGATGTCCTGGAGGGGTCAAGGACAGAATCGACATGGCTAGAGTTAAGAAATAATAGAGGTGCCATTACACTACTAGGTGTATTCTATAGACCACCAAATAGTGAGGAAAGATATGGAGGAGCAAATTTGCAGGGAAATTACAGAGAGATGGAAGAGCTATAGAGTAGTGATAATGGGGGACTTCAACTAAACTAATATAGACTGGGATCGTAATAGTGTTAAGGGCAGAGAGGGGGAAGAATTTCTGAAGTGTGTTCAGGAGAACTTTCTTGATCAGTACGTTTCCAGCCCAACAAGGAAGGAGGCATTGCTGGATCTGGTTCTGGGGAATGAGGTAGGTCAAGTGGAGCAAGTGTCAATAGGGGAACATTTAGGGAACAGTGATCATAGTATCGTAAGGTTTAGATTAGTTATGGCAAAGGACAGGGAGCAATCTAGAATAAAAATGTTTAACTGGGAGAAGGCTAATTTCAGTGGGATGAGAACGGATCTGGCCCAGGTAAACTGGAATCAAAGATTGGCAGGTAAAACTGTAATGGAACAATGGGCTGCCTTTAAAGAGGAAATAGTTCAGGTACGGTTGAGGTACATTCCCACTAGGAGGAAAGTTAGGGCAACTAAAGTCAGGGCTCCCTGGATGACAAAAGAGATAGAGATGAAGCAGAAAAAGAGCGTGCTTGACAGATGTCAGGTTGCAAATACATCTGAGAATCAGGCTATATATAGAAAGGTCAGAGGGGAAGTGAAAAAGAAAATGAGGGGCAAAGAGAGAGTATGAGAATAGAATGACAGCCAACATAAAAGGTAATCCAAAAGTCTTCTATAGGCATATAAATAGTAAACGGGTAGTAAGAGGAGGGATGGAGCCAATTGGGGACCAAAAAGGAGACCTATGCATGGAGGCAGAGGGCATGGCTGAGGTACTAAATGAGTACTTTGCATCTGTCTTTACCAAAGAAGAGGATGCTGCCAAAGTCATAGTGAAAGAGGAGGTAGTGGAGATACTGGATGGGATAAAAATTGATAAAGAGGAGGTATTAGAAAGGCTGGCTGTACTTAAAGTAGATAAATCACCAAGAGCGGATGGGATGTATCCTAGGATGCTGAGGGAATTGAGGGAGGGAATTGAGGCAGGAAATCGTGGAGGTACTGGCCATAATCTTCCAATCCTCCTTAGATATGGGGGTGGTGCCAGAAGACGAGAGAATTGCAACTGTTACACCATTGTTTAAAAAAGGGTGTAAAGATAAACCCAGCAACTGCAGGCCAGTCAGTTTGGCCTCGGTAGTGGGGAAGCTTTTAGAAAAAGTAATCAGGGATAAAATTAACAGTCACTTGGATAGGTGTGAATTATTTAAGGAAAGCCAGCATGGATTTGTTAAAGGCAAATCGTGTTTAACTAACTTGATTGAATTCTTTGATGAGGTAACAGAGAGGGTTGATGAGGGCAATGTGGTTGATGTGGTGTACATGGATTTCCAAAAGGTGTTTGACAAAGTGCCACATAATAGGCTTGCCAGCAAGGTTGAAGCCCATGGAATAAAAGGGACAGTGGCAGCATGGATACGGAATTGGCTAAGTGACAGGAAACAGAGAGTAGTGGTGAATGGTTGTTTTTCGGACTGGAGGAAGGTATAGAAAGGCCCTAGGGGTCAGTTCTAGGACCATTGCTTTTCTTGATATATATTAATGACTTGGATGTGGATTCCGCCCACTAAGGGGCATAATGGACATGATCTTCACCGCGCGTCAACTACAAGGGAAATGCAGGGAACAGCACCAACCGCTGTACATGGCCTTCTTTGACCTCACAAAGGCCTTCGACACTGTCAACCATGAGGGATTATGGAGTGTCCTCCTCAAATTTGGCTGCCCTCAAAAGTTTGTCACCATCCTCCGCCTGCTTCACAATGACATGCAAGCCGTGATCCTGACCAACGGATCCACCACAGACCCAATTCACGTACGGACTGGGGTCAAGCAAGGCTGTTTCATCGCACCAACGCTCTTCTCGATCTTCCTGGCTGCAATGCTCCATCTCACCCTCAGTAAGCTCCCTGCTGGAGTGAAGCTAATCTACAGAACAAACGGGAAAGTGTTCAACCTCCGTCGCCTCCAGTCCAGATCCAAGATCATCCCATCCTCTATCATCGAATTACAGTATGCAGATGACGCTTGCGTCTGCGCACACTCGGAGGCCGAACTCCAAACCATCGTCAACACCTTCACCGAAGCATACAAGAGCATGGGCCTTACACTAAACATCTGTAAGACAAAGGTCCTCTACCAACCTGCCCCCACCACACAGTACTGCTCCCCAATTATCAAAATCCATGACAAGGCCTTGGACAACGTGGACCACTTTCTATACCTCGGGAGCCTACTGTCAACAAGGGCAGACGCCGATGACGAAGTCCAACACCGCCTTCAGTGTGCCTGTGCAGCCTTCGGTCGCCTGAGGAAGAGAGTGTTTGAAGACTAGGACCTCAAATCCAGCACCAAGCTCATGGTCTACAGAGCAGCAGTGATATCTGCCCTCCTATATGCTTCGGAGACATGGACCATGTACAACAGGCACCTCAATGCACTGGAGAGGTACCATCAATGCTGCCTCCGCAAGATCCTGCAAATCCATTGGCAGGATAGGCACACCAATGTCAGTGTTCTTGCTCAGGCCAACATCCCCAGCATCGAAGCTTTGACCACGCTCAATCAGCTCCGATGGACGGGTCCGCATGCCCAATACGAGACTCCCAAAACAAGCGCTCTACTCGGAGCTCCGACACGGTAAGAGAGCCCCAGGTGGGCAGAGGAAATGCTTCAAGGACACCCTCAAAGCCTCCTTGAAAAAGTGCAACATCCCCACCGACACCTGGGAATCCCTGGCCCAAGACCGCACAAAGTGGAGGGAAGGGGCCGAACACCTCCCACTCACCCGCCCCTTCAACCACCGTCTGCCCTACCTGTGACAGAGACTATGGGCTGGATTTTAATTCAGGGGCCAGCTGAGGTCATGTAATCCGCATTTCGTGTTATCCACCCGAATCTAAATCGATGTGGGAGACTGATGTGATTTTAACTTAATTGGCCAATTGAGTTCCAACGTGTGAGAACCCATGGCCAATGAATTTTTCCAGTCTGAAAGTCGCCTCCGACGATGTCATCATTGCTGCTGCATTTAAGGTCTGCAACAAGTCTTGCTTCTTCTGCAGACTGCCAACCTTTTGGCCTTTGCTGCTACAGGGACCTGGAGGCAGAATGGCCAGCCAGAGACCTAGGTCTGCTCCCAGGTTTGATGACGTTGCCTTGCAGGCTTTAGTAGAGGGAGCAAGAGCTCAGAAAGAGGTGCTCTTCCCTTCTTCAGGGAGGATGAAGCCTCCCCAGCAGACCAAGGCTGTGTGGGTCCAGGTGGCAGAGGAGGTCAACTCCTTATCGGTAACCCGCAGAACCTGGATTCAGTGCAGGAAGAGATTTCATGACCTTCTGCATACTGGAAAAGTGAGTATGAATTTCCCATCACCCTCAATCTGATCCCCATTGCCTCTCCTCACCAGCACTCAGCTTTAGCAATCTCTTCCTCCACATCACATTTGATACTGAGATCCATGCACCCTTACCCATTCCCTCTCTCTCTATGGTCATATTCACCTAACTATTCGACTATGCAACCCTCACACTTCCTATCACTGTGATGCTATGAAAACAACTGACAACACACAGGGAGGGCCCTTGGTCTTGCCACCTCACTCCATCTTTGTCTCCTTCTAAGCATCTATGCTATGGAATCTCTACACTCACTCCTTCATTCTCACTCAATCTCCACTGGTCTCCCTCATTGCAGGAAAAGAGAGCTCACAATAAGCGAGAAAGAGCGAGGACAGGAGGAGGGCCACCTTCAGTAGCCCACCTCACCCCTTGGGAGGAGGCGGCCCTGGAGATCGTAGGAGTGGAGGAAGATGCGCAAGTGGGGGACGGACAAAGGGGTGCATCACAGCAAGCTGGTGACAGAATAGTTTTCCATCTCTCTCATTGACATTGCTTAAGTCGTTGATAATGATTCTGAAGCTCTAACAGATGGACTAACGATCATCTGCAATATGCAATGTGCATGTAACTTTGGCATCACATCTCTGACTCTTTCCTTTACTCCCCCACAAGACCATCGCAAGCACCCGTCCCCACTAGCCAGGAGGAACAGCATGAGCCTCAAGACTCCTCAGAGGAAGCTGCAACCTCTGAGGGCGCAGCGTCAGCAGAATTCAGCGCACCCAGCACCAGCGCAGACACTCACACCTCGGTGGGACCTTCGGGACATAGAGTAGTGTTGTTACCTGGTGTATCACAGCTCACAAGTGAGCATCAGCAGATTGTGGAGACAGGGAAAGCAGTGGAGAGTCCTAGTCGGAGGGCGCAGGACTCTGCCAGCTCGGCTCAGCTGCATGTCGACCCTCTGCCTCTGGGTCCATCCATAAGATCAGCGGTGCTGGAACTCCAGGAACAGATGCAGGAGTCTCTGGCAGGTTTTGTCTACAGGGTTGCTGTGAGTGTGGAGTGAATGGAGGAGTCCATAGCAAACATGAGCAGAGCCTTTGTGGAGTCATTGGCACATGAACGCATCACCATGGAAAGGATGGCAACCTCCATGGAGCTGATAAGTCGCCAGAGTGCAGAAAACATGGTGAGTGTTCAGAATAGAATGACATCTCTGGAGGAGCGATGGTCATCTGTTGAACAGAGAAACCAGACCTTCATGGAAGTCCTCCTGAGTAGGAATGCCAGTGCAGATGCGGGTCCCCATGGCCCCCCTGATGTGCAGCAAGGTGCTCTCAAGCCACTTGCAAGCGCTGAGGGGGACCTGACCCATGAGAGGGAGGTTGGTGGCAGACATCAAGGAAGTGGGGGCTCCTCTCCAAGCGCTCACACTTCCATGCCACTGCAGAGCCCTCAGTCAAAGCCCCACCAGAGTCCACACCTATCTGAGATCGGTGTCTCAATCCCTGCACAGACGTAGGAGCAGCAGACTGTTGCCGAGCCCTCACAGGTTCACAACCCCAGAGGATGCCTGCCAAAGGTGTCAAGACAGGAGCAGCAGGAAAGTGAGCAAGCAGCCTCCACATCTGCTGAAGCCACAGGGGAAGCACCACGTAGGAGCACGCGTAAGAGAAAGGTACTGCACAAATAGTCACAAGGGTAGTCATTTGGGTGAAATTTGATGTTTTCTGTGAAAAAGCCATCAGATGAATAATGTAAATAAAAAATCTGATGGCTACTGCTGTAGATGTGGCATTCGTCATTTCGCGAATGGGACTTTCACATTGAGGGCTTAGGATTACTTGCAATTGTCAGTATGGTGGTCAAATTGCTAGGAATCCGCTGGTCCTTGGCCATTGTCGATGCTCAGGTAAGAAGCTGCGAGGCAAAAGTGCTTGATTGGCTAGGCTAAGCAAATCTGGCCAAGATGAGTGCGTTCCTTGCATCCCGGGCAGCAATGTTCTCGTGTACTGCTGCCGCTGGTTGCTGGGCCTCTGCAAGATGTTCATTTTCGCTCTCCTCCTTCTCCTCTTCCTCCTTGTCCTCATCTGAGGAGGATATGTGATGAGCCACTTGGTCCTCAGGAATCTGCAAGCCACGACACTGTGCCATGTCGTGAAGTGCACAGCAAACCACGACGATTCTGGAGACCTTGGCTGCTGAGTACTGCAGGGCTCCACCTGATCTATCCAAGCATCTGAAGCGCATCTTCAGCAAACCGATGGTTTGCTCGATTATGGCTCTGGTGGACATGTGGCTGGAGTTGTAGCTCTCCTCAGCTTCGTCATTAGCCACGTCTTCAGAGGATAGCCCTTGTCTCCAAGTAGCCATCCATTAAATTTCACCTAAGTAACTACCCTTGTGACTATTTGTGCAGTACCTTTCTCTTACGCGAGCTCCTACATGGTGCTTCCCCGGAGGACTGAATAGCGGAGGCACACTAGACTGGCGCAGTATGAAGGAGTCATGGCAACTGTCAGGGTACTTCGCACAAACATGTGTGCGGCCGCCTGGGAGATGCCGCTGATGTCTGCTGCTGATCCCTGGAATGAGCCTGAGGCAAAAAAGTTGAGTGCGGTGGTGACTTTGACGGCCACTGGTAAGGGTTGTCCACCTGGTCCTCTGGCCTGCAGGTGTTGTTGCAGCATTGCGCAGATGTCACTCACTACCTCTCACGAAAGTCAGAGCCACCTTTGGCACTGCTGCTCAGACATGTTGAGGTAGCTGACCTTGTGTCTGTAGACCCTGTTTGCGGGGTATCTCCTGCGCCGATGGGCTTCCATGCGCTGGCCCCTTCTGGCCTGCGCAGCTTCAGGTGGGTGAGCAGCAGCTTGGCGCTCCTGCTGCTGCTGCTGTTGGTGCTGCTGTTGTTCCTGGTTCTGCTGGTGCCACGGCTGGTCTTCGTCTTCATCTAATGTCCAGAAGGGAAGGAAATAAATGGCTCCCATGCTTCTGGTATATGCCTCAGTTGAGGAAGCGCTCTGTCAAGGTGGCGAGAGGGGTTTCCCAGGAGGTCACATTGGAGATGGGTGTCAGGCTCCAAACTTCCACAGCTGTGGTTATGCCTTCTAAAAGTTCCCCCAGACCTGAGGCTACAAAGTCCTGCCATCTGCAAATGATGGCTGATCAAATCCACTATTTAATGGTTGAGCTGCAGCTGATAGTCAGCAATCCAATTGTGCTCCCGCCAGGTTTCACCGTCGTGTTTCAGAACAGGCGTGTTTCACATGGGAAAAGGGTTAAAATCGCAAAGACCTTTCAAAATGGCATTATAGAGGCAATTTAGTGCTTGTTAAGGGCCTTAACGGCCTATCCCGCCTCTTGGAGGCAGAACGGAGACGGGACCATTAAACACGAATTAATGAAAATTGCTTGGAGGCGGGATGGAGGCGGGGTTGGGCCCGCCCGCCAGTTTTTGCAATTCTAACCCCCCATACGCCTCCAACCCCGCCTCCATGGCCCAATGAAAATCCTGCCCTATAGCTCCCGCATTGGATTCATCAGTCACCTCAGAACTCATTTTTAGTGTGGAAGCAAGTCATCCTCGGTTCCGAGGGAATGCCTAAGAAGAAGAATAGGGCACAATTTCAAAATCTGCAGAGGACACAAAACTTGGAAGTATAGTAAACAGTGAGGAGGAGAGTGATAGACTTTAGGAAGACATAGACAGGCTGGTGAAATGGGCGGAGATGTGGCAGATTAAATTTAAAGCAGAAAAGTGTGAAGTGATACATTTTGGTAGAAAAAATGAGGAGAGGACATATAAACTAAATGGTACAATCCTGAAGGGGGTGCACGAACAGAGAGACCTGGGGGTATGTGTGCACAATCCTTGAAGGTGTCAGGGCAAGTTGAGAAAGCAGTTAAAAAGGTTTATGGGATCCTGGGCTTCATAAATAGAGGTATAGAGTACAAAAGTGTGGAAATTATGATGAACTTGTATAAAACACTGGTGCAGAAAAGATTTACGAGAATGATTCCAGTAATTAGGGATTTCAGTTATGTTGATAGACTGGAGAAGCTGGGTTGTTCTCCTTGGAGCAGAGAAGATTGAGAGGAGATTTGATAGAGGTGTTCAAAATCATGTGGGGTCTGGACAGAGTAGATAGAGGGAAACTGTTCCCATTGGCAGAAGGGTCAAGAACCAGAGGACACAGATTTAAGGTGATTGGCAAAAGAACCAAAAGCGGCATTAGAAAAAACTTTTTCACGTAGCGAGTGTTTAGGATCTGGAATGCACTGCCTGAAAGGGTGGTGGAGGCAGACTCAATCACGGCTTTCAAAAGGGAGTTGGAGAAGTATCTGAAGGAAAGAAATTTGCAGGGCTATGGGGAGAGGGCGGGGGAGTGGGACCAGCTGAAGTGCTCTGGCAGAGAGTCAGCACGGGCTCGATGGACCGAATGGCCTTCTTTTGTGTTGTAACCATTCTATGATTCTAAGAAACTGAAGCTCACCCATTGATACTAAGTTCACTGCTGCAGGGAAGTGTGGGTGGCCCATGAGAGAGATGACGGTGAGAGGGGACATGAAGTGGGGCTCCTCTCAAAGTGCTCACACTTCTCCTCTGTTGCATCCCCCTCAATCAGAGGCCCACATGCCTCCAAGACCAGAAGACATCCGCCAAAAGTGTCTATGCAGTTGCAGCAGGGAAGTGAGGAGACTGCCTCTACCTCTGCTGAAGCCACAGTGGGGTAGCACCTCGTCGAAGCACGCGTAAGAGAAAGATGAAACACAAGTAGATGCACAAGGGTAAGCACTTGGGTGTTTTGTGTAAAGTTTCTGTTACTCTAATGTCGCAGATAAAAATATTTATTTTCACTGCTTTCTGGTTATGGCCAATTTTGTCTGCAACTTTGGAAGTGGCTTAGTGAGTTGGAGTGAATGGTGAGACATAACGTTACCTCCAGCAATGGGGGTCAGTGTGAAAGGACTGGGCTGGTCATTGTAGGGATGCTTTATGGTGTTGGTATGGGGTGCTGGGAGCCTGGCGCAGCATGCGTACTGAAGGGCTCCTCCAGATCTGTCAAGGCATCTGAAGCACATTTTCAGCATGCCTATTGTCTGCTCTATGACACATCTGGTGGAAATGTGGCTTTCATTATATCTCTCCTCGGCCTCAGTACTTGGCCTCCTCAAGGGTGTCATGAGCCATACCTTCAGTGGATAGCCCTTGTCTCTGAGCAGCCAGCCGGAAAGATTGGAGGCGCGAAGAGCTGAGGGAGGGTGGACAGGACAAAAGAGTCACAGCAGCTGCCAGGGAATTTGGCGCACACATGCATGGTTGTAGATGAGCTGCACATTGAGGGAGTGGAAGCCCTTGCGGTTGACAAAGACTCTTGGGTGATGATGAAGTGCCCTGATGGCCACACATGTGCAGTCGGTGATGCCCTGCACTCGTGGGAAGCCAGCCAGAGTGGCCGCTCAGTAACGCTAGCTTCATCAGTGATATAATTGGCTGACTTGTCAAACAGGGCATCAGTGACCTGTGTGATACATCTGTGGGCGGCCGACTGCAAAATGCCGCAAATGTCTGCTGCAGATCCCTGGAAGGAGCCTGAGGCGAAGAAGTTGAGGGTGCTGGTGACTTTTACAGCCAGTGGTAAGGCGTGTCCACCCGCTCCTCTGGGGTGCAGGCCTTGTTCCAGCAATCTGTTAATGTCTGCGACGACCTGGCGCGATAGCCTGATCCTCCTTAGGCACTGCTGCTCAGTCATGTTGAGGAAACTCATCCTCTGTCTGTATACCCTGTGTTGCGGGTATTGCCTCCGGCGCGGTGCAGCCCTGCGCTGATGCCCTCTGTCCTGTGCAGCATCAGGTGGTTGAGGAGAAGGTTGGTGGTGTTGTTGGTGCTGCTGGTGTGCCTGGTGCTGCTGGTGTTGGGGCTCATCGTGCTCTGATTCTGAGGACCAAGGTGAGACAATATAAACGGCACCCATGCTGATGGAATAGATGGCAGGTCAAGTAGAGATGAAAGAAGCAATCTGTCAAGGTTCTACCAATGATGTGACACTGGATGGAGATTTTTCTGAAAATACTTGCAACCTACAGAAAGCTAAATCTGTGCGAACAATGCACTAAGCAACAGCATCTGCCTTACGACAGTAACCAGATGTCATGTGGGAGTATTTATTGTGCGAGTATTTATTGTGCTTTCCATGCTGCGCACCAATGAGTTCCATCAATGGCCACTGAATTCCGCCTCAGGTTCACAGACGTGGTTCCCGAGCTACGTGATCCCCGTGGTCATCCAGTGAAATTTGAAAGGTAGGGTTAAAAAGACACTTAAGGGTCTGACAAGTACCTAATAATGATCTAAATTAGCTCGGCCACCTCTGCCGTTCGGGTCGCGGCCGCGCCGGCAAACGCGCCCGAGGGAAAGGCGCGTGGAGGCGGGATGACGGCGGGTTCGCGACCCGCTCCAATTTATTTCAACTTTCACTCCTGACCCACCTCCAATCCCGCCCGCACCAACGCAAGAAAATTCCAGCCAATGTTTCAGGTCGATGACCTTTTCCAGCATTTCCTGTTTTCATTTCAGTTCCGTTCTTGTCGGGCCGCCGCGGTAGAATGGGAGTTGATTGAAGGATACTGGGAACATCAACTTCAAATATAAATTGCATCATAGATATGTGATCCAATAATGAGAATTATTAAAGTCCCGAGACATTTATTATGTTGAAATGGGTGAAAGAAGTTGGAACAAGATTTTTCAAGCAATTTAATTACTGTATTCTAACGAAATCTATTGTGTTTGTTCTTGCTTCTCTTTCATTTCCTTTCTTAATAACTTAATATAATAGTTTATATCTTGAGATTGCTGGCCTGTCGGTGTTACTTGTCTATCTACCAAAGAAATCCAGCATGCACGAGGTATCTTGTCCTATTTTCAGTGAGCTTATCAGCAGCATAATGGGTTCACCTCTTAAAATCTATTTTGCTCATGTTTCAGTTTATTGGAAACTTGGCCTAGCCTCTGGAAGTGATCTTTCGCACTAGGTATGACAGAAAGCACCAGGGAAGTGCCCAAATCAAGGGAGCTGTCAAAATAAATCTACCTAACAGTGCCATTGGAGTAAAAACAGAAAATGCTGGAAATACTCAGCAGGTCAGGCAGCATCTGTGGAGAGAGAAACAGAGTTAACGTTTCAGGTCGATGACCCTTCGTCAGAACTGGAAAAAGCTGGAGATGGAACAGGTTTTTAAGCGAGTGTAGGGGCAGGGAGAGGGGGGAGGGGAGGAAAGAACAAAAGGGAAGGTCTGTGATAGGGTGGAAGGCAGGAGAGATTGAGAGACATTAAGAGAGAGTAAGAGATGGTGCGAGCCAAAAGGAGTTGGTAATGGGACAAGTTAAGAAACAAAAGATGGCTCTAGATGAAGTGTAAATGGCACTGGCAGAGTGAAAGCTGTCATTTGGGAGAGAGAAAAAAAAACGAGAAAATAAATAAATAAATGGGAAAAAAAGGATAGGGGCCGAGGTTATGGTCTGAAATTGTTGAACTCTGTGTTGAGTCCAGAAGGCTGTAAAGTGCCTAATGGAAAGATGAGGTGCTGTTCCTCGAGCTTACGTTGAGCTTCCGTGGAACAATGCAAGAGCCCGAGTACGGTGAGGTCTGAGTGGGAATGGGGCGGTGAATTAAAGTGACAGGCGACCGGAAGCTCGGGGTCACCCTTACAGACTGAACGGAGGTGTTCCGCAAAGCGGTCACCCAATCTGCGTTTGGTTTCCCCAATGTAGAGGAGACCGCATCGTGAGCAGCGAATACAGTATACTAGATTGCAAGAAGTACAAGTAAATCGCTGTTTCACCTGGAAGGAGTGTTTGGGGCCCTGGACAGTGGGAAGGGAGGAGGTAAAAGGGCAGGTGTTGCATCTCCTGCACTTGCACTGGAAGGTGCCCGGTGAAGGGGAAGGGGTGCTGGGGGTGATAGAGGAGTGGGCTAGGGTGTCTCGGAGGGAGCGGTCCCTACGGAATGCTGAAAGAGGAGGGGAGGGGAAGATGTGTTTGGTGGTGGGATCACGTTGGAGGTGGCGGAAATGGCGGGGGATGATCCGTTGAATGTGGAGGCTGGTGGGGTGAAAGGTGAGGACAAGGGGAACCCTATCGTTGTTCAGGGAGGAAGGGGAAGGGGTGAGGGCAGAAGTGCGGGAGATAGAACGGACATGGTCAAGGGCCGTGTCAACCACAGTAGAGGGGAATCTTCGGTTGAGGAAAAAGGAAGACATGTCGGAAGCACTGGTATGGAAGGTGGCATCGTCATAGCAGATGCGGCGGAGACGGTGAAACTGGGAGAATGGAATAGAGTCCTTACAGGAAGCGGGGTGGGTGGAAGTGTAGTCCAGGTAGCTGTGGGAGTCAGTGGGCTTGTAGTGAATGTTTGTCAATAGCCTATCCCCAGAGATGGAGACAGAGAAGTCGAGGAAGGGGAGGGAAGAGCCAGAGATGGACCATGTGAAGGTGAGGGAAGTCTGGAAATTGGAAGTAAAGTGAATGAAATTTTCTAATTAAGTCAAGAGCAGGAAATGACACCGATACAGTCATCAATGTACCGGAAAAAGAGGTGAGGGAGGGGACCTGAGTAGGACTGGAACAAAGAATGTTCCACATACCCCACAAAAAGGCAGGCATAGCTAGGACCCATGCGGGTTCCCATAGCAACACCTTTACTTTGGAGGAAGTGAGTGGAGTCAAAGGAGAAGTTGTTCAATGTGAGAACAAGTTCAGCCAGGCGGAGGAGGGTGATGGTGGAAGGGGACTGGTTGGGCCTCTGTTCAAGGAAGAAGCGGAGCGCCCTCAGGCCATCCTGGTGGGGGATGGAGGTGTAGAGCGATTGTACGTCCATGGTGAAAAGCAGACGGTTGGGGCCAGGAAACTGGAAAATGTTAAAGTGGCGGAGGGCGTCGGAAGAGTCGCAGATGTAGGTGGGAAGAGACTGGACAAGGGGAGAAAAAATAGAGTCGAGATAGGAAGAGATAAGTTCCATGGGGCAAGAACAGGCTGAAACGATGGGTCTACCAGGGCAGTCCTGTTTGTGGATCTTGGGAAGGAGGTAGAAGCGGGCTGTGCGGGGTTGGGGAACTATGAGGTTGGCGGTCATGGAGGGAAGATCTCCAGAGGAGATGAGGTCAGTGACGGTCTTGGAAACGGTGGCTTGATGTTCGGTAGTGGGGTCATGGTCCAGGCGGAGGTAGGAGGAGGTGTCTGAGAGTTGGCGTTCAGCTCCGCTAGGTAGAGGTCGGTTCGCCAAACAACAACAGCACCGCCCTTGTCAGCAGGTTTAATGACAATGTTGGGGTTGGATCTGAGAGAATGGAGTGCTGCAAGTTCAGAGGAAGGTAGGTTGGAGTCAGTAAGGGGAGCAGAGAAATTGAGCCGGCTGATGTCATGCCGGCAGTTTGCAATGAAAAGATCTAGAGAGGTTAAGAGGCCAGAGGGAGGGGTCCAGGTGGAACGAGAATTCTGAAAACGGGAGAAAGGATCAGCTGTGCGGGGGGAATGCTCCTGGCCAAAGAAGTGGGCATGGAGACGAAGGCGGCGGAAAAAGAGCTCAGCATCTTTCCTCCCCTCCCCCCTTTCCCTGCCCCCTGCACTTGCTTAAAATCCTGTTCCATCTCCAACTTTTTCCAGTTCTGACGAAGGGTCATCGACCTGAAACGTTAACTCTGTTTCTCTCTCCACAGATGCTGCCTGACCTGCTGAGCACTTCCAGCATTTTCTGTCCCCTTGAAGAAGTGCCATTGGAGTGAGCCCTTGGTTTAGTGGTAGCACTCCCTCCTCGGTGCCAATATATACTCAAACAAGACACAAATTCACACTGTAACTGAAAACCTTGAGCGTACTGACATCTTCAAAGACTTCAAATTATTGAAAGACATTAAGCTGCAGTGGTCCATGGCCACTTAGTGACACACTGCAGGTTGGGTACATGTCTGTCACTCTGCATGTGTTCCTTCAACATGCCAAGACGACTTCACTGTTTGCAAGACATGATGACATATTATACAGGGAACAGACCTGAAATTGAAGAGGGCTCAGAAATCACAAGCCCTCAACTCCCTTGAAGGAAGTCATCCTGGATAACGTTACATATAAGAGCATAGAGGGAGTAAGAGAAGGTGAAGGAACAGGCTTCCTCCAAGTTCAACTCTAACAGCAGACGTCTCTTATGCTTTAGTCCCTTCCTGAATCATACGTTGGCAAACACATAACTTCACACACAATGTAAGCTCTGCTTAAACCTGTCTCTTGGAGCCAGCATTCTAACATTTCATTCTTTTCTGTCATTGTGGACCTGAAAGAGTAGCCTGAACAAGACAGCACCTCACAGCATCCGGCGTCTCTCCCCCCAACATTTGGAACCAGCAACGCAACCACACACAACCCAGAGAACACAATGAGTGCCATTAGTTGAGTACACAGGCGAGGAGAGGTAAGTGGTGCTGGCAGAGAAGGAACAGCAACTTAATACTTGGATAGGCACAATGGCTGCCATCAATGGACCCTTATACTTTGCGAAATGCCGCAGTACTGCGACCTTCGGAACTATGTTGTGCTCCTGTGGGAGGAGAAGCTAATTGACTGCTATCATGACTGATACTTAATACCTGTGTGGGCACCATATTAGTCAATACTATAGATGATCCAAAATATATAGTCAAGTGAGCTTTATCAGTTTGAGAACCAACAGATTGATGTTACTGGGTCTTAACTTGGGGCAAGATAATTAGCTGAAGTATTACAAAATCTGGCTGACTCTTTGGCAGTAGCCAAATCCATGGACTGACTCAATTACTTTAGCACAAAATCTAGGCTGACACTCCAGTACAGTACTGAAGGAGTGCTGCACTGTTGGAGGAGCCGTCCTTTGGATGAGACGTAAAACCAAGGCCCCGCCTTCCCTCTCTTGTGGACGGAGAAGATTCCGAGAAGAGTAGGGGAGGTTCTTCCTGGTGTTCTGGCCAATATTTATCCCTCAACTAAGTTCACTCAAAGAGATTATTTAGTCATTTATCGCACTGCTGTCTGTGGGATCTTGCTTTGCACAAATTGGCTGTTGCATTTCTTACAACAGTGACTACACTTCAAAAAAGCACTTCATTGGCTGTAAAGCACTTTGGGACATCCTGAGGTTGTGAAAGGCGCTATATAAATGCAAGTCTTTCTTTCTTTCAAATTGAAATTAAGAATTCTCTATAGTTTCTTCTCTTCAACTTTTATGGTTCCACATAAATGTATTAAACAGATAGAACATGTTATGGAGATGTGTTGCTTGAATTGGAGAAAGCATATCAAGCTACAGATGGTGCAGCCATTTGACTAGAGAAATAGCAGATAATTTGGAGATGTTGTGCATAACACGTAACAAATTCTCAAACATCCTCATTAATCCTGCACAAAGTCACTATAGTAAGCTGTGGCCTGTCCTTTAGAAAATGCCAATTTTAGAAAGAAATGCTGTGGAATAAATTATTAATAAGAATAAATTATTCAACAGCCTTTTTATCATCAACTAGCTGGGGGTGCCCGGCGGTGCCGAGGCTTTTTCGAGGGCATGTTGTTGTTGGAAGAGAGAGAGAGAGCGACTGGGGGGGGGGGGGTGGGGGGCGGAAGAGAGAGAGAGAGCGACTGGGGGGGTGGGGGGGTGGCAGAGAGAGAGAGAGCGACTGGGCGGGGGGGAAGAGAGAGAGCGTGACTGGGGGGGAAGAGAGAGAGCGAGTGGGGGGAAGAGAGAGAGCGAGTGGGGGGTAAGAGAGAGAGCGAGTGGGGGGGAAGAGAGAGAGCGAGTGGGGGGGAAGAGAGAGAGCGAGTGGGGGGGAAGAGAGAGAGCGAGTGGGGGGGAAGAGAGAGAGCGAGTGGGGGGGAAGAGAGAGAGCGGCTGCGGGGGAAGAGAGAGAGCGCAGCTGGGGGGGAAGAGAGAGAGCGAGTGGGGGGAAAGAGAGAGAGCGAGTGGGGGGAAAGAGAGAGAGCGAGTGGGGGGATGGAGAGAGCGAGTGGGGGGGAAGAGAGCGAGCGAGTGGGGGGAAGAGAGAGAGCGAGTGGGGGGAAGAGAGAGAGCGAGTGGGGGGGAAGAGAGAGAGCGACTGGGGGGAAGAGAGAGAGCGACTGGGGGGGGAAGAGAGAGAGCGACTGGGGGGGAAGAGAGAGAGCGACTGGGGGGGGAAGAGAGAGAGCGACTGGGGGGGAAGAGAGAGAGCGACTGGGGGGGGAAGAGAGAGAGCGACTGGGGGGGGAAGAGAGAGAGCGACTGGGGGGGGAAGAGAGAGAGCGACTGGGGGGGGAAGAGAGAGAGCGACTGGGGGGGGAAGAGAGAGAGCGACTGGGGGGGGAAGAGAGAGAGCGACTGGGGGGGGAAGAGAGCGAGCGACTGGGAGGGGAAGAGAGAGAGCGACTGGGGGGGAAGAGAGAGAGCGACTGGGGGGAAGAGAGAGAGCGACTAGGGGGGAAGAGAGAGAGCGACTAGGGGGGAAGAGAGAGAGCGACGGGGGGGAAGAGAGAGAGCGACGGGGGGGAAGAGAGAGAGCGACGGGGGGGAAGAGAGAGAGCGACTGGGGGGGAAGAGAGAGAGCGAGTGGGGGAGGAAGAGAGAGAGCGAGTGGGGGGGAAGAGAGAGAGCGAGTGGGGGGGAAGAGAGAGCGAGTGGGGGGGAAGAGAGAGCGAGTGGGGGGAAGAGAGAGCGAGTGGGGGGAAGAGAGAGCGAGTGGGGGGAAGAGAGAGCGAGTGGGGGGGAAGAGAGAGCGAGTGGGGGGGAAGAGAGAGCGAGTGGGGGGGAAGAGAGAGCGAGTGGGGGGGAAGAGAGAGCGAGTGGGGGGAAGAGAGAGCGAGTGGGGGGGAAGAGAGAGCGAGTGGGGGGAAGAGAGAGCGAGTGGGGGGGAAGAGAGAGCGAGTGGGGGGGAAGAGAGAGCGAGTGGGGGGGAAGAGAGAGCGAGTGGGGGGAAGAGAGAGCGAGTGGGGGGGAAGAGAGAGCGAGTGGGGGGGAAGAGAGAGCGAGTGGGGGGAAGAGAGAGCGAGTGGGGGGGAAGAGAGAGCGAGTGGGGGGGAAGAGAGAGCGAGTGGGGGGAAGAGAGAGCGAGTGGGGGGGAAGAGAGAGCGAGTGGGGGGAAGAGAGAGCGAGTGGGGGGGAAGAGAGAGCGAGTGGGGGGGAAGAGAGAGCGAGTGGGGGGAAGAGAGAGCGAGTGGGGGGAAGAGAGAGCGAGTGGGGGGAAGAGAGAGCGAGTGGGGGGGAAGAGAGAGCGAGTGGGGGGGAAGAGAGAGCGAGTGGGGGGGAAGAGAGAGCGAGTGGGGGGGAAAGAGAGAGCGAGTGGGGGGAAGAGAGAGCGAGTGGGGGGGAAGAGAGAGCGAGTGGGGGAAGAGAGAGCGAGTGGGGGGAAGAGAGAGCGAGTGGGGGGGAAGAGAGAGCGAGTGGGGGGGAAGAGAGAGCGAGTGGGGGGAAGAGAGAGCGAGTGGGGGGGAAGAGAGAGCGAGTGGGGGGGAAGAGAGAGCGAGTGGGGGGAAGAGAGAGCGAGTGGGGGGAAGAGAGAGCGAGTGGGGGGGAAGAGAGAGCGAGTGGGGGGGAAGAGAGAGCGAGTGGGGGGAAGAGAGAGCGAGTGGGGGGGAAGAGAGAGCGAGTGGGGGGAAGAGAGAGCGAGTGGGGGGGAAGAGAGAGCGAGTGGGGGGGAAGAGAGAGCGAGTGGGGGGGAAGAGAGAGCGAGTGGGGGGGAAGAGAGAGCGAGTGGGGGGGAAGAGAGAGCGAGTGGGGGGGAAGAGAGAGCGAGTGGGGGGAAGAGAGAGCGAGTGGGGGGGAAGAGAGAGCGAGTGGGGGGAAGAGAGAGCGAGTGGGGGGGAAGAGAGAGCGAGTGGGGGGGAAGAGAGAGCGAGTGGGGGGGAAGAGAGAGCGAGTGGGGGGAAGAGAGAGCGAGTGGGGGGGAAGAGAGAGCGAGTGGGGGGGAAGAGAGAGCGAGTGGGGGGGAAGAGAGAGCGAGTGGGGGGAAGAGAGAGCGAGTGGGGGGAAGAGAGAGCGAGTGGGGGGGAAGAGAGAGCGAGTGGGGGGGAAGAGAGAGCGAGTGGGGGGGAAGAGAGAGCGAGTGGGGGGGAAGAGAGAGCGAGTGGGGGGGAAGAGAGAGCGAGTGGGGGGGAAGAGAGAGCGAGTGGGGGGAAGAGAGAGCGAGTGGGGGGGAAGAGAGAGCGAGTGGGGGGGAAGAGAGAGCGAGTGGGGGGGAAGAGAGAGCGAGTGGGGGGAAGAGAGAGCGAGTGGGGGGAAGAGAGAGCGAGTGGGGGGAAGAGAGAGCGAGTGGGGGGGAAGAGAGAGCGAGTGGGGGGAAGAGAGAGCGAGTGGGGGGGAAGAGAGAGCGAGTGGGGGGGAAGAGAGAGCGAGTGGGGGGGAAGAGAGAGCGAGTGGGGGGAAGAGAGAGCGAGTGGGGGGGAAGAGAGAGCGAGTGGGGGGGAAGAGAGAGCGAGTGGGGGGGAAGAGAGAGCGAGTGGGGGGAAGAGAGAGCGAGTGGGGGGAAGAGAGCGAGTGGGGGGAAGAGAGAGCGAGTGGGGGGGAAGAGAGAGCGAGTGGGGGGGAAGAGAGAGCGAGTGGGGGGGAAGAGAGAGCGAGTGGGGGGGAAGAGAGAGCGAGTGGGGGGGAAGAGAGAGCGAGTGGGGGGGAAGAGAGAGCGAGTGGGGGGGAAGAGAGAGCGAGTGGGGGGGAAGAGAGAGCGAGTGGGGGGGAAGAGAGAGCGAGTGGGGGGGAAGAGAGAGCGAGTGGGGGGGAAGAGAGAGCGAGTGGGGGGAAGAGAGAGCGAGTGGGGGGAAGAGAGAGCGAGTGGGGGGGAAGAGAGAGCGAGTGGGGGGGAAGAGAGAGCGAGTGGGGGGGAAGAGAGAGCGAGTGGGGGGAAGAGAGAGCGAGTGGGGGGAAGAGAGAGCGAGTGGGGGGGAAGAGAGAGCGAGTGGGGGGAAGAGAGAGCGAGTGGGGGGGAAGAGAGAGCGAGTGGGGGGGAAGAGAGAGCGAGTGGGGGGAAGAGAGAGCGAGTGGGGGGGAAGAGAGAGCGAGTGGGGGGGAAGAGAGAGCGAGTGGGGGGGAAGAGAGAGCGAGTGGGGGGGAAGAGAGAGCGAGTGGGGGGAAGAGAGAGCGAGTGGGGGGGAAGAGAGAGCGAGTGGGGGGGAAGAGAGAGCGAGTGGGGGGGAAGAGAGAGCGAGTGGGGGGGAAGAGAGAGCGAGTGGGGGGGAAGAGAGAGCGAGTGGGGGGGAAGAGAGAGCGAGTGGGGGGGAAGAGAGAGCGAGTGGGGGGGAAGAGAGAGCGAGTGGGGGGAAGAGAGAGCGAGTGGGGGGAAGAGAGAGCGAGTGGGGGGGAAGAGAGAGCGAGTGGGGGGGAAGAGAGAGCGAGTGGGGGGAAGAGAGAGCGAGTGGGGGGGAAGAGAGAGCGAGTGGGGGGAAGAGAGAGCGAGTGGGGGGGAAGAGAGAGCGAGTGGGGGGGAAGAGAGAGCGAGTGGGGGGGAAGAGAGAGCGAGTGGGGGGGAAGAGAGAGAGTGGGGGGGAAGAGAGAGCGAGTGGGGGGAAGAGAGAGCGAGTGGGGGGGAAGAGAGAGCGAGTGGGGGGAAGAGAGAGCGAGTGGGGGGAAGAGAGAGCGAGTGGGGGGGAAGAGAGAGCGAGTGGGGGGGAAGAGAGAGCGAGTGGGGGGGAAGAGAGAGCGAGTGGGGGGGAAGAGAGAGCGAGTGGGGGGGAAGAGAGAGCGAGTGGGGGGAAGAGAGAGCGAGTGGGGGGGAAGAGAGAGCGAGTGGGGGGGAAGAGAGAGCGAGTGGGGGAAGAGAGAGCGAGTGGGGGGGAAGAGAGAGCGAGTGGGGGGGAAGAGAGAGCGAGTGGGGGGGAAGAGAGAGCGAGTGGGGGGGAAGAGAGAGCGAGTGGGGGGAAGAGAGAGCGAGTGGGGGGGAAGAGAGAGCGAGTGGGGGGGAAGAGAGAGCGAGTGGGGGGGAAGAGAGAGCGAGTGGGGGGGAAGAGAGAGCGAGTGGGGGGAAGAGAGAGCGAGTGGGGGGGAAGAGAGAGCGAGTGGGGGGGAAGAGAGAGCGAGTGGGGGGAAGAGAGAGCGAGTGGGGGGGAAGAGAGAGCGAGTGGGGGGGAAGAGAGAGCGAGTGGGGGGGAAGAGAGAGCGAGTGGGGGGAAGAGAGAGCGAGTGGGGGGAAGAGAGAGCGAGTGGGGGGAAGAGAGAGCGAGTGGGGGGGAAGAGAGAGCGAGTGGGGGGGAAGAGAGAGCGAGTGGGGGGGAAGAGAGAGCGAGTGGGGGGGAAGAGAGAGCGAGTGGGGGGAAGAGAGAGCGAGTGGGGGGGAAGAGAGAGCGAGTGGGGGGGAAGAGAGAGCGAGTGGGGGGGAAGAGAGAGCGAGTGGGGGGGAAGAGAGAGCGAGTGGGGGGGAAGAGAGAGCGAGTGGGGGGGAAGAGAGAGCGAGTGGGGGGGAAGAGAGAGCGAGTGGGGGGAAGAGAGAGCGAGTGGGGGGGAAGAGAGAGCGAGTGGGGGGGAAGAGAGAGCGAGTGGGGGGGAAGAGAGAGCGAGTGGGGGGGAAGAGAGAGCGAGTGGGGGGGAAGAGAGAGCGAGTGGGGGGGAAGAGAGAGCGAGTGGGGGGGAAGAGAGAGCGAGTGGGGGGGAAGAGAGAGCGAGTGGGGGGGAAGAGAGAGCGAGTGGGGGGGAAGAGAGAGCGAGTGGGGGGGAAGAGAGAGCGAGTGGGGGGGAAGAGAGAGCGAGTGGGGGGGAAGAGAGAGCGAGTGGGGGGGAAGAGAGAGCGAGTGGGGGGAAGAGAGAGCGAGTGGGGGGAAGAGAGAGCGAGTGGGGGGGAAGAGAGAGCGAGTGGGGGGGAAGAGAGAGCGAGTGGGGGGGAAGAGAGAGCGAGTGGGGGGGAAGAGAGAGCGAGTGGGGGGGAAGAGAGAGCGAGTGGGGGGGAAGAGAGAGCGAGTGGGGGGGAAGAGAGAGCGAGTGGGGGGGAAGAGAGAGCGAGTGGGGGGAAGAGAGAGCGAGTGGGGGGGAAGAGAGAGCGAGTGGGGGGGAAGAGAGAGCGAGTGGGGGGGAAGAGAGAGCGAGTGGGGGGGAAGAGAGAGCGAGTGGGGGGAAGAGAGAGCGAGTGGGGGGGAAGAGAGAGCGAGTGGGGGGGAAGAGAGAGCGAGTGGGGGGAAGAGAGAGCGAGTGGGGGGGAAGAGAGAGCGAGTGGGGGGGAAGAGAGAGCGAGTGGGGGGGAAGAGAGAGCGAGTGGGGGGAAGAGAGAGCGAGTGGGGGGGAAGAGAGAGCGAGTGGGGGGGAAGAGAGAGCGAGTGGGGGGGAAGAGAGAGCGAGTGGGGGGGAAGAGAGAGCGAGTGGGGGGGAAGAGAGAGCGAGTGGGGGGAAGAGAGAGCGAGTGGGGGGGAAGAGAGAGCGAGTGGGGGGGAAGAGAGAGCGAGTGGGGGGGAAGAGAGAGCGAGTGGGGGGGAAGAGAGAGCGAGTGGGGGGGAAGAGAGAGCGAGTGGGGGGAAGAGAGAGCGAGTGGGGGGAAGAGAGAGCGAGTGGGGGGGAAGAGAGAGCGAGTGGGGGGGAAGAGAGAGCGAGTGGGGGGGAAGAGAGAGCGAGTGGGGGGGAAGAGAGAGCGAGTGGGGGGGAAGAGAGAGCGAGTGGGGGGGAAGAGAGAGCGAGTGGGGGGGAAGAGAGAGCGAGTGGGGGGGAAGAGAGAGCGAGTGGGGGGAAGAGAGAGCGAGTGGGGGGGAAGAGAGAGCGAGTGGGGGGGAAGAGAGAGCGAGTGGGGGGGAAGAGAGAGCGACTGGGGGGGAAGAGAGAGCGAGCTGGGGGGGAAGAGAGAGCGACTGGGGGGGAAGAGAGAGCGAGCTGGGGGGGAAGAGAGAGCGAGCTGGGGGGGAAGAGAGAGCGAGTGGGGGGGAAGAGAGAGCGCTGGGGGGAAGAGAGAGCGGCTGGGGGGGAAGAGAGAGCGAGCTGGGGGGAAGAGAGAGCGAGGTGGGGGGAAGAGAGAGCGCTGGGGGGAAGAGAGAGCGGTGGGGGGGAAGAGAGAGCGAGCTGGGGGGGAAGAGAGAGCGGCTGGGGGGGAAGAGAGAGCGCTGGGGGGAAGAGAGAGCGGCTGGGGGGGAAGAGAGAGCGAGCTGGGGGGGAAGAGAGAGCGGCTGGGGGGGAAGAGAGAGCGGCTGGGGGGGAAGAGAGAGCGGCTGGGGGGGAAGAGAGAGCGGCTGGGGGGGAAGAGAGAGCGGCTGGGGGGGAAGAGAGAGCGGCTGGGGGGGAAGAGAGAGCGGCTGGGGGGAAGAGAGAGCGCTGGGGGGGAAGAGAGAGCGAGAGAGGCGGGGGGAAGAGAGAGCGGCTGGGGGGGAAGAGAGAGCGGCTGGGGGGGAAGAGAGAGCGGCTGGGGGGGAAGAGAGAGCGGCTGGGGGGAAGAGAGAGCGCTGGGGGGGAAGAGAGAGCGCTGGGGGGGAAGAGAGAGCGGCTGGGGGGGAAGAGAGAGCGGCTGGGGGGGAAGAGAGAGCGGCTGGGGGGAAGAGAGAGCGGCTGGGGGGAAGAGAGAGCGGCTGGGGGGGAAGAGAGAGCGGCTGGGGGGGAAGAGAGAGCGCTGGGGGGGAAGAGAGAGCGCTGGGGGGGAAGAGAGAGCGGCTGGGGGGGAAGAGAGAGCGGCTGGGGGGGAAGAGAGAGCGGCTGGGGGGGAAGAGAGAGCGGCTGGGGGGGAAGAGAGAGCGGCTGGGGGGAAGAGAGAGCGGCTGGGGGGGAAGAGAGAGCGGCTGGGGGGGAAGAGAGAGCGGCTGGGGGGAAGAGAGAGCGGCTGGGGGGAAGAGAGAGCGGCTGGGGGGAAGAGAGAGCGGCTGGGGGGGAAGAGAGAGCGGCTGGGGGGGAAGAGAGAGCGGCTGGGGGGGAAGAGAGAGCGGCTGGGGGGGAAGAGAGAGCGGCTGGGGGGAAGAGAGAGCGGCTGGGGGGGAAGAGAGAGCGGCTGGGGGGGAAGAGAGAGCGGCTGGGGGGAAGAGAGAGCGGCTGGGGGGGAAGAGAGAGCGGCTGGGGGGGAAGAGAGAGCGGCTGGGGGGGAAGAGAGAGCGGCTGGGGGGAAGAGAGAGCGGCTGGGGGGGAAGAGAGAGCGGCTGGGGGGGAAGAGAGAGCGGCTGGGGGGAAGAGAGAGCGGCTGGGGGGGAAGAGAGAGCGGCTGGGGGGGAAGAGAGAGCGGCTGGGGGGGAAGAGAGAGCGGCTGGGGGGGAAGAGAGAGCGGCTGGGGGGAAGAGAGAGCGGCTGGGGGGGAAGAGAGAGCGGCTGGGGGGGAAGAGAGCGGCTGGGGGGGAAGAGAGAGCGGCTGGGGGGGAAGAGAGAGCGGCTGGGGGGAAGAGAGAGCGGCTGGGGGGGAAGAGAGAGCGGCTGGGGGGGAAGAGAGAGCGGCTGGGGGGGAAGAGAGCGGCTGGGGGGGAAGAGAGAGCGGCTGGGGGGGAAGAGAGAGCGGCTGGGGGGGAAGAGAGAGCGGCTGGGGGGAAGAGAGAGCGGCTGGGGGGGAAGAGAGAGCGGCTGGGGGGAAGAGAGAGCGGCTGGGGGGGAAGAGAGAGCGGCTGGGGGGGAAGAGAGAGCGGCTGGGGGGGAAGAGAGAGCGGCTGGGGGGGAAGAGAGAGCGGCTGGGGGGAAGAGAGAGCGGCTGGGGGGGAAGAGAGAGCGGCTGGGGGGGAAGAGAGAGCGGCTGGGGGGAAGAGAGAGCGGCTGGGGGGGAAGAGAGAGCGGCTGGGGGGGAAGAGAGAGCGGCTGGGGGGGAAGAGAGAGCGGCTGGGGGGGAAGAGAGAGCGGCTGGGGGGGAAGAGAGAGCGGCTGGGGGGGAAGAGAGAGCGGCTGGGGGGGAAGAGAGAGCGGCTGGGGGGGAAGAGAGAGCGGCTGGGGGGGAAGAGAGAGCGGCTGGGGGGGAAGAGAGAGCGGCTGGGGGG